>NC_064815.1:8388811-8688811 GCF_023721935.1 Panthera uncia
AGAAGAAGAAGAAGAAGAAGAAGAAGAAGAAGAAGAAGAAGAAGAAGAAGAAACCCTTTGTGAAATCCCAGGATCTGGTCCCGCTGGGAAAACCTAGGGAAAGTGATGACGGGAGGCAGCCCAGAAAGGGAGGAAGCTGGCAGGATTGGCTTTCATGCTCTGCCATCACATTCCTCACCGCTTTTAAACCAGGCACCCCCATCTTTGTTTTGCACCAAAGTGGCCTGGCCCTGGAAGCCAGCGACAGGCTCAGAGGACCCACGCGACAAGCCTTGCATGGAGGAGGAGAGCAGCGTGTGCGGTGTCCTGTCCGCCAGCGGCTGAGCTCTCCTGACCCAGCGACTGCATTGCTGACGAGCTAGCTTCCTCTCCCCTCGCTTTGTGCCAAGGGAAGAAAGACCACTTTCAGTGATTTTCTGAATTAAGCAGTAGAGACGTAAGCCTGCTCGTGCAGAGGGGGTTCAAAGCGAAGTTCGGATTACCTCCAGTTAAGGACGTGTTTGATGCTCACAACTTGAATGTAATTGCTTGCTAAGGACGGAGGCAGCACTTTTTCCTGCAGAGCCAGTGTGAGACCCCGCTTTTCTACGAGGGGGTTTCTTAAAGAAATTGGGCTCCCGTCCTGGCTGAGGTTGAGGTCCCTGGGGACTTCTGAGCGGTTGGGGTTTTCAGGCCACGGGTCACCAGTGGAAGCGTCCCAATGGGGCCACTTCCTCCTGATCCCTGTGGGGAAGAATTTCATCCAGTGACCCTGCAGGTAGCTGATTGAGTCTGAAATAGCAGCCTCCCAACCCAGCAGGGACCAGAACAAGGAACATTGCAGTAATTTCTTTCCTCCTCCCCTCTGAACGATTGTTAATCAGGAGTCTTTTGGAAACAAAAAATAAAAGGAAAGCAAGAAAAAGGAGACCTACTTTGGCAAACCCAGTGGAAAACTACTGCTCTGTCTACAGGTCCCCAAAACTACGGCTCTGTCTACAGCAAATGGGCGGTGGGCGGACGGAGGGCCGCAGATGTCTCAGAAGCTCAGACACATCGGTGACCAGAGGGGTTGTTCGCACTTTGCGAGAACAGAAAGGCCGTTGGATGATCATAATTGTAACCATAAATAATTCTGTATCTGTTGTCATAGCTGCAGTCATTTATTGAGAGCGTCTGCTAGGTGTCAGGTTTTAGGCCACACTGTGCACATCTCCTAATTCCTACAACTGTGTGGCCCGGCTCCAGTTTACAGACGAGAAGTCTGAGGCTCTCAAGGTTTGAGCTGGCCAAGAGCATATGGCTGGTAAGGGGCAGGGTCGTGTTTGAGCTGTGTGCGACCATGTCCCCTGCACTTGGGCCGTGTCCCCTGCACTCCCCCGTGATTGCACGGTCCCCTCTGAAGCCACTGCCCTATGTTGTGATGTGGGGAGCTGGAGCATCAGTGAAGTTCTGGAAGGTCTATGCCTAAGCCGTGGGTTCCCAAAGTGTAACTGGGAGGCAGGTGGTAGACAGGCAAACATTTTTTTGTAAGTGTATTTCTTGTATTTAAAGGAAATACATATAACTGCTATATAAAACCTGTGGTTTTAGAGTGAACTAAAAGTTCACTCTCACAACACAAATTAAGAAAAGAAACCGTGAGTCTTTTAAATAAAAATAGCAGTGTGGGTGAGATGCTTGTTTGGCCCGCTGGTTCCACTATTCTGGAAACATCTTGCCTAAGCAGTTGGAACAGCCCTGAATGTTGGGGGGGGGGGGGGGGGGTTGACACGGAACTGGTTACCCTGACAAGGAGACTTTGTTCTCAGCGGGAAAGAAGTCGTGAGCCAAGTTGTCAGCATTTTGGGTTCCATCGTCCACCGTGATGATGCTGTCCCCTCCTCTTTCATAGTTACCGTCTTGTCACTTGTTGCCAAAACCCCAGACACTCTCGCTGACTTTCAGAATTGTTCACAAGTCTTAGCAAGAAGCCCTTACCCCAGCCTGTGGGGTTTTTCATCACCTCTGCCTACCGTGGGGTTGTCTTGTACCAGTTGATAGCTGATGGCGCCTCACTGGCCTCCTGTCTCCGGAATACACCAAGCCCAGTCTTACCTCAGGGCCTTTGTACTTGCTGTTCTTGCTGCCTCGGACTCCCTCCTGCCCCGGTATTTGCTTGGCGGATGCCTTCTTCTCATTCTGGTCTTCATTCTAACATCTGTCTTCTCAGGGGGGCTTTCCTGTTCACCTACTAAGGTCTCCCTCTCCCCGCATCTCTTTCTATGCAAATCTTTTTCTGTCAAAGACCAGATAGTAAGTATCTTAGGCTTGAGGACCATATGGTCTCTGTGGCAACTACTCAACTCTGTCATTGTTGTGCAAAAGCTTTCACAGGCAACATGTAAATAAATGGGGGTATTATTTTGCTAACACTCTACTTACAAAAACAGATGGCCAGCTGGATTTGACCCACACAGGCTGTAGTTGGCTGATCCCTGCTCTACTCTACTACCTTTTTAAGAATTGTTGTCATAACATTTATCACTATCTGAAATCATCTTGTTTATTTGTATATAATTTTGTCTCTTTGTATCTACAACGTAAACCCAACAAAGGCAGGAATGTGCCCTTCCTTCCTGTTTAGTTGGTATCCTTAGTGCCTCGCACACAGTGCACACTCAGCAAATGTTTGTTCAATGAATGGATACTGTCACTATGGGATTCCTGCATTCATTTATTCTCCAGACATGTATGGCTCACTTATTCTGCCCCTGGCCTCATATGGAACATTGGAAACGGAGCTCACGGACAAATACGTAGATGCTCATGGGAGCAGGTTATGGTTCGACGTGATGGGCCAGATGGGATGGATAAGTGGCTCTCCATAGCGGGGTATTAACTCTTAGGTGGTCAGCGGTGGCTTCTTGGAGCAAGCAGTGTCTGAGCCGAGAGTGAAGGGGACATTTAGGCTCTCTGGGTAGAGAGGCAGCCTGGAAGAGCATTCATGCACAGGGAACAGCCTGAGCAACGGCGTGGTGGCAGGCACCCGTGTGGCTGTGTGCTGCGGGAAGGAAAAGCCATTCGGGGCTGCTGAGTAAAACCAGTCCAGACGTCACTGCAGGTCAGATGAACAGCAACAGGTGTAAGTTGAGAGTCCGGTTGGATGAGTTCTTGTGAACAATTGACAAAGGTCTTTCTCTGAAATATGGAATTGGGCCCTGCATTTAAATGTGGGCTTTGGTTTCTGTGAACTCAGAGGTTCTATTGCTCCAAAAGCTTAAAAATTCATAGTTCGTGGATCTGGCTTCTCAGTTGACCTGGCCCCAGTCATCTAGAGTTGGCCGACATTTGCAGGCGAGCTACCCAACATCCTATGTAATTGGTAGGTCTTGGCTCTCAAAATATATAGACGATGCTAATGAGTGGCCTTCCCTGGCTGTCACCCTGCCCTTGTGCGTACACCTAAAACCCATCCGTTGTCAGCAGGGAGTAAAGCACACAGAGAAAGGGCAGCAGATGGCATGGAAGAGTGGGGAATTGCAAGCCCCGAATAAAATTTTATTGAGGTGGGCCAGCCCTGCTGTTGACGAGGCGCTTAAAGGGAATTTGTGATTTGCAAAGCCGAAGACTGTTCTTGCTCGTCACCCTGGAGAGGGGAAGAATGCCTGAGACTTCGGGGACTCTGCCTCCAACTTCTAAGCCTTGGCCAAGCCCTAATGAGGCCAGAGCCAAGTTCAAGGGTAGAGGCTGATGCTGTCACAAGCCTTGGGGCTGCTGTGACAGGCGAGCCACAGCAGAAGGAAGCAGACCTTCGTCAGCACCTAACAGGCCCTGGGGTGCTGATGGGGTGCACACATACCACGTGTGCACATGGCAGATTCTGTAACATCCACGTTACACTCTTCTTCTTTATTTTTTTTAATGTTTATTTTTATTTTTAAGAGAGAGCACATGAGTGGGGGAGGTGCAGAGAGAGAGGTAGACAGAGGATCGATCCAAAGCAGACTTCATAATGACAGCAGAAAGCTCAATGCGGGACTCGCTCATGAGCTGTGAGATCATGACCTGAGCCAAAGTCAGACACTCAACCGACTGAGCCACCCAGGCGCCCCAACATTTTTCTTTAAATGTGCTCACTATTTACTCGGGCTCAGCCTTAAGCTCTGCTATCCATAATGTCATAGTATGAATGAAGCCCATTTTCTTCTTAAATATATCAAAGTAAATAAATAACTGTTAGGGGCGCCTGAGTGGCTCAGTTGGTTGAGCGTCCGGCTTTGGCTCAGGTCACGATCTCGCAGTTTGTGAGTTTGAGCCCCGCGTCGGGCTCTGTGCTGACAGCTCAGAGCCTGGAGCCTGCTTCAGATTCTGTGTCTCCCTCTGCCTGCCCCTCTGCTGCTTGCACTCTGTCTCTCGCATTGTTTCAAAAATAAACATTAAAAAAAATAAAAATGAAAAAATAAATAACCGTTAAAGTTTTTTCAGAAAGGTTTATTCACGAACCACACGGGAGAACCTGTGTGCTGTTGTTTCTAGTGCTTTGGCCTTATCCTCTTCAGTACTTGCGGGTTTGCTAGAAGGTGTTGTTGCCTCCGTTTTGTAGGCAAGGAAACAGAGACCCAGAGAAATTTAGCATCTCACCCAAAGTCACGCGGCTAAGAACCAGCAGAGTCTGGATTTGAACACAGATCTTTCTGGCTCTAAAGTCCCAAGTGATATGCACCCACTTCTCAGAGGACAGAAAGGGAGAATGATGTCCAGACATCCCCTGGATTGGACGGACGGATTTAAAGGTTCTCAGGACAGGCATAAATGGTAAGACTGAGGCCAGTCAGACTTCCTGCCCCTTCTCGGGAGGCAAAGACAGCTTCAGCCACCGACATGTAGAGTCCCGTGGATGTGGGCGTCAGACTCGCTCACACTGTGAGGATTGTTCCTGGGGCTCTGCCGCATGGCACGGAGAGCCCTTCGTCATTCCATGAAATAACCATAATCAGTGTGGACTCCCACACGAAAGCCCAGGCAAGTGACTGTCCCCACTGCCCAGCAGCCAGGGCAGCAGGAGACCCCTTCTCTGTAGTGGAGATTCATTAGTATTCAGTCCTCACGGAAGGGCCTTGGAGGAAAAAATCATCGTAATGGGTTCTGAATTAGCCCAGCTGCCAGCCACTGGGGAAAGGCCACAGCGAGCAGACTCCGCTGCCCTTGAGCTACCTCAGTGATGGCCTTCTGTCCTGAGGTGGGCGGTTCTGTGGGGTGTCCGTCAACAGGCACCACCCCTGAGTAAGCAGCCCCGATGGGCAGGAGGACGTCAGCCTGCAGTTGGGGGGTGGAGCTTGGGGACGGAAGAAGGGGGGACCAGGAAGACCTGGGAAGCCCAGCAAGATCACCAGCAGGGAAGATGGCTGTGGTTGGCTGTGGTGATCCCATTTTTCCTTGAAAGTCTTAGCTTTCCAGCATTGAGGTCTCAAATCTGGGTAGGAGCTTGGGGTCACTGCTAGTCTATATGGAACCTTGCAGGGATGATAAAGCCCCCCCACCCCCCTTAGAGGAAGACTAGAGAACGCATCTCTGGGGGGAAGTGCCAGCCTACCTGGGCAAGATGTGAGGGCCACTGGCTGGATTGGGCCCCTACTTTGCAGTCCACAGACCATGGAGCCACCAACAGGGCCTCAAATGAGAAGTACCTTATGTTTCAATAAAAACAAAAAATACACGTACCAGTTCTTTATTATTGTAAAACAAACTGTCTCAAAACCTGATGGCTTGAAACCGCCATTTTATTTGGTTGCTGGTTTTGTCAGGGTCAGGATTTCAGGAAGAGCTCTGCCGGGCGGTTTGTTTCTGCTCTGTGCGGCAGCAGCTGGGGCTGGGCGATCCGTTTCTAGAATGATTTCTTCATCCATATGTTTGCCCTCTTGTTCCTTCCTGAGCTCCTTCTCTCTCCATGTGGCATCTTGTCTTCAGAGCCTTTGGCTGTGACTTGATTTTCTCATGGCAGGATGGTCTCAGGGCAGCAACACTTCCAATGTGGCAGCTGGCCTCCAGGAGGCAGGAAGTGGAGGCCGCCAGGAAGTGGAGGGCTCTGACTGGAACTGGCACGGCATCACTCCTGCCGTGTGCCGTTGCTCAAAGCGGTCACAGGGCCCGCCCAGATTCCAGGGGCTGGAAAAAGAGGCCCTACCCCTCGTTGGGATGAGGGGGACGGGTGTGTGTGGCAAAGTCACGATGCAGAAGAACGTGTGGGTTGGGTGACGTCGTTGCAGTGCTCTCTGGAGAATACAGCCAGCCACACCTTCATGGCTGGGGGTGGAGCAGATTTAGGTGAAGGAGCTCACCTTCATGAGCAGATTTTTCAGGAGCCCCACAAGGAATTTTCTGGTTTGAGCTCCCCTTTGCTTCCCGTCTAAAGAACAGTGAGAGGCAAGGCACAGGTGTATTGTTTTAAGATAAAAATATATGTGCAGTTCTTAATTCACTGCACACTCTTCATGGGACCCTAATATTTGATCTGAAAGGTTGCTCTGGGGCACTTGGGTGGCTCAGTCAGTTAAGTGTCTGACTTCAGCTCAGGTCATGATCTCACCGTTCATGGGTTTGAGCCCCACGTCGGGCTCTGTGCTGACAGTTCAGAGCCTGGAGCCTGCTTCGGATTCTGTGTCTCCCTCTCTCTGTGCCCCTCCCCTGCTCACACTCTGTGTGTGTGTGTGTGTGTGTGTGTGTGTGTGTGTCTCAAAAATAAATTAAAAGAAAGAAAGCTTGCTCTAATAGGGTGTGTGTGTGTGTGTGTGTGTGTGTGTGTCTCAAAAATAAATTAAAAGAAAGAAAGCTTGCTCTAATAGGGTAAACCAACTTGCAAAGTGAAAATAGCCCCAGGGTGGGCACAGCTCCTGGGGGAGGGATATTGTATGGGGGAGGGACCTTGGTGGTGTCAGGGCACGGTCAGGAAAGCAGCTGGCTTCTGTTTGGTGAGATCCCAAAGAAAAGGCCATCTGGCTTGGACCAGCTCACCTCCCACCCTGGTGTTTAAATCTGAAGTGGGTTTTATTGAGTCAATCAAGAAAGATTCAGTTATTGAAACGGAGGCAAATTCAGGCAGTAAATTGATGTTTTTGATTGAAATTTGCTTCCAAGCCAAGCCCTTGGGTCACTATTGGACATTCGCCTCCTTTTCAAAATATGGTGTAACAAATAACACGCACACCCACTCAACTGAACATTTTGGACCCTCGCTAAAAAAAAATCTGAATAATTAGCCAAGCTAACATTTTTTTTGGATAGTGCTAAACTTTGCAAAGCACTTGGAAATAGATGTTGCATATCAATTATAACTGGAGAGGAGTTACCCTGTTCTTTTGAGGTGTTCCCATGCAAGGGCCCTGAAACCAGAAGGTGTGGTTTACAGCCTCATTTCTGCCCCTTATAAGCTGTGTCCATGGGCAGGTCACTGGTACTTACTGTGAACCTCACTTTCTTCGCCTATAGAATGAAAATGGTTATACCTATGTAATCCTGGAATTGGTTTAAGAATAAAATGATACCGCACTGTTTTTAAAAAGTGCTCTGTGAGTTCAGAAATTCTTCACGCATTGAGCTGTCACTGCTAATAATAGCATGGCAAATTTCTGTTGTCTGAGAATTAACATTAGCCATTTAAAAATTAAATGTATGGAGTCTGTAATTATTTTAAAACACAAAGTTTAAAAAAAGTTAACTGTATAACTCTGATATCTAGGTACAAGCTATGGTTGGAGCGCTACCTTATGTATACCTAAGTTCAATTTTGGCTAACCTAGGTGGTACTTTCTGAAATTAGAGGCTTGATCCTACAAAGACAAGTGAGTAAGGGAGCCATTACTTACAATGTTTTGCTGCTTTGAATAAACTTCACCCAGTAACTGAGCCCTACTATTGAATGGGCCAATAGAAACGAGTGGATTCCTCTTATTCTAATAGACACAGATTCAGTTATTTATTAACAAATAGTTCATTGAGGGCCTACAAGGGGGCATTTCTCTTGGCCAAGAGCTGCCTCAATGGTTTCCAAACACCACTCTCATTGAACGTTGCTCTTATGAGCTGGTGATAGGCATCTCAGACTCAAATCAAAGGGAGCAGACTTCCCCTCCCCTAGTTTATAGGAGAAAAGGTCGGTGGATCAGATTTTTTTCTATATTAATTTTTTTTTTTTACTGTATCTTCTTCTTATATCTTTTGTACCTGAACCTGCCTGCCCATGCTAACATACGGTGAAAAATGCTGTCTGCAGTGCACTATTCAGTGTACTGAAAGTTATTTCCTTTGGAAGCATTGCCTGTTTCATTGGGTCTGCAAACAACATGATCACTCCTAAATTTAAGGACAGCTGGAATATGCAGTGTACCAGGGAGGGGCAGATCTGGCCCTCTGTTTGTGTTTGTGTAAATAAAGTTTTATTGGAACACAGCCATACCCATTCGTTTCCATATTGTCTATGGTGCATGCTTTGACCCTAAGGCAGAGTTGAGTAGTTGGAACAGAGACCTCATGGCCTGCAAAGCTGAACATATTTATTATGTGACCCTTTACAGGAAATGTTTGTTGGCCTCCGTGCAATACCACGGTGAGGGCCTGACAACACAAAAGCAAACTGGCTTTTTCACTCTGAACTTCCCCTGGGCTAGAAAGCTGCAGAGGCTACTATCTCACGACAAGACTCCGTTTGAGAATTCCACTTTTCCTCCAGAACCTATAGCAAATATGACAGGCAGGAAGATCATGTTTTGTTTGGTTTTCATTTGTTTCATTTGATTTTATTAGTTTATCTTATTTTTTTTAATGTTTTCCTTTTTAAGGGAACATTAGGTTACGGTTAAAAAGAAAAGGGAAAGGAGATTTGAATTTATGTAATTTGGTTCAAATCCCACCTCTGTCATTAGTTGACACATTCCGTTCTTCATTTAATCAACCGGTTATGTACTTACTGAGTATCTAGTCGTCGCTGCTGCCTCAAGTATGTATCCCTAAGGCGTGAACACCTACTTATTGTAGCGGATCCTAGGGCGTCCTGCTTATCTATTGCCATGGAACAAATTGCTCACAAACGTTGTGGCTTAAACAGTTACTTATTAGCTCTTAAAGTTTCGTGGGCTGACTGGGCTTAGCTGGACGGTTGTCCCTTGGATTTTTTGTGTGTGTTGCAGTCAGATAAGGGCCGGGGCTGCAGTCAGTCATCTTAAGGTTTGGCTGGGCTGGATGCTCAACGTGTCTCGTTCATGCGGCTGGCAGCTGGCGCTGACGGCTGGCTGGGAGCTCATCTGGAGCTGTCGACTAGAGCACATGTGGCTTGGGCTTCTCGCGGAATGATGGCCGGGTTCCAAAAGGACGCTTCCCAAGAGTGAATGTTCCAAGAGTCCCAGCAGGAGCTTTCTTATCACCTAGGCTCTGAGCTCCCAGAACACCCCTTCTGCCCCATTCTGTTGGTCAAACAAGTCACTGAGGCTAGCCCAGTTTTAAGGGGGAAGAAGACCCCACCTCTCCATGACCGGAACGTCAAAGATTTTGTGGGCATCTTGAATCTGGCAGACAGATGCATACAGTGGGGAGCCAGCAACAATGGCTCTTCTGTGAAAATGTAACTTTTACAAAGTGATAGAGAAAAAGAAGCTCTGATGTTAAGAGAGCTTTTAATAGGGTGGTTTGGTCTGGAGAAGGGCCAGAGAAGGCTGCTTGGGGGATGAATAAGGTGGGATGTGAAGGTTGAGTGCAGTTAGCCAGGTGAAGAAGGGAGGAGAGAGTAATCCAGGCACAAGAAACAATCTGTGCAAATGTCCTGGGGCAGGGCCACAAGAAGACTGGTGTCGCTAGAGCTGAGTGAGTGAGGGGGAATGTGGTAGGAGATAGGGCTTTCTAGCTGGATGCTGCAGGCCACAATTCCTCATCCCTCCTAGCTTCAGTTGTTACCACCTGAAGCTATTGTGAGGCTAAATGAGGAGTAAGTCAGTAAAGCCTTCTTGTGGCTTCTGCTTGTGCTGGATCAAGTGGTGGTTGGGAGGGAGGCGGGTTTAGACTAGGAATCAGTTGGTTTGTATATGAAAGGGGTACCCCTGGCTGACCTTTTGCCATGTGTAAGAACTGGAGAATTGTCCAGCTCTGGGAGGCACCCCAATGCCAGAGCATCAAGAATATAGAAAATATGAAAATATGTAGTTAATATAATCCTCCCTGTGATGCATGGATGCTGGCTGGACAAAGACAGAATCTAAGAGAACACAGTGAGAACAGCCCCGCTCTTTGCTCACGTGTGGACACTGAGAATGTCTCCTGGGAAGTTGTGAGAGAGTGTGGAGCTAGCCCAGGGCCCCCAAAGTACAGGGGTGTGCAGTGGTGATACATATATGTATCTTGTCATCAGAAATGCCACCTCTTTTCTGAGTAGAGCGTCAGGGGCACACCCAGGCCAACTGTTGCCGTGTGTCCCTGTGGGCTGTATGCCGTGAGCGTCTACGGTGTGTCAGGCTCTGGGCTAGGCTTTGGGGGGATAATGGTGAGCATGTAGGCACATCCTCTGGCCTCCTGGAGTTTTTAATTTAGTGGAGGAGACTGAGGTTAATGAGAGTGTGCAAGGGGGGCCTGAACCAGTCTGAGGCACCATGGGGGCCTTCCTACAGAACTGGCATTGTAGCTGAGTTTGGAAGGGTGTTTTGAGAATGCTTGGTGTGGGCTAGAAAAGGGGAAGACAGGATTTAGCAACCATGGAATGCATTTTTCTCCCAGCGTTGAAGGACCTGTGAACACCTCTGTGCAGAGAACTGGGACTGACACCTCCTTTTGGGGGTTCACGTCTGGCCTCTTGTAAGGTTGAATTTCTCGGGGTGTACTTTTCCTTGTGGTGTATCTAAGCTTGAGTGATAATGAGTTTCAGGGAAAAAGTGGGGAGTATCCCTGTCCCTATTCACCTTCCAGTCACACTCAGCCCATATTAGTCACTGCAGTGAGCTACTGAACAGATACGGATATAGCAAACATGGGCTGGATTGCAAATCAGGTGTAGGATTCGAGAGTTTATATATCCTTTCTTCCTTTTTCCCAACAGTAGGACCATCAGGAAAATGAGAGTGCAGCTGGAGAGATCCCCCTGTTAAGGTGTTCCTTGGTTGGGAAAGCAAATGTCATTAGATCCCTTTGGAGCTCCATCAGTTGGGCCACCTTCCAAGATGGTGGATGGTGGTTGACAGGGAGAACCCAAACATGAGAGGAATTTCCATCAGAGTCGGAAAGAACTTTGATTACTTAGATTCCTGAGAGCCTCTCTGCCTTCTCCCTTCTCTGCTCTGCCCAAGAAATGCTAATCTCCAAGTGAGTCCTTCCCCCACTCCAATCCTTGCTATTTGTAAGATTGGAATGTGGTTGTCATGGCATTTAATCTGTTTACATGGGTTTTATTCTGGTCTCTAACTACACGGGGGGCAATGTGCTTGAGTCCAAGCAGAGTTAAGCCTGGAGTCGTGGAATCCTTGGGGGGTGTGTGTGTGTACTCGGACCACCTCACATGGATGCATTTTGCCGTCCACGCCTCTATATCTCCGTGCTTTCCTGGGTGCTACTCACATATTGTTCGTGTGAATGATTGCCTTAGACTTGGGCTGAACTGTACCCATGAGAACATAAACTCTGCCTCATCAGGATATAGATCTTCAGCTGCAGGGTCTGTGGATAACACTGGAAGGGGGAGAGATTTGGGGACCCAAAGAAGCAACCATGCAAGTACTGTTCACACATAACCTTCAAGCCAAGCTGGTGTGGGGTGAGCAACTGGGCGCCTGCCCATTAAAAACATCATCTCTTACAGCGCGGGAAGATCACGTTCCCCCTGCTTTGTCTACCAAGAAATCTGAATGGGCTTTCGAAAAATAATGGGCCAGTAGAAAGAAAACATCCTTTTCTCCCTCGGCCACCTTGCCACCTACTGTTGAGAGCCCGGCTGAGAGTCAGCAGTGGATGTCATGATTTAACAGCTGGACAGCCCGTGTACCTAACAGTCAGTAAGATAGGGTTCCTGTTCATCAAACAGAGACCTTGGCCAGCACTAGGTTTTTTTTCTAGAGCCTTTTGGCTTCTTTTGAAGCCAGGTGAGTATTTTGTCATTTGCACAGAACAGAGCTGAAGTGGGACGTTTCATAGTTCCGCTGTCTGACCCAGAGCTATCAGAGATGGGAGGTCTCGGAAAAGTCACCCTCTTGAGCAGTGACCCCCAAACTCAGAGCCAGCCAAGGAGTGTTTTCAGCTGCTCTTAGAAGTGATTTTTCTCCATTCAGTGTCACAAGGCCTGATGGCCAAAAGACTTCTTCAAAAAATAATCAACTTAACTTTCATCGAGTGAAGTGACAGGGATGCCTTATAAGCAATTTTTGGTGGCAGGACATTTTTAGCAGCCCAAGGTGAAACTACCAGTTCCTTGGAGAGTGAGACAATATAATTCAATTTGGATATAATATAATTAATTAATTGGGAAGCAAATTGCATTAAGCAGATAGCTCTTGGCTTTAATGTTGCACTCTATCTGGAAACAAGCACCACGAAGGGGGTTATCATGTTACTATTTTATTTTTTATTATCAACATCAACAGCAGCGACTACAACTGACAAAATTTGTACAAATGTATGTTACAGGCGCTGTGTTGAATGCTTGGCCTGCATGAGCTTGTATAAGCCCCACAACTGGGCTGCGAAACACATGCGACTGTGATCCATGTTCTACGGTGTAGATGACTGAGTTGTCCCAAGACCTCCAGGCCATACGGGCTGAGTTGCAGGGTGCAGACCCAGGCGGTGAGGTTCCGGGGCCCCGTTTCTTCGCTGCTGAGTGGGCAGCCCAACCTCTTCATTACAGTGTTTACAGCAGTCTATGGGATATGCAAGAAATCTCATGCGGTGACGATGATGGCAGGCAACAGCATCAAAGTGTAGTGTACCTGGTGGCCCAGGAATGTCCAGGCACTTTCTCTACTCACTGAGGACTCCTCTGATGCACCTTTCTCATGTGCATTTTTGGATTTCGTGAAGAAGCAAGTGAAATGAGGGAGGCAGCCAAGCACGCTGGCCCGAAGGGGAGCCATTGAGGTATTGGCTTTGGGCATCAGCAGAGGTCAAGGTTTTGGTTCTGTGCCCGACACGGGTAGTGTAAACCCAATAGCAGCAAAGGCAAGGGGGTCTGTGCTGGCCATTCCCATTGTGGTTGGGTCATTGTCTCCTACAGCAGAGGAATCCCTGAGCTTGACTCTGGCTGTCTCAGAGACCCTGTCGGTCACCTGGTAGTATTCAGTGTTCCTTTTGAGTCTGGTCTGCAGCTAAAACCCTATCTTACCCATGCCCTTCGGATATCAATGCACCAGAAACTATTGAGTACCTCCAGAGGACATTCTTTCTCAACGTGTGACCATCCCTTCTTGACTCCCTGCATGAGGAGGTAGGAAGGTAACTGTGATTCTCAAAGTCAAGAGCACACACATCATTGCTAATTTGCTTAGGCATGAGGGGGCTTGAGGGGCCGTGAAGATATTGGGGGACCCAAGCTGCCAGGCCCTTTGAATTCTTTGGTCTAATGTGTGTGTTTCAATTTTGTCCTTGCCTTCAAACTGCTGGCCTCTTTCAGATCCCTTTCTTATTTTCTGCTTTCCAGTAAACTCCAAAATAGAATTAAATTGCAAGTTGGAAATGGACCTGTTACTCTTTCTAGCTCTGAAGAGGGAGGTTGGGGCACACTTTGGGCAGCTTCCTGCTCTTTCTGTTCACTTTTAGAAGGTGGTTCGGAAGAAGGGCTTTGTAATTTTCATCCTTTTTCCCCATGACCGAGGCTTTCTCCAGTTTTGATATGTGTCATTATGGGCAGATCCTTTGGCCTGGTTTCTAGAACTCAGTCTGGGCCCTGAGTACTATCTAAATATGGCCTCTGAACTCAGAACAAGCCTCAAAATGTCACACGAGGGCCTCCTGATGTCCCTTCCCCCCTAAATTTAACATTTCTTATTCTTCTAGAAGCTAACCACGTGTCAACCAAGGATATTGTGGTCCCCTCCAGCAAGTCTTGAATAAACTAGGGGAATGTTTCCAGTTTGAGGCTGAAAATCAGATACCTGGTTAGGAAAATTCTGAGTGTGCAACTGTGAGCATCCAGGTACGAAACTCAGGACTGAGCATGAGCCACAAGGAAGCCGAGATGGTCTTCGTGACGTCCCGGAGGTTCTGGCTCAGAAGACTTCCTGAGAAGGTGCAGGATGTTCACCTGAACCACTGAGTGAGCTCTTAGCCAGTGCGCGTCACTGGGCCCAGGAGGGGCTTTAAAAAGCCTGATTCTGTTCCTTCCTTACAAAGAAATCTGCATTATTTCCATTTTACAGAGCAGGTAGCTGAGGCCTGGCTTCGAATGCAGACCGGCCTGATCGGCAAGGCTGGCTGCCACAGTGGACTCTGTACGGTGCTGGTTTTAGCCAGGGGCCTGCACACGGCTGGTGAGCAGGCAAGGAAATGGATGAATGAATGAATGAATGAGTGAGTGAGGCCACGAGGTTCCAGGCAAGAGGGTGACTTGTGAAAGACTGTATGACCCTTGCAGGAAGAGGCACTCCCTCCTCTTCGGGCCCCAGTACCTAGCCTGTTTGAAGCACACCAAATAATTTTTTAATGAACACTGAACGTATTACTGTTGCATTGACCATTTGGCTTTTCAGCATCTCCCTCTTTGTCCTAGGGACCTTGTGATCTCTTTTGACCCTGAGCGTCCAAGGGCTGTTGGAGAAGGTGGAGCGAATGCAGCCTCTCTTCCCTGAGGCCGCCTTCGCTCCACGTGTCTTCCCATCTGCTTTCCAGATGCGCAAATGACTCATCAGCTCCCCGCAGCTCTCTCAAACCCGCTTTTTGTCTTCTCCGCTCTCTTTCCTAATCTCCTGGGCACAGCTCTTGGCTGCGAGTGATGGAAACCAACCCGGTCTAGTTCAGGCCCCAAGGGGGAATTTGGTGGCTCCCAGATGCTGGTTCACAAGAACCCTAGGAGAGACCTCACTGATGCACGGAGAGGGGACATGGTGTGCCCCAGGTCACACAGCTGTTAATTGGAGGAGGGCTGGGGAGAGCGTGACAGTTTCGAGAAGAAGCTGTGTGGGGGGGAGACTGTTCTGTTCACCGCTGTGTGTGCCTAAAACAGTAACACGCGGCACATAGTAGGTGCCTACTACACTTTTGCTGAATGTAGAGAAAACGTGAATTGGTGAAGTATTGAGACCGTCTCAGGCACTGCACGTAACGGAGAGCTTGCCTGCCTCAGTCTCAGCCTGGGTCTCCGGGCTCAAGAAGGCCCCACGGTGGACAGCCGTCTCTCAGTTCTTGCATCATGCCGTCTCGGCTGACCACAGCAAGCTGTGGCCCCCGAGGAAGATGCCAGAAGCGGAGTTTCCTGCCAAGGGTTTTCTGATGCCATCCCCGTGAATTCCGACTCCCCGGGGCTCCCAGCGGGTGAGAACAAGGGCTGGCTGCAACTGAGCCCCTCGTCTCTGGGTGGGGTGTGTGGTGAATGGAAAGTCAGCCGCTCGGGCCTCGTGGCTTGGCCTCCGCGAGCCGGGATGTTTCATAAAGTGACTTTTCAAGGCCTTCTCCCCTCCGCTGGGCTTTGGCAGCCACACCAACTCTCTAGAACTGAGCAGGCCTTGTGTCTGTTGGGAAGAAAGACGTGAAAACGAGGGCTGGAACGGACTCAGGGCTCCGATTCCAGGAGAAACAGGGCACCGTGTTGTGCTGCTGCGGGTAGCAGAGCCGACAAGCGGCACATTCATTCCTAGGACTGGGTTTCCTCCCTCCATGGCACCAGACCCCCGCTCTGCACAGCCGCGGTGAGGACCAGTGGCATCAGCGGCATAGAGAGGTGGCGGGGGCAGCGAGCGAGGCCATTCGTTTGTCCAAGGGAACTTTAAATACCGATTTTCTAAGCCGAGTTCCCCCTCCAGAAAGCTGGGTGCCGGTATCTGCTTTGTATCCTGTGTGAACGGTGCCCCCTGGAGGTGTGCCAGGAGCCGACCCTTGCGTGGAGACAGGGATGCATATGTTCATTGTTGCAGCCCTCCGCGTGCCTATCTGTGCTGTCTCTTGTCATCTGCACCACGTCTGTCTCTCTGGGTAGGCCCGTGTCCTATGTGTGTGGCCACAGCTCTAAAATACCGTGCATCAGTGTGTTCCTGAGGGAGAGAGGCTGCCTGGATTCAAATCATGACCATGTGACCCTGACAGAGCCACTGAACCCAGTAAGCCTTGGTTTTCTCACCTGTATCATGGGGCTGAGAACAGTTCCCACTTCACAGGATAATTAGGAAGGGGAAATGCGGCAGCGCCTGGCCCCAAGTAAGTGGCTGGGAAGTCTGTTGCTGCTACAACAAAACAGCTGTGCTGTTTCAACTGTGCACACGTGTGTGCACGCACACGCTTCCCTGTGCCCTACTTCATGTTGTCAGCTTTGACAGGAATTGTGTCCGTTTTTTCTCTCGATTTCTGAGCAAAAGATCCAGCGCTTTGAGGTGGGAAGTGACAGCATCAGAACCTCTTCTGGTCTCTCTGGGGCTGCACAGCCTGTTCAGTCCCCCATCTGGGCAGGGGAGAGGTGTCCGTCCCTCTCAGTGCCCGGCACCTTCTGCTCACGCATGCTGGCACCCTCCCCTTGAGCTCTCCCCCTCCCCCCCCCCGCCCCCCCCCCCACCCCCCCCCAGATCTTTCTGAGGCCAGTACAGTTTCCCAGAAGGGCCTTAAAAAATTCTCCAGTCTGGGCACCTGGGTGGCTCAGTGGGTTAAACGTCCAACTTCGGCTCAGGTCATGATCTCACGGTTTGTGGGTTTGAGCCTCGCGTCGGGCTCTGTGTTGACGGCTCCGAGCCCGCTTCGGATTCTGTGTCTCCCTCTCTCTCTGCCCCTCCCCTGCTCGTGCTGTGTCTCTCAAAGATAAATAAATGTAAAAAAAAAAAATTTTTTTTAACATTCTCCAGTCTGAACTGCAGAATCTCTTTGTCCCTAATCCATACCGTGGACTCTCCTCATCTAGCTCCTGGCTCCCTAAGGCAAGCCCAGGGTTTCAGGCTGGGCGTGAGCTCAGGGAGGCCAGGACTCAACAGAGCCCTTGTGTCTGACATAGACATGAGTGTGAGCTGTTCCTGGGTGGGCATCTGGGAGAGGGACTTTCACCTCCTCCTGCATGAACACCCTCTGTGGCTCTTGGTCAGAGACAGAGCGGTGAGAGGAGGAGCCCTGGGGAAGAGTCTTAGGTCCAGATCCTTGCTCTACCACTGACGGTGTGACCTTGGGCATGTCATTCGCTCTTTCTGATCATCAGGTTTCTCATCTGTCAAATGGCTGCAGCTGCCTTGAGGTTGGAGGTTCGCTATGAGGACCAAAGGGGGTTCTTCCCATGAAACCCTCAGAACAATGCCTGGCCTGCAGGCAGTTGTGTTAGCCGCTGTTGGCTTGTCCTCTGTGACTCATCCATCTTGTCTTGTCTTCATTTATCTCCTTCGTGAGTGAGGCCTTTCCTCTCGGGGGCTGTGCCGGTGGCCATTTTGTACCAGTCGTTCACGCAGTAGGCCACCAGTAAGTGTTTGGTGACGTATTCCATTACCCATTCATTAAAAAAGTAAGATAGGGAAAATAGACACCCAGGTACATAGGATACGACGAGCCTGATGTCGGAAGAGCTTAGCGATGGATAATTTCACCTTCTTTGGAGGTGTTTGCCATCCCGTGGAAGAAACCATTGCTTTACAAGGGATTCCATGTTCCAAATCCCCCAAATAACGCCCTCCCGAGTTTCACTCTCATTTTTTGTTGCAGTTGATTTTGTATTTCCATGCGTTAACCATCTTTTAAAAACTTTACCTGTGATCCACCTTTGCAACCCAGAAGCTGTTTTTTAAACGTTTGCTTATTTTTGAGACACAGAGAGTGCGAGTGGGGGAGGGGCAGAGAGAGAGGGAGGCCCAGAATCCCAAGTAGAGCTGGCAGCACAGAGCCCGACGCGGGGCTCGAACTCATGAGCTGTGAAATCATGACCTGAGCTGAAGTCGGACGCTTAACGGACTGAACCGCCCAGGTGACCCCGAGAGCCGTTTTCATGTCTCCACAGTCTCTTCCACCTCACTTCCCAGAAATGCACAGTTTGTCTTTTTCAGATCCACTCAACACCATTTTGTAAACATCGTGGAAGCATTTTGTAGTCTCCGTATTAATCATTCGATTTAGCGTGTGGTTTTCCATTGAGCTGATGTGCCTTCGTGAATGCTACCGTTCCCTTATTGTTCAGTGTTTAGATATTCTTGTTGTTATTTTAAATAAATAACCTGGTAAGTATTTTTGAACATACGGCTTTTTTTTTCTCCCCCCAAGTATTTCCGTACTAAATTTTCAAGCAGGATACAACAGGCCAACAAATATTCCACAAATGCCAGGTGCTCCCAAATGTTGTGGAGGCTGATGTGGTAGTAACAACCACGGCTGATACCCCCTTCGTTGAGCAGTTAAGCCGGGCCTTCTCCTGAGTGCTTAACATGGATTCTTCTATTTTGTCCCCTCAGCTCCTGGAGAGGGAGATGTTATTATTCCCATTTTACAGAGGCAGGAACTGACGCAAAATAGAAGTTGAGTGACCTGCCCAGAAACATAGAGAAGGATGTTACAGGAAGCCACCCATTCCCTGGGTTGTAGAACGTTACAAGTAATTACATCAGCAAGCTCCAAGTTGTCCTGGCCAGGTCTTGGGGAAAATCATAACCACTCCCACCACATTAGTTTGGAAATGCTAAATATGGATCCATAAGTATATCTCCGCATATAAATCTAGGCAGTAATTGAACTTGCCGGAAGTCCCTTCTGACTTTCACGAAGACTGCCCCCGCCCTGCACTGCACCATTCTTGGCACCCGCCAGGCAGAATGGGGGGTGGTTTGAGCAGTTGATCTGAAGCCCTCTTCCCCTTGCTTCCTGTGCCTCTTCCTCTGCGACCTTCCTCCACTCCAGGGTCTTCATATACCATCTCCCTTCCAGCGTTCCCAGCTGTTCTCCGAAACAGCTCATCCATCCTGAGGTTGAGTTGAATATGGAGTTCATTCCAGAGAGAGCTGCATTTGGTCAAGGACTGATGTCCAAGAATTGGCTCTGAATAATATGTTGTAGAAGTGTGTGTGTGTGTGTGTGTGTGTGTGTGAGAGAGAGAGAGAGAGAGAGAGAGAGAGAGAGAGAGAGACAGATTGGCTGAAAGGGAGGACTGGATTACGGCATCCCCCCACTTGAAACCTTGTCATGGCTTTGTGCTGCGTCTGGAATAAAATCCCCGCTCCCCTGCTTGCCCCTCCTGACTCTTCCCACTGTTCAGCTTTGTGGTCGTCTACACGCCCTCCCCACCACCGTCTCTCTGGTTAAGCCTAGCTGGCTCGCTCTGTGTTCTGCATTCAGAAGTTCTATACCTCTTGGCACTGGATGGCTGGCCAGCTCTGGACGAGCCCTCTTCCCTCTGCCAGCGTGGGTTTGCCCTCCTCCTTCACATCTCAGATCAAGTGCCGCTGACCGTCCTTACTCCATACCTTGTTTCTTTCACATGTAGCTCTTACTACGAGCTGGCTTTACAGACTGGGTGCTTGTTTGGTTAGTTGAATGTGTGTCTCCCCTACTAGACTGTAATTGGGGGAGGGCAGAAGACGCCACAACGGTGTCATTCACCAAGGCACCTGGCACCTAACATGGCGCCCATGCCCGTCCTTCCAGCCAACATGGCCGCAGACTGGGCAGGCTGTGGGAGCCAGGAGAGTCCAAGGCTGTGGTCCCCCTGTTACAGAATGGATGTGAATCCGAGTGAGGACCCGTTAACTCGATGGCAGCCATTGGGTAAATCTGTTGGCTGTGTCCTTGGTGTTTATATTTAAAGCACAGTCGTTCTGTTTTTTCCTTCGCAGAGAAATGTTTGCTTTATTCTCTGACAGTGTGTATTTTATTGGAACTGAGCAGGAGGATATTGTTGACCGGAGATGTGAACACAGTTTCCAAAGAGACTCTGTCAATGGCTTAAAATTAATAAAGGCTCAGCAGGGGGTGGGGGACAGGGACACTGCTGCCATTTTGTTATGTGGACGACACTACGTTTCTTTTAGAGGCAGGTTAAGGGGAGGAAAATCTGAATTGGCATATCTATAAACAAGTTATTACTTTAGCTGGGAGATAATTTGTTGAGAAAATGCCATTATTTTCCCAATCTAGGTCCCTCGGAGTGTGTGGCCAGGGCACGATGCCGGCTGCCGCTCTCGCATGTCTATGCTGTGAAGTCACCGAGTGGGAGAATGAACTTCAGGTTAAAGCCTGTTTGTTCTCAAATAAATTGAGTTTTCTGTTTTCCACAGCATAATGAAAAGGGAGAAGGGCTTCTCCTCCCTGCTTTCAGTGCCCCACCCCCACCCTCCTCGACTCCCAGGATCCTTATGGAAGCATCAGAAACTCCTGAGACTCTCGTTGTGCTTAGAAAGACAGGGGGGTGGGGGGGACCCGGGTCTTTAGTCTTCATAGGGAAGAGTCTCAGAAAGGGTTTTGAGAGGCTCAGCTCCTGGCTCCATGCTTTCCTGACGCCTTGAAGATATTGTCTGTTATGGGCTGAGTTGTGTCCCCAAGAATACGTGTGTCCAAGTCCTAACCCTCACACCTTAGAATGTGACTTTATTTGGAAGGAGGGTCACTGCCCATGTAATTAGCAAAGGTGAGGTCATCCTGGGATAAGGTAGGCCCCTAATCCAGTATGACTGGGGTCCCTGTAAAAAGGGGAAATTCAGATACAGACACCCATCCAGGGTAGACGCCACATGAGGACAAAGGTAGATATCGGGGTGATGCTTCTACAAGCTGAGGAATGCCGTAGATGGCCAGGAGACCACCAGATGCCAGGAGGGTGGCACGGAACAGACCTTCCCTGCCAGCCTCAGAAGGAACCAAAGCTACCGACACCTGGATCCCAGACTTGAAGCTCCCAGAGACAATAAATCTCCATCCTTTACACCACGCTGCCTGTGGTACTTTGGTATAGCAGCCGTAAGAAATTAATACACCATCCGAGAGCCTCAGCTGACCCACCATCTGCCCACCCTGAATAAAGAACCACTCCCATCCCCTCAAATCTATAGATCCACCCACCCCATGCCCTGAGTAGGCCCTTGATTCCACCAGTAACTGCCCTCTGTGCTCGCCAGGTACACAGTCTGCCTTGTGTTGTTGTTTCACAGGTACCAGCCTCCCCATGAGACCGTGACCTCAGAAAGGGAACCAGACGTCTCTCTGTGACCTGCTTCCACTAGATTTTTTAATCAATGCTTGTTTAGTTCGTTAGGTTTGTCGATGTTGACCTCTGAGACCTGCCCACTTCTTGTCCTTATTTTTCTGGAGTTTTTACAACCCTTGGCTCACTCTTCCTTTGGTGAACATCTGCTCTTTAATCTGTATGCATCCCACAGAGATCCGAGATCTTGCGTATTCCATAATAAAGCCTCGTTGTGTGTGGAAGAGCTCAGCAAACTGTAAAGTGCCCTAGAAAAACTGTAGTGATGACTGATCCTTTTGTTCGAATGTCTGAAGAGGGCAGTGAATTAGAGACAGAGGCCCTGGTTCCCATCAGACATTATCATTTCCCAGCTGGGTATCCTTAAGGAAGTCACTTAGCCTCTCTGAACTTTGGTTTTCCCATCGTAAGGTGGCAGTGATTGACTTGTCTACCTCATGGGTTGGCAGGGTACCAGAGAATATGTGAGACAGGCCTTTGTGGCAATAGAGCGAAGGCCACAGACAAGATCCTTATAAGACAGGGGAAGGATGTGGGTTTGGTGAGGATCATGGTAAGCTAGAGAGTAGGCCCCCATCGAAAGAGGGTTCAGTGGGAGTGTGGGTCCACGGTGTTCTAGATATTCAGAATTTTTAATAGAAGCCAAAAAGGCAGATGATCATGATATGTCTTCCATTGTGTCTTGGGCATTTTTAAGCACCATGAGGGTCATACAAAACAGGTTTATGGGCTATTTCTGGCCCCAAGAGCCACCATTTAGTGACTTCCACTATAGAATATGATATAGGTAAGGGTTGGTGGCCTCCTTTCTGTTACTCAAACCTGTGGGTCTAAACACACTCTTTGAGAACTCTGAAAAGCAAGAATTAATACTGGCCAAGGTTGTCACCTTCTCCAGGAAGCCTTCCCTGATCTCATCCCCGCCAATCTGGATTAAATCAGATGTTGGCAATCCTTTTCTTAAAGGACCAGACAGTAAATGTTTTAGACGTTGAGGGCCATTCAGTCTCGTTGGCAGCTACTCAACTCTGTGCAGTGCCAAAGCAGCTAGAGATAATAATGTAAATGATGGTTGTGGCTGAGTTCCAATAAAACTTTATTTACAAAAACAGGTCACCAGCTGGATTCGGCCCATGGACTATGGTAGTTTACTGACCCCTGAGCTAGATGCTGCTTTTATGTGCTGTCGTAACATCCAGAACTTAGTCCCTTACAACTAGTCTACTACTAGAACTAAAAATAAAAACATTAATTGAGCACTTGCTGTGCGTCAGGAGCTATTCTAAGCCCTTCATGTGTCTGAACTCAATTCTCACGGCAAGTTTATGTGGAAGGTCCTGCTGCTATCCCCGTTTCACAGGTAAGGGGATAGAGTCTCGGACAGGTTAATCAACTTGCCCAAGGCCACCCAGCTGATAAACAGAGCTGAGCTTTCAGACTGCCAGTAAAGTAAACTCCACTTCTCTGGCTCACCCCGTGGACTTGGTCTCTCTTTGGTATCTAGCATGGGGACCGGCTTGAAGGCTGTACTCACAAATCACTGAGTGAGTGACAGGCATTGTTTCAGCCTTTGCAGACCTGTCCAGGAGAGGGATAAAAATACCAATTTGTAGCCATTTCCAAATAGACTGTGACAGTCCGTCTGCTGTGGGGACATGCCGCCAGACTTTTCCTGTTTCTCTTGCACCAAGAATCTGGCAGCTGACTACCGGAGGTGGTTTGGGCTTGCATGGGGCTTGCATGGGGCCAGTTTGAACACCTGGTCCTCTTAGTGGCCCTAAAATCTGACAGACCTGCACCACTACCGGTCTCTCTGTCCCAGCGCTTCGTGAGCCATCACAGCCTCCCGCTGCTGATGGAGAAACTCGAGCGGAGTCTGTCCTTCATCAGGAAACAGATGAGAGTGACATAGAGGACACACTGGGTCTGGGTCCCTCCCAGAAAGGTCTCTGAAGAATTCCATGTCAATATGGTAAATTGATTCTTATTTGAAAAGCCCTTCAGAGATTTCACTCTATTTAAAGAAGTGTCCGATGGGAATCCTCTGTACTGTGCATGATCTGGTTCATTCCCTGCTGTAGAAGCCTGGCTTCTGTGTAACTGGGGCACCTGTATCGTTCTGTACATATGTCCGAATTTCACGGGTCATAATGAGTAACGATAACGATTACGGTGATTACACTGGGACCTTGCTGTGTGCCAGGCCCTGTGCCAGATGCTTTCTGTACACAGTGTCATTTGACCCTTTCGACTCCCCTGTGGGGTAGGTGCCCCCTTTTTGCCTATGTGTAAACTGAGGCACAGAGAAGCTAACTAGTATGCCAAAAGACACACAGCCAGTGAGTAGCACTGTGAGGACTTGAACTCAGACAGCCCAGCCCCAGGGCCCGAGCTCTTGACCACCCTGCATGGGGCTCCCTCTGATATGCTTCCAGAAGTGGTGTCCTCCTCCGTGCTCTGACACGGAAGCTCTGGAGCATCGCACGTGCTGGCCAACGTCACACCAGAGGTCAGTGAGGACCAGATCTGTTGGTTCTTCCTCCAGAGCATTTCTCCCAGTCACTGGCCTCCCTGCTGGGATGATTTCCACCCCTGGTGTGGTGGGTGGCGTGGGCCACACCTGGGCCACCCAGCATCATGGCCACCAGCCGCTGTGGCTATTGCTGGTGGGATGAGAAATTGAGTTTTTAATTTTGTTTTGTATTAATTTTAATTTAAAATGGGATACAGGGGCGCCTGGGTGGCGCAGTCGGTTAAGCGTCCGACTTCAGCCAGGTCACGATCTCATGGTCCGTGAGTTCGAGCCCCGCGTCAGGCTCTGGGCTGATGGCTCAGAGCCTGGAGCCTGTTTCCGATTCTGTGTCTCCCTCTCTCTGTCCCTCCCCCGTTCATGCTCTGTCTCTCTCTGTCCCAAAAATAAATAAACGTTGAAAAAAAAAATAAAATAAAATGGGATACAGTTATTGGAAAGCTTCTAAATATGTTTGGACCAAGTTGAGTCTGCGAATTTATTTTTTTCACTTGATATTTTTGTGAACTCTAAATACGGAAAACTTGAGCGTCTAAACTGAGATGTGCTGTAATGTAAGAGACACATAACACCCTCTGGATTCACCTGAACCCTTAATGTGCCTCAGCCCTGTTCCCTTCCTACGGTCATTCTTTCATTCATTCATTCAACACACAGGTCTTGGGCACAGCTGTGGACAGATACTGGTGTGCATGCTGACTATGCAGCTGTGAACAAGGTACAACAATCAGAAAGACAAAAAAAGGACATATTAAGATGATAAGTATTGTACGTGAAATTAAAGCAGGATGTTGCAGTGGAGAGGAGGGTGGTCACCAGAGGGGATTCTGGGGAGGTGACATTTGACATGAGACCTGAATGACCAGAGAAGCCATGTGAAAACCTGGAGACAAAGCATCCCAGGCAGAGGGAAAAGGCCTTGGGGCATCAGAGAGCATGGAATGTTCTAGAAACAGAAGGCTGTCAGTAGTAGAGGAAGAAGGAAATGGGGAAGTGACATGAGCTCGAGAAACAGGAGTAATAAGATCCTGGAGGGCTTTTCCATCCAGAAGGAGAAGTTGAGATTTTGTCCCGGGTGAGATGGGAATGTGTACTATTTGCTCTTTTGTGTGTTATTTGGGTTATGACGTTTTTAAAGGTGCCTCCGGCTGCCAGGTGGACACAGGGCCACAGAACGTGCTGGGACTTGGTGGTCCAGATCAGAAGTGGTCAGCTATGGACACTTTTCGGATGTGGGCAGATTCTGTTGGACTTGGCCGTGAATTGGAGGTGGGTTGGCTGCGGGCCATCAAGAGAGGAGTCAGGAGTGACTCCTGCATATTTGGCTTAAGCTGTAGGGTGAGTGGTTCGCCCATTGACTTAGGTACCTCCACATTGCTTCCAGGCCAGCAGTATTGTTTTAATTTCCTTCCTCCTGTGTCTGCGAGTGCCTTTTGGCAGCTGACAAATGTATATATAGCCACGGCCTCATTGGAGACGTCTGTTTTGAGGGGGGAAAGCGGAACTTATTCCCTTTCATTCTGGTTCAGGGCCCTATTTTCCTTGTAAACCCCCCCCCCCCCCCCCAGTCTGTTCCTGCTGATGGAAATGACGTTTGGATTAAGAATAGATCTCTTAAACCTAGTGCTGACTTCCCTGGCGTTTTTCCCTCTGCGGGGAGATGCTAAAGATGCGGGAGAAGTGGGGGGTGAAGTGATTATTTAATTGTGTGCAAATGAGAAGTGGCAAATACAGCAGACAAAGGGCAGGACCAGAATTCTGTAAGAGCAACACCTGACATGATTCCATTTCCTGACTTGAGGCTCCAAATGAATTTCTACTTGACTAAAAATACCTCAAGAGCTAGGTGGCAGCTTAAAACGCTGCCGGTAAATTTAAAACAGGCCTGCATGCCACCGACGATAGTGAGGATAAAAAGTTAGCAGAGAACTTTCCGCCACTCATTTTCTTTAACTCCTGGTTCTCCATCCTGTCTGCTGTTTTGATTCTTGGGGGGAGTTGGGAAGGTGGGTTGTATATTTCATTTCCTTTTATTTCTTTTAACCTGTCAGTGGCCGGGGGCTAGGTTGATGGTACTTTAGGCATAAGATGTGTCTGGCCTAAGAGAAGATGACGTGACAACATCCTGGGACTGCAGAGAGAGCAATTTCAGTGGGAATCAGTAGCATCATGTGCCTAAGTGGCTAAACAGGCATGCAGTCCCAGGCTACATATTTACCTGCAGCACAGTTCCAGAATGTTCTTTACCTTCGAGCTCTAATAGACAGTCTTCTAGATTATCCTGGAAGTAAACAGTGATTAGCGGAAACTAAAAGCAGCTGGTGCTGACTTTACTTTAAGCACTTTCACATCGAGTCCACACAACAACCTTCTTGAGTATTGACAGTGTTAAATTTGACCTGAGTGAGCCCTGTGCTCCTGGAAAAGAGCAAAGGAACCTCCCACTCTTGTGTGTTCTGCAAAGCACTTACTCCAAAGACCACCCTTCTCCATATGACTCCGTTATGATGCACGGATGCCCCCTTGCTTACCTGTGATGAGGCCAGACACACACCCTCCAAGTTCCCATTCTTTGCCTCTGAAATGACTCACTGTGATCTTGCTCCTGCCAATCAGAACAAAATGCTTGTTAACCAGACAAACTTTGGCGAAGCTTCTCTTCCTTCTTACGGGGTCCCTGTGCTTGGGTCCACCCTCAGCCTGAGCCAGCCCATCTGGGGAATGGGCTGGTTTCAGGCTGAAACATCCTCTCATCTCCTGGATCCCCGCCCCCCCCCCCCACCTTTTCATCTTGCGTCCCCGTAGTTCTGTCTTGTTCACTCCTCCCTAGAAAAGAAAACTCTGGAACTTCAAGAGGCTTGCGGATCCTGTGGTGAGAGCGTGCTCTCCAGCGCAGGAGACCTGGCCCATTATTGCAGGACTTGTGTTCTCCCTTTTGCAGCGATCATTTCACATCGTCTCCTGACGAGTCCAGACTCGTTTTTCTCTGTGACCACACGTGTTGTGATTATCTCTAGTTTGCGAAGGAGGAAGTTGGCACCCAGGGATGTGGTCCGAGGTGGAATGGGGAGCTGTGTTCTCTCTGAACCCAGATTCTTTGCCTGTATGGTTCAGTAGTTACCAAGGCCCTATTTATGAATTTTGGACTTTATCTGAACTCCGGCTGGTCCTCAGTGTGCTTATTATCTAGTTGGGGTATAAGATACTGAGTCCTGACATCTTGTGTTTCAAAAGTCTGGGAAGAAGCTCCCGCAGGATCCAGATTTCATGTGCACCTGTGTACAGGTGCTAACAGGCCCCGCAGAGAGGACAAGCCGGTGGGGCAGTGAGCTCCCAACTTGGATGTTAGGGGAACGGGTACTTGGCTGGGGGAGTGGGGACAGCTGGGTGAGGTGATGTAGACCAGGGGGCAGGGCTCTCCCTGGGAGTCACTGGGTGTGATGTGTGGGGACGAGCAAGAGGGATGAAGGAAAGAGCAGCAGCAAATCGGTGGCCTTGCCCACCAGGCTCCTAACTGCATCTTCTTCTCGGGGCAGTGGGGAGCCACTGCAGGTCTTTAGGCAGGAGAATGTCATGACGGAAATGATAATAGTAATAATGATCGTGCTGATAATAGCTTGCTCCTCCGTGTTTTTATAGCTCCTCTCCCAAGGTGCCCTTCTCCAGAAAGCTGGGAGTGCTTCACAGATGTTACCTAATTAATCACCAGCGCTTCCCTGCCGAGGGACGTAGGGGGTAGCTAATATCCCCATTTTTCAAGGGAGGAAAATGAGGCAGCGAGAAGCTCTCAGGTAGCCCGGTAAGGCACCGGGAGGGGGTCGGTGACAGACTTCCTCTCTCTCTTCACCTCCCAAGCCCGCAGCCCACCTTTGGGGAGCACGGTCCCCCAGGACGGACTGGTTTGTGCTCAGAGTCGTTCTGATGAGAGTATCCCCGGCATTAAGGATGGAGGAGAGAATCCGGACATTGGAGTGTGGGCTAACAACTGAGGGCTGGGTTGAGCTCACATCTGACTTTGTGAGCTCACATCTGAGCTCACACCAGGCTGTGGGCACACCCCGAGTCCTTGCTCTCCTCTTTGTCCTCACAAAAGTCTCTTTCAAGGCATTTATCATCCTTATTATCTATCCTTTGACCTCTTTAGCTGATCTTTTGTCTCCTCCTTGAGGCAAGGATTCTGCCTTTTATAATATAACCTCAGGGCACGGTTCCCATCGTACTTGGGCTTGAATTCTCCCTCTGCCATCCACTCCTTCTGGATGAGCCATGTCCCCTCTCTCAGCCTCAGCTTCTTCATCCCTAAAATTATGGTTACAATCATGCCTACCTCACTGGGTTGTTCTGATGATTAGATGAAATGTTGCAGGTCACATGCTCAGCAGTGATGGTGCATTACAAGCAGTTACTGCATTTAATAAATTATCAGTGTTGTTATAGCAGGGGTTTAAAAACAAACAGGCTGGATTATTGCTCTAAACTGGCTCGTGGATGCAGGCGTGCCTTCTTTAAAGCAATTGATGGTCAACTAAAACATTGGGTAGGAATAGATTTCTTTGAAATGGGGTAGTTTCTCTTGTCGACACTCATAATTTTAAGGGAAACATACTCACTTGTTAAATTTCTCGTTGGACCTAATTTAATCATGCTTTTGCCACAAGTTCCTGGGCCCTCCACCTCCCCATGAAGTATTTAGTAATCCATAAACAAGGCTTAAACTGCTATTTAAAGCAACTCTGCTGTTAATCCTTTTGTGAGATCAAATCTGTTTGGAATGTGAATAACCTCCCCCCTGGTCTCCTAGCTCCTCTCTTGGGCTTCCATTGTGTAGATTGTGTAGATTCAGGTTTTATCCCCCGCCCCTTTTTTTTTTCTTTTAACGTAGGGTCATCCACAAATTGAAAATCTGAGAATCAGAGGTGGGTGAAGGACTGAGTCTTAAGAGCGTCTGGCCCAACAACCTCATTTAAGTCATGGGAGGGGACATCTGGCTGGCTCAGTCCATTGGGTGTCCTGCTCTGGATTTCAGCTCTGGTTAAGGTCTCACAGTTCATGAGTTCAAGCCCCATGTCAGGCTCTTCACTGACAGTGGGGAGCCTGCTTGGGATTCTCTCTCTCTCCCCCTTTCTGCCCCTCCCCCACTTGCACTGTCTCTCTCAAAATGAATACATAAACTCTTAAATAAATAAATAAATAAATAAAGGGAGAATGGGGGCACAGGGAGAGGGAAGCCTTTACACATCTAGGTTGTGGCAAAGTAGAGGCAAAGCCTGTGTCTCCAAAAGTGGTTTTTAGCTGTTATGTGAATGACATTTTTAAAAATTGTCATTTATATATTTATGTATTTTATTTAGGTTTCAGGAGAGGAATTTAGTGATCTAGCACTTAGATATAATAACCAGTGCTCATGCCCTCCTTAATGCTCATCACTCATTTATTTAGCCCATCCCCTTACCTACCTCTCTCCATCAACCCTTAGCTTGTTCTCTATCATTAAGGGTCTCTTATGGTTAGTTTCCCTCTCTTTTTTCTTTCCCCTCCCCTATGTTCATCTGTTTTGTTTCTTGAATTACACATATGAGTGAAATCATAGGATATTTGTCTTTCTCTGACTTATTTTGCTTAGCACAATACACTCTAGCTCCATCCACGTTGTTGTAAATGATAAGATTTCATTCTTTTTGATGGCTGAGTAATATTCCATTATATACGTATCTACACACATACAGAATTTGTCCCGTACACTTTTCTAAGCACTTGCTATTAATTAACTTTACATGTTTTAGCTCATTTGCCCCTATCATTTGGAGGTTGCAATCATTACTGTGTTACAGGTGGGGAAACTGAGGCACAAAGAGGTGAACCCACTTTTACAAGGTCACACGGCTAATAAGTGATGGTCAGTTCCAAAGCACATCGATCACAAGTGCCCCTCGATTGCCTAGATATCTTTCCATAAAGTCTGATATTTTTAATAGACCTATTTCAACAAACGAGAGTTGCCTGGAGACAGTACCGAGTTGTACGTGTGCTAGAGAAATAGGCAAGAATCCCGAAACTGTTGTGTAGGCGCTGGTGGTCTGGAAACGGTGCAGGGCACCTTGTATTGTATCATCGATGCCCTGAGCAAATTTTCAGTAGGGGCCTGATTTTTGCTGCCAAGTGCCGGCTGAAGTGCAAGAACCAGAGAACTGTGCGGAAGCAGACCAAACCAGAGAAGGTCCCTGCCTTCGTGGAGTGTGCAGTCTAGCGGGAGGGAGGGCGTAGAACAAATAACTCAGGTGGGAAGTTCTGGGGTGGAAGCAGCCAGTGGGGTGTGAGCATGTGTGTGTGAGCATGTGGGGGGAAGAGTGGGGGCCCACTTTTACTAGGGCAATCGTTGTCACCTCTCGAAAGAGGTGGCCACACCTCAGAGGAAGCAGAACGGTGACGTGAGCCTCTTTGTCTCTGCATCTGGCTGTATTTCTTTCCGTATCGTTCCCTCTTTGCGCCGTGAGCGAATGCGGAGAACTTTGAGGGCCAAGTCTTTTTGCAGCATCTGCGTCTCTTAAGGACCGTGCTCTAAGCTGGAATCAGGAGCTCGTCCAGGCCTCGTCCGATGGAAAGGTTATAGCACCACCTGACACCCCTTTATCAGCTGTAGATTGATAAGCTGTGCCTCGAGTGATTTATTTTTACCTTTCTACGTGAGAGAGGCAGCAAAGGCATGGTTAGGTTATTATCAAACAGAACCATTTCTTCATCTGTGTCTTTTTTAATGTTTTCATTCATTTATTTATTTATTTGAGAGAGAGAGGAAAAAAAACGTGAGTGAGGGAGGGGCAGAGAGAGAGGAGGAGACAGAGGATCCAAAGCAAGCTCTGTGCTGACAGCAGAGAGCCTAACATGGGGCTTGAACTCACAAACTGTGAGATCATGACCTGAGCCCAAGTCAGATGCTTAACTGACTGGTGCCCCTCATCTGTATCTTCACCTACTGGTGGTGTCAAAGGGAAATCAGGTGGGTTTGGAGTCTATGGATTTTGACTCAAACTCAGAGCTGCTCTCTGACCCTAGCAAACTGCTTTCCTAAGTAAAACAGTGGCAGGTACCTGTTTCTGGCCAGATCCCTTCTCCTTGAGAAGGACCTGGAAAGTTAGATGCCTTCTGAGCCCGGCAGGTAGTGAAAGCAAGTGTGGTGGCCACATGGGGCCTGCTCAGGCATCCCAGCTCCAGCTGACTGCAGGTGGGGACCCAGTGAGGCCAGATCTCATTTTCCAAGGAAGGCTGGACATTCGGAATTTGAACGTACAGTCTTCCTGAATTTTCGACTTCGGCAACTTAGTTGAAAATGTTTAAAATGCTTTGCAGACTGTGGCGCCTGGGTGGCTCAAGCCAGTTGAGCGTCTGACTTGGGCTCGGGTCGTGATCTCACGGTTTATGGGTTTGAACCCCACATCTGGCTCTGAGATGACAGCCCGCAGTCTGGAGCCCACTTCGGATTCTGTGTCTCCCTCTCTCTCTGCCCCTCCCTTGCTTGTGTGCTCTCTCGCTCTCAAAAATAAATGAATAAACGTTAAATAAATAAATGAATAAAATACTTTGTAGGCTAAAACCAAAATCTCCGTGAGAGTCATAGTCAACTGCTGGCTGACTGGTCGTCAGCCTCTTGTCGGAGGGCCCCTGAGAACCAGGCCTGGCCAGGGAGAGACCAGATGGGTGCAGCGTGGTGGGAAGCAGAGGAGAGGACATGGGTAAACCACCTGTTTACTCAAGGTTGGTGGGACAATGCCTCCTCCTGCGCTCTGATCTGCTCTTGTTGGGATAAGCTGGGCCCAGAGCCGACCAGTTCTTAAGATCTTCCCGAGACCAGCTTCGATGCCTGAGCCATTTGTTGAGCAGCTTTGCCAACGATTGTGAGTGTTTACCAAAGGCTCTGAGCCAGGGCTTCATGCCAAATGCTTCCCATACCTTATTAGCTCAGGTGACCCTCATGCTAAAGCCTTCAGGTAGAACCCCATGCTCTCCCACCTTCTAGATAGGAATTATAGGGCTCCGAGAGGTTAAGACCCTTTGCTTCCGGTCACACAGCTAGAGTCTAGCTGAGTTGGAAAAGTCACCCTGGCCTGTCTCCAGGGCCTGAGATGTTGAAAGATACTCACGACTCTGTCTTTGACATAAGGCAGTTCTTAATTCATCTCTTAAATGTCAATGTTCCTTTTGTTTAAGCCATTCCTCTTATCGCTGCCATTCAAAGTCAACATTTGCTGTGCAGGGACCTCGCGTGTCAGGCACCCTCTTTGCCTCTGGGAGAACAAGGGTGGGTGAGACGCAGGCCCTGCCCATCACCAGTTCTGAGGGTGATCAGTGCCAAGGAGGAAGTAGTCACAAGGTACTTGGAGTTGGTATGGCGGTGGGAGTGAGCCAGGAATGCAGGGGTGGTCAACTTATCTTTGAGAGATCAGGAAAGGATTCAAAGAAAAAAAATATCTGAGTTGAATTGGGAAGGATAAATAAGAACTCTGCAGGTGGGCCGGAGGGAGAAGGCCTTCCTGGGCAAAGGAATGGCCCCGGGCAAAAGCAAGCAGCCGCATTTCCTCTGGGTTTGCCTGGAGGGACTGTCCTACAGGACTGTCCCACTCCCTGCTATCTGCCTGTGTCTTTCTCAGAAGACCCAGCCCTTCTCCTTCCACCAGAACAGAAGCCTCTGCCCCCAGATGGTTGGGAGTGAGCGGACGCATCTCAGAGCAGGCAGTGAGGTGTGCTTTTGTCTTGGGACACAGGATTATGTAGTGGTTTGGAATCTGTCCCCTGGAATCAGACCTCCCTGGGTTCAAATCCCGGCTCTGCCAATGGCTTCACCTCTCGGAGCTTCAGTTTCCTTACCTGGCACAAGAGTAACCCCCTTGGGGGTCCCCAGGAGGTAACGCACTAAAGCACCTTGCATAGGACTTACTGTTTAATTAGTGCACATCGTGGGAGACTATCCTCCCCGGCACCTGTCGGTGGGTGTCCACACAGCTCTCGGCCTTCTGGATGGCTCACAGTGGCTTGAGAAGCCGTTGGATCGGTGGTACACAGAGCTTGAGGCTGCTGAGCTCATCTCCCATGGGCTGTGCTGACTCTCTGCCGGCCTTCCCCCTGGGCCTACTCCCGGCCGTGCTCTGCTGACATGGTGAGACTGTGAGGTCCCTTAGGTGCACGCTGTCCAGCACTGTATCCACCAGACGTGTATGGCTGTTTACACCTAAGTTGGTTAAAACCAACAAGAGTTAGAAATTCAGTTCCACAGTGGCACCCGCCACATCTCAAGCAATCAGCAGCCACATGTGGCTAGTGGGCAGCACAGATACAGAACATTTCTACCATCATAGAAAATCCTCTGGGGCCATCTTGGCTTCGACAGTCTCTAGGACCTTAAAACACCTCTTGCTGCAGTGAGCCCTTGGGGGAGCTCTGTGTGTGTCTGCACACCCCAGAGGAGACAGTGTGCCAGGACCCACATTTTTATCTGCCCCTTCCTGGGACCTCATGGTTGGGGCATCTGGCTGGCTCAGTCAGTTAAGCGTCTAACTTCAGCTCAGGTCATGATCTCACGGCTTGTGGGTTTGAGCCCCACATCAGGCTCTGTGCTGACAGCTCGGAGCCTGGAGTCTGCTTCAGGTTCTGGGTCTCCCTCTCTGTCTCTGCCCTTTCCTCCTCTTGTGCCCACGCTCTCTCTCTCTCTCAAAAATAAATAAACATTAAAAAAAATTTTTTTCAAAGTGACCCCTGTCGCTACAAATCCAGACTGAGAGAGTGCCTAGCACATATTAGGTGCTCAGTAATAATTCAGGGGAGGGGCTTGGCACAGTGAGTAGGAGCATGAATTCTGAAATGACCTGGTCCGAATTCTGGAGAGATGACCTCATTGTGCCTCAGTTTCCTCATCCATCCAATGGGAAGAATACCAGTGACTGCTTCACAGGCTGGCTGTGGGGAAGTATGAGATAATGGTTATGGCAAACCATGCCTGGTGCCTGGAATGCTGCAAGAGCTCAGGAAATGACAGCTGCAGTCATTATTAGTTGAGTAAATAGATTAATTCCTAGAAGTCTTTGATCTTCCTTCTATAGTGTTTGCCTGGACTTAGAACCGTAATTTCATGGACTGCCAGAGCCAAAAGGTTAGCAATTTTCTAACCCAGATCTCCATTTTATTTTGGTATTGCCTTTTACTAATTCTCTTTTTTAAAGTTTTATTTTTATTTATTTGAGAGAGACAGAGACAGTGTGAGTGGGGGAGGGGCAGAGAGAGGGTGAGAGAGACTCCCAAGCAGGCTCCGCCCCACCAGCACAGAGCCCAGACTAGGGGCTCAAACTCACAAACCGCGAGATCATGACCTGAGCCGAAACCAAGAGTCAGGTGCTTAATTGCCTCAGCCACCCGGAGGCCCCTCATTCTCTCTTAAAGCTGAATGGCATTAGTTTTCCCAAATCTGTGCTGTCCAGCTTTATTGGGGAATGGTTGACTCGTGATAAATTGCACATATTCAAAATGCACAGTTGGATGGCTGATGACCCCTCCCCACTGCCCCCTGTCTGATTTCTCTGCGGCACCCTCCTTGGGATGAGTTCACATTTTCCTGTGGTAATAGTTTGCTCAGAATCCCCGGGGCCTCGATGCCCTGACAAACTGCGCTAACCCCACAGGGGTTTCCCATCTCTCGACTGACCTGAGTTAAAGCTGCCTGTCAGGTGTTGCAGGTTGTGTTAGAAATTAGCCGTTTGGGCTGAGCCTGGTCGAAGCTGCTGCCAGATGGAACCTTTTGAGTATTTTCTTCTATATATAGTCCATGGTGAGCTAACTAAAGTCAGCGGGGTTTATTTTAGGAGGTAACTCCTCGGGGTAGAATGTAGTGTGTCGGGCTGCCTGCTCAGAGGAGTGTTTGCAAGATCGTTAAGACAGACCTCCCGCGGGAAGAGCCACTGGCCTCTGACAGTTCTAGCTCTAGAAGGTACGCTTTTGGCTGCATTCCACTTGGTTTCTGGCAAGAGTTTGCAGAAGTGGTTGGGAGCTGTACCCACTGAACGGATGAAGCAGTGAAGACTTAGTCACTTTGCAGCGCACTTAGAATGGTGCATTGGTTGTGATAAAGCTGAGAGTGGACAGAGGTTTCCTGATTCCTTGTTTTGTACTGCTTGTAAAAATTGAGCTCCTTGGAGAGTTCTGTGCATGGAAAAGTGTAACAAGAAAGGGGTGGTCGGCTTTAATCAGAGGTTAGTAGGACGTCGTAGGAAAGAGCTTAGACTTTTGGGGTGCCTGGTGGCTCAGACGGTTGAGCGTCCCATTTCAGTTCAGGTCATGAGCTCACAGGTTCGTGGGTACGAGCCCCGCATCGGGCTTGCTGCTGTCAGTATAGAGCTTGCTTCGGATGCTCTGTCTCCTTTGCCCTCGCACGCTGTCTCTCTCTCTCTCTCTCTTTCTTTGTCTCTCAAATAAACATTAAAGAGCTTAGACTTGGAAGTAAGACCCAGTTCAAATCTCAGCTCTGTCTCCCACTAGCTCTGTGTCACTGGAGCAGTCATTGAACTTTTAGCCTCACTTTTGTCAGCTGTGAACTGGGGCTCTCTGCCTCACAGTGTTGTCCTGAAGGTAAGAATGAGAGTTTCAATGAGTTAGAGCCAAAGAAGTACCTGGCCTGTAATCGATGATTAATCAGTGGCAGCCATTATTGCCTTATTTGAAGGAGAGGAAAGATTCCCAGAAATGACTTCCTTAGAAGGAGGCATTTTATTGAAATATGGTCTAGGATTTTAGGTTCAGTTATGTGGGCAGCTTCACCGAAGGGCCACCTTTTGGAAAACGGCTTCTTTCTGGTGATCTGGCAGAAGAAAACCTTAAGCGGATTTCCCCTTAAGGGCTTGGACTCTTAAGCAAACCCAGTAGATCTAATCAAAATTAGAGAGGTGATTATATTAAAATGGTTATCTTTGTTTAAAAAAAAAAAAACGTATTTTGCAACAAGCGAGCACCCATTTGGTGTGGGAACCACAGTGTCCCTGCCCCTCTCCCCCCACACCCTGCCCCTCTCCCCCCACACCCTGCCCCTCTCCCCCCACACCCTGTCCCTCTCATGCTGTGCCTGGCAAATGCTTGCTGATGCCATCCATTCACTGAAAATCTATTGAGTGTCAGCTGTCTGGCATGCCTAGGGAGGTAAAAACCCCTCACCTGTGAGTGTCCGTGTTTGACTATTTTCCTTCAACTACGAGAAAATGGCAAAGGAGAAAAAGCACGATGCAACTACTCTGTTATTTTGAGCCCCAGTGTTTTCTGGCTGTGCAGTGAGCATACCTGGGTGTGACAGTCTCCAGGTTCTTTGTAGCTCTTCGGTTCTAGAACTCAGCCGAAGCCAGGAATTTCTTTTGCATGCCCTGCACCTGATTCAGCTCTGATTCAGAGCTGTTTGTCTGGCCGGCACTTCTAGGTGAGATCGTCCTAGGGTGAGTTGAAGTGCTCAAATGCTCAAAATTCGCACGCATCACATGGTGAAGCCAGAAACAGAAAGTAGGGTTTAGGGTTAGGGGTTAGGGTTAGGGTGTCTGGGTCTTGGGGGGTCCCTGAGTATTCTGGTTCTCTTTGGAACAGAGGGCTATGGCAAGAATGAACCCCTGGAATGGGATCACAGCTTTCTTCCCACAAAGACCTTCCCCATCAGGATGTGAGTCAGGTCGAGGTCTTGAGAGGCTTGTAGGAGGGGGACAATGAGCCAACCAAGTGGTTTTCAAAGTCCTCCAGGGCAGGTAGAAGGCTGGCTGTCTTTGCCCACAGGATTAAACCTTGGTCCCCAGTTGTTACATACCATGTGATGATAATAACTTTACTTCTTGGAGCCCATGTTTTCTTTATAATACCTGTGGTTGTTGTGGCTAGAGAGACCTATTTGTCCTCGTTTGGGACATCCTGATTTTAGTATTGGACACCCATGTCCTCAGTTTGAGGCGAACTGAATGGGGGTCACATGAGCTATCAAGTTGAAATAAACACAGAGCACACAGTAGCAGTCAGTAAAAGGGAACTGACAGGACATAGGATATAGTTTGATTGTGTGTGTGTGTGCATGTTGGGGGGTTGCCATTCATCTTTTTCAATATACAAATGCCCCTGGCATTTTCATAAGCCATAGAACTTCAGAGCTGCAAATTGACGTTTGTCTGAGATTGATTTTTTTTTTGTCTTTGATTTTTTTTTTTTTTTTAGACAGAAGATACTTCAGACTTGAATATGCTGCAACATGCCATTTCTTGATTTCCCCTCCCCCCCATGGTCTATAACAATGAGGATTAAATCACTTGTAAAGCTTGGTAGGTAGTAGCAACCTATGGCTTAGACAGTGTGGGATGTGTTATGATCCCTAAAAATGTGAAGTAGAAACCACTTGAAGTTCATCTTGAGAACTTTAACTGTGTTGGTCCACTGAAAAGGTTTTCCGAGGTACCTTTACATCCAATTGTGTGAAGCCGTTTAACAATGATCTAGGACGTGGGAGGGAAAGCTGGCTTCTAGGGAGGAGTCCCGTCACTCCCCACATGAACCTTCTCCATCATTCTCTACTGCTGTTGGCATGAAATCCAAATTCCTTGGAACCCACAGGGTCTGCCTGGCCTGGCCCTTTGACCAGGTCCTCCTGTGTCCCCTTATGCCCCTCACCCCTCCACATGCTAGGATTGGGCTGCCTCTCTTTGTTGCTTAAAAGCATTGCTAATGCTGTACTTCGTGCCTAAAATGCTTATGGGCTTTCCCATCTCAAGTGAGTTGACCCTTGTTTATTCTTTGAAGCCCATTCTATTTTACTTTATTTTACTTTGATTGATTGTGAGAGGGAGAGTGTATGTGAGTGGGGGAGGGGCAGAGAGAGAAGGGGGGAGAGAATCCCAAGCAGGTTCTGCACTGTAAGTGCAGGGCCTGATGGGGGGTTTGCACTCATGAACCGTGAGATCATGACCTGAGCCGAAATCAAGGGTTAGAGATTTAAACCACTGAGCCACCCAGGAGCCCCTGAAGCCCATTTTAATTGTCACTCCCTGAAAGAATCGTCTTCATTGCCCGACTAGGTTGAAGTTCCTATGTTTGATGTCCTCCCCACATCCTCCTCTTGGACGGCATTTCCCACAAACAGAACCAAGTCATGAATTTTGTCATCCTTGTTTGATAGATGGTGATTGAATCCATTCACCCCTATTCCATCAGCTTGTTGCACCCTAGGTGTTTATTGAAAGGGCGACAGTTGTTGAATTCCGCAGGCTTTATGAGAGGCTATATTTCAGAGTGTTGAGGGGCAGGGCCTCTGGAGCTTGAATTTGATCAAATTCTGGCTCCAGCACTTTGTAGCTGTGTGGCTTTGGGCATCTCCTAGAACCCCTTTGAGCCCAGTTTCCTCATCTGTGAAATAGAGGCTAATAATAGTCTGTGCCTTTATAGGACAGTCAGTGGCTTAGAATAGTGCCTGGCAGGTAGCATATGTTGGTGCTGGTGGTGGTTGTTACCATTGATTCTGTTAGTGGCAGTAATCACCTTGACAGATGGACCCAGCCAGCTTAAGAAAATGGGGAAGGAGAGAAGGTTAATTGTGAGAGGCACGTCACAACTTGGTTTGGTTAGCAACTTGAGCGATCAGAGACGAGTTGTTTGAAGCCTCCGTCTCCTCATCTGTCAAACGGGGGCAGCGTTACCTTCTCCACATTCTCCATTTCACAGTGCCTACTTGGAGGCTTGGTGTGAGAGCTTAAAAGATGGGGTTGTAGATGGCCAAGCCCAGGTCGAAGCACACAGCAGGTGCTTGAGGAAACTCAGCAGTCCCAGTACAGCGAGAAACGGATCAGCAGCTCCTCATATGCAGTAATTAGATGGTTGGAAGCGTGCTTGGGGTCTGAGGAGTTGGGCCTCAAATCTGGGTTCCCATGACAGCCTTTCAGGGAGAGGTCTGCTTCTCTGTGATTTAAAACAAAACAAAAAAATACCACGGATGATCCAAGGTGCTGGTTTTATATGGCAGCTAATGAGATACCAGGACAAGTAATTGGAGAATGCATTGCTCACAGACACAATAAATACAGCGATGATTATATATTAGTAGTTCTCAAATGGCTCATAATGCAGTGAGATTGCATGAGGTCAAGAATGTGTTAGAAAACAGATGTTGTTGAGGTATGTTACAGCCTCCAGTGATTAGTTCTTATAGCCCGCACTTTTGGAAAAAATACTTATTTGATGATGATTATGAACCAGACATGATTCCAAGTGTTTTACAAATGTGAATTCAGTCAGTCCTGAGCACAGGCTTCAGTGGCGGGTGTTACTAATGCTCTGGTTTCATATGGGAAAACCAAGGCATCAACAGGCTAAGTAGCTTGTTGAAGGATAAGCAGAGTAAGCCGCCAAGCCAGCATTTGAATACAGGTGGACCGGTACAGGAGTCCATCTTCTCAGCCACTGAAGAATGGAAATAGGTAATCAAATGCAAAATACTCACTTGACCCTTGAATGGGCCAAGCCAGCTGTCCTTGGTCCTGATACCTACAGGTCTGTCGATTGATGGAATTTGTCTACTGGGTTCTAGAATCCATTGGGAGAGTTGCAGCCCTCCAATTAATGGAAGGTACACAGCCTCTTCTCTCTGCCTGTGACACTGTATGCCCCCCCCATCCCCGCCCCCTTCAAACTCTGTCCTGATACTGATGGTCTTTGATTCAGTTAAAATGTATAAGTGGTTCACCATACCTGCTGAAAAACAGGGTCTTAATTAGCCTTAATTTTTGAAGTCTACAGCTGTAAACTGTGTTGGAAAGATTGAAAAGATTAGTGCACTAGTAATAAGATAATTGTCCCTGAGAAATGCTGTTAGCATGTAAATACAGTTAGTGTGTGAAATCAGCAACTGTAATATTTCCCCCTTTTGGTGTTTAACGATGCTCCTGCATGAATAATTATAACTAAATGCAAAGTGCAGAAATAAAATACTGCATGCTTTCCCTCTTCCTCACCTCACAGCTCAGAAAGAAGTCTGCGGAGTGGGATCTCTGCTGCCATGGCCCTCCCTCCCTTCACACAGTGGCCATTGGAAATTAGTACTAGGAGTGGGGTGACTTAGAGGCAATTCCCCAAAATTAGGGGTAGCAGGCAAACAAAACTTAGAAATCTCATGTCAGCTTTTTGGAAGGCTTCAAGCGGAAGAGACCACGTGTTCATGCAAGTGAATGCTCACAGATGTTTGCGTGTACGCATGTATGCACGAACACACACACAGACTCAGTCATATACAGAGCTTGAAGAATAACAGTCTTGGCTACATAGGACAGAAGCAGATGCAGTAAATGTCAACCCACCTTCTTGGACCTAGAAAAGCTGTAATAAAATACGCTGTACCTGCCACCACTGAGGGGCCTGCCCTGTTTGTGTTGAGCTTTTGTAGCCTTGGCTAAATTGGGAACTTGCTTGCATTTTATGATGTCGGTGTAGGTAATAACTTCCCAGGAAACCACAGCTTGCCAGATAAGCTACATATGCCACATGGAGGAACCTCTCTGTTTCTTCATCTCACATGGTGGCCAGTCGGTTGAGTTCATCTGCTTTCTGCTCGGTCTTTGATGCCCAAGGCTCATCTTTGCAGCAGGCACTTGACCTCAGGAAAACCTCCTGCAACTCCTAATTTGGCCGGGTTCTGAGGATTCATCTTTTAAATCCCAACCCTGTGTGGCTTCAGGTACAGTTAGTGTGGGCTCAGTGAAAATGAGAGTGCTGTCTAGGTTGATAGCCACAGGGCTTCAGATATGCGTACAAAGAAGGTAGTCCGGGGTCTTGGGAAAGCAGGACAAGTTGTGAAAACAGTAGCTAGCTGGGAAGGGGACCCTCACCTCTACCGGATGAGGGGACTCAGCTGCAGACGCAGTGTCTCGGATGTGTGTTCATCTGTGCTTCTTAGGTCAAACTGTCCTTGGATTTTGTAGCCAAGTTGGCCTTAAGACCAGTCTATGATACATATTGTGTATTTATCTCTCATCCCAGGGCCACCGTTGAGAGTGTTGAGACTTAATAAATCAGATCGCGGAGTTGAGGGCCCATAGCAGCCGCCAGGCCTCCTTCATAAGGGAAGCCTGTCTGCGGGCTGGGTAGCCTGGAGGGCACATGCCCCTTCTAAGGGAGACAGCTGCTTCCCAGATCCATACTACTGGTACCTTAGGGAGGTGATGGATTTGTGTTTCCAAGTCTTAGGGTTTTCTAAGAAATGCCAGGACTTTGCAGTTTTACGTGGGACCTCCCAAATATTAAGTGTTGGCATGGTATTTAACAGTTTGCTTTTGAAAATAATGTACAGGGTAAACAAAACATGTCTGAACTGAATCCTGGTCCGTAGGCCCCCAGTTGGCTCTTTGCTACCTGTGCAATAAATCTCTGAAGATGAGGCTCTCAATGTGCCTGCAACACAGGGGCTCCTGCTTGGTCATCAGCAGTGACTATTCCCACATCGTGAATTGGGTCAACTTGAGACTGCAGACTTGAACTGGCCTCTTCTCCAGTCCTTTCTCGTCCTGCCCTGCCCCCTCTGTGCAGATGTCTCAATGAAGTTTGTGGGAAGGAAACACTTACTACCCTGAATAGATCCTACAGTTATGCCAAACATGTCACGCGTGTGAGTGAGCCCCCCCCCCAACCCCGAGTGCCCAACCCCACTGCAGAAAAGCATAAAAATAAAAGGGGATCTTTGTAGACTTCAGGTCAGCCAAATGGCACTGGGCACTGTGGTTGTCTCCTGGGTGCTGATTAGCAGCTTGCTTGGGGGTCTCAGGCTCTTGCCTGACCTTGGCACAGGGTCTGGCAAATTTGGCTTTCTGGGTGTAGAATGGGTCGTTTAAGAAACAAAGCCATTGAGACTGAGTTGAGGAGAGTCCTCTATTCACTGATGAAAGGAGCTCATTGTACACAATCCATGTGCCCTGCCGAACCCCCTTCCTCTGGCCTCCTCCTCCTTTTCCCTGTCCCCCAGCTGGGGCTTTGTCAGTGGGCTACAGGATGCTGTATCCCAGGCTGTGCTTTCTTCCCATTTTCCTGTCTGGGCAGCTCTGGGGTTGCTCCGTACAGAAGGAGAGCTGGGACTCGGAGCCCCTGCGCACGTTCTCGGTTCCTAGGGCCAATTCTGTTGTCGTGGGTGATGAGCGCGCTTCCTTCCGGGACAGCTAGGAACAAACAGCCAGTTCAGAGGCAGCTGCGTGCGATGGCTACGCAGGAAGCCAGAAAACAGTGGTGCTAATAACCTCTTCCTGTTCTGTGCTCTGCACTGAAGCGTCCCCATCACCACCTCCCTGTGTGATCCCACCACCCCAGGAAAAATCAAAGCTATTGAGCTCCAGGTAGAGGCTTGTAAATGAATAAACCATAGTGTTGAACTTACTGTGGATTAGTAGAACTTTGATCCTTTTTAGGTGAAGGCATCCCAAACGTTGCTTTCTTGGGACTGGAAGTGAGGGTGGGGTCCTGATGAATCAACCATTGAGTGGGTAAAATGGCACAGCGATAAACCCTGGTGGCAAAGATATGGGGGGGGGAGTGGTCACCAACTCGGGCTCGCCCAGGTGGGTGGGGCAGGGCCGTAGCTTAGAGGAGGGTGTGTACCTACCTTAAGGAAGTAGCAACTTTCTCCAGTTCAGCCATGCCAACCAGCATGCCCACTTGGCCAGATCTTTGGACATTCTAAGGAAAGCCATAAATCTGGATGTTCTGAAATCACCCAATCTTTGGGGGTTGGCAACTAGTAGAAAAAAAAAAATGTAAAAAGCGCTGTGTATCGTTTAAGTCAAACCACACCACATCTGAGGGTTCTGGTTACTTTTTTTTTTCCTAACGTCTATGAGGATTAGAAGGTTCAGTGGGCCAATCTCTGTGGCTTCTGGGCAACTCATGTAACCTCTCTGAGCCTCTGTTTTCTCCTCTGTAAATTGGCAACAGTACCACAGGGTGTCCGTACTCTGGCAACAGAGGTGAATGTGCATGGCCATCAGGGGCCTCTCACTCTAAGAGCATGATATAAAACCATCTGTTTCCAGACTTGATGGCCATCCTGTGGTAGCCAGGCCTTGAGGATGGGACGAGGATTTATTGAAATAATGTGCATGAACTGCTAACTGTGTTGCTTCATGAGGACTTTGAAAATAGCTGTCCTAATGGCCACTGTCATTGGTGCTGTCACTGTCATCCCCACCGTTGATAACATTAAGAAACCTAGGAGAAGGCCAGGAGGCAGGAAGGAGACCCTGAGTCTCTATGCTCTGAAACCACCTGACTTTGACCTTGACTCTGAACATAGGAACCCTCTGTCTCCTGCATGTTTGATGACCAGCCATCTCTTTTCCGGCCCAGGAAGGAGGCTCCCCTGTTCTGAGGCACAGCCTGGAGTTGGGGGTGTCCCCTCTGCAAGCACTGTGAAGTTCTCCCCTTCATCACCCTGTGCCCGGCATCCTGGGATCAGTTTTCCCCCATGGCTTGAATCAGCGGGTCTGTGTGTGGCATCCTGGAAACACTCCAGACCTGAAACACTGCTGAATTGGTTTTCCCAGAGCTGGGATATGCTATCCTTTGAACAGAAAATGTCCTGGTTAGAGGCTCTTGTGTGGGAGCCGAAGAAGAGAAAATGAAGAAAAGGCAGAAGGGACAAACATAGAAAATGACTTTGGCAAAAAGGGATGAACCCAGGATTTGGTATTAAGAACCTTGGATTCTAGACCAGGCCCTTAGGACATTCACTTCTCATCTTGAATCTTCTTTTCCTTACCAGAAAATGAAGGGTTTGATTCAAGTCAGGGACAGAAATAATTTTGCATCTCCTAGGACAATCAGAATCTGTTAGTAATGGCTGCCCAGAGGGCCGTATTGAAACTTTGAGGCCGAGTAATTGCTTAGTAGTAGCCACCTTGGGCACTTGGCAGGGAGGCACTGAACACCTATCCTCCACCTCTAAGTCTCCTGGTGCTCAGTCTTGGATTCTGGGTCTTAAACCTGAACTGTTTGCCCGTGGGACAGAAGGCCTACTCAGTGGTGCCAGAAGCTGTAGAGCAAAGCATAGTCTCTCTGGAACTTGCGGCAGTGTCTGCGGGACACTCAGTGGCATTGGCTCCAGTGGGCCGTCTGCCATTTTGGTGACCACAGCAAGTGAGTGCAAAATTGGCAGGTGCCACAGCATGTGCCTGGGGAGAAAGCTAATTATCGCGCTGAGCTTGAGCTGTGGCTTGCGTCCACACGGAGTTCAGGTGGCCAGCTTCAGAAGGACATGGAGCCCTGGAGACAGCTACCAGCACCTCTTGCCCAGCAGTGGTGGGTGGAGGCTGCGTTTCTCAGGTTTCTCCTGGCACGTGGCCTGTCTTGTTTCTGGTCTGAGCTATGAAAAGCCGAACACGACAGAGTGGTAGTAATTGTCCTCTAGAGGAACTGACACTTGTGGCTCGCCCACTGTGCACCAGGACTGAGCAAGGCTCTGCTCCACCATTTGAGTCGGTCTTCACTTTGTCCCTCTCAGAAGGTTGTTGTTAGGATGGTTGCCGTTGTGACAAGTCACTGGCCTGAAGACACACACGAGGAGATGGGAAGGTTACCACTTACTAACAAGTGACTTTGAGCAAATTCCTTTCTCCTCTGAGCTTCGAATGCATCGTCTGTAAAATGGGTCTGTTAATACCTACATTAAGAGGTTTAAATTAGATGGTTCTTACTACCCACTTAGGACAGTGCTTTGTTTTCACTATGAGCCAATGTTAACTGCTCTTCTGATAATTGTTGATACCAGCCATGTGACCTTAGGCGAATTGCCTTAGTGAATGGAGGTGACCGATACAGTTGTTGGCAGTGACCAGGTAGCGATCCAGCCAGAAGCTTTGCTGTCTTGCAGGGACACGTGCAGTGTTGGTAAATCTCTCATTTTCAATTATTTTTTAATATTTGTTTATATTTGAGAGAGTGTGCCCGCATGAGTGGGGGAGGGGCAGAGAGAGAGGGAGACACAGAATCTGAAGCAGGCTCCAGGCTCTGAGCTGGCAGCACAGAGTCTGACACGGGGCTCGAACTCATGAACTATGAGATCATGACCTGAGCTGAAGTCAGACGCTTAGCAAACTGAACCACCCAGGCACCCCTAAATCTCTCATTTTTTAAAAGAGAAATGAGAAATCTGGATTTGCATGTGAACTATCCTGGTTTTAGAACATGGGCAACAAGGAAAAATCTGTCATCGATATTACAGGCCAAAAAATACCACCTAGCACGAATCATCTAGAGGCCACCAATTGGCCATCCCATGTTAACACTTCCTACCACAAGCCTCTCCTCTTTTAGGTAGGTGTGTTCAAAACCTTATTGTTCGAAGAATTCTAATTCCGTGTGGTTTGCAAAGAATTAAAAAACCTCTTAAGGCATACACAGAACCAAGTGTGTGGTTTAGATACTGGATAACTGTTTATTCTCACAGGTGTTCACACCCACCTGGAGAACCATTGAAGTCCTTCCAGAGTTTCATGCATCTATGGCCTTTTGTAGCTTCCAAGGTGATTCACTAACTCCAAGGCCCCGAACTTCATTTTGAGGTCCTGTGGCTCGGTTCTGGGGTGTGGGTTACAATCTGTGGAAGGAAGGCCAAGTGGTAAAGAGACCTGTAAATTCTTAAAACTTGGAAGACCACAGAGACAGGACAGAGTAAGGAAATTGCACCCAGTTGAAAGGGCCCAACTCTGCAGCACCGTCTCTCTAAAGCACTGCCAGTGTCCTTGACCTCTCTGTGAGGTTTCTGTTTGCTCAGTCTTTCTTCGAGATGAGTTTGCATTTTCCAACAAGGTGAGGGCTGTGTGATTCTGGCCGGCATCTGTATTCCCAGTGTAGCCTTTCTGAGAGAACAAGGGGTCTTGTGTGCTGTTGGAATCCCTCCCTCATCGACCAGTGTTGCCTGCCATGCACGTCCCCAGCCTTCATCCCAGGAGCCACGGACACATGAGCTAAGCTCCTTGTGAAATCCCAGAGGGACACCTGGCAGAGAAAGTCCCATTGTGTGAGCACCTTCATGGCTGTGAACAAATCCTGAGGAGTCCAAAGGAGCCACTTATCCCTGGGGAAAGAAAGCTGGAAAGATGAAGGTGATGGTCAGGGTTTCTGGGGCAAGAAGGAGGTCATCACCATGTAAGTGGAGAAAAAGGAAGGAGCAGAAAACACCTTGTACCCCACTGTGGATGGAATGGTTTGTCCCCCTAAATTAATTTGTTGAAATCCTGACCCACAGTGTGGTGGGGGCTGCTGAGGGCAAAGCTCTCAAAAACGGAAGGAGTGCCATTATAAATGAAGACACTGGAACGCTCCCTCAGCCATTCGTCTAGGTGACGGCACAGCAAGAAGAAAGCTGTCCATGAACTAGGAAGTCCTGCCAGATCCTGAATGCACCAGCACCTTGATCTTGGACCTCTCTGCCTCCAAGACTATGAGAAATACAATTCTGTTTCTAAGTCACCCAGTCTGGTCAGTTAGAGCCCTCAAACACACACACACACACACACACACATCATGGAAATGTCTAGCGGATGCAAAACGTGAACATCGGAGTTGGATGAACACCTCAGAGCCTTGGTGACTGGCTGGGGATCAGAGGGGACCTATTCTTGGTCTCGCACTGGCTGTCTGTGTCACTGCGGATGCTTCCGGTCTTAAATTACCCATGCTACAGTGCAGGTCTTGTCAAGCTTCAGTATGCATAAGACTCAGCCAAGACTGTTCAATGAAAACGCAGGTTCTTGGGCTCCTGACCCAGAGATCCCGATTCACTAAGTTCATGGTTTTGTAAAGGACCAGGATATTGGTGAAGGTGCCTGTTTCAGGCCACTTGCAAACCTAAGCATCAGTCCTGGCTCCAACCCGTATCAGACCTGTGTTTCTGGGCAAACGATCCTCCCTGAGTTTCAGTTAATCTGATCTGTAAAAGGGGTAGCATGATACCTGCCTTGGCAGAGTGGCAAGGATTTCATGTGTTTGGCACAGAATAAACACAGAAAAGGAGATGGCTAAATTTGCCCATTTCACTACTGTCAAATGGGATTGGTTCAGCTGGGATCTATAATGAGTGGCCGTGGAGAAGAATTGTGGCTGATTGGTTTGGGGGTGGAGGGGTAGGTCTTAGCCTTCAAAAGCCTGGAAGAAGATGACAAAGAGGAGATAGTTTTTGAGCTTTTAAAAATTTGTTTATTTAGATTAAGACAGAGTGAGTGTGAGCCGGGGAGAGACAGTGAGAGAGGGAGGGAGAGAATCCCAAGCAGGCTCTGTGCTGTCAGCACAGAGCTTGACATAGGGTTTGATCCCACAAACTGGGACGTGACATGGGTTGAAATCAAGAGTCAGACGCCCACTGAGGCCACCCCGGTGCCCTTGTTTCTGAGCTTCTAACCACGCAGCAGACGTTAAAAATAGCTGGTTTTATTAAACATGCATGATCACCTGTAATGTCTGTGGTAGCCCACTTCCAAGATGAGGAGGTGACTCTCTATACACATGAACAGTCCAGATTTCCACCTCTTAAGCTAGTGTCCTTATTTATTTGTGTCCCCTTTAACTTCGAAAACAGTCCTAGACTGTCCTTTCCTTCCTTCCTTGCAGTAGCTCTGTTGGAGAATACAGTCCCACCTATTCACAGGGTGTGGTTGAGAAAAGTTAAGCTCACAGAAACTAAGTAGTTTGCCTGAGGTCCCAAATCTACTAAGTGGTTGTTAATCTGCTGAATCGCCAAACCCCAGCACCTCAGAATGTGAAGGTTTGGAGACCGGGCCTTGACAGAGGTAATGAAGTTAATATCAGGCCTGAAGGCTGGGCTCTAATCATTCTGACTGGTGTCGTTATAAGAGGAGGAAATTTTCGATGCACAAGGAGACACCAGAGAGGCTCAGGCATGGAGGGTAGAACATGTGAAGACACAGTGAAAAGATGGGTGTTGGTGAGTTGAGGAGAAAGGCCTCAGCAGAGAGCAACTCTCTTGGCTCCTGGATCTTGGATTTCCAGCCTCCAGAACTGTAAAAATAAACATGTCTGGCACATGGGCCAAGCAGACTAATCAGTGGTGACGTGTGATTTCAGCTGACGGTCTGACCCCGAACCTGCACTCTTCCACTGCGTTTTCCTTCTTTGCCCCATACAGTCCCTTGTTGCAAGTGACAGCATCCTTTTGGGTCCTTGGCTTGGCATCCGAATTCCCCTTGCACTTGATGGTCTTGCTTGGTGGTCTCCAGCAGGCAGGAACGCTGTTGGTGAGATTTTGTGTGTTTTAATCTCTGATCCTATAAACAGCTCCCTGCATTTTCTGAGGTACCTGGTGTTTGGTAAAGCACAAACTCCTAATGGGGGAGGCTTCTATTTCTGTCCCCCAGAGGGCTCTCGGGAAGACACTGCCACACCAGCCTTCTGAAGTGTTCTCCTGGGTGTGTCCGTGCAGAGATTGTACTGCAGGGCCTGGTGCCTATAGCTCTGCTGACTTGATGGCCCCGATGGGGAAATCTGGCTCTGAAGACTTGAGTCACAGTATTGTTGCCTGCACACCAAAGCCATTGCTTAGTACCCAAGAGCAAACACTATCTTAGGAGATACTCAAAGCACAGGAAGGGAACACACTTTCCAATGGCTGAGGCTAAGCTCGAGGCTCACCGCCGGCCAGGGGAGCCCAAAACGTTTGAGGCACGTATGGAATGATCATGAAATGTCTCCTCCTATTTTCTTCATGAAAGTCTAATTGCTTGTTAAAATTAGGCTTTTGGGCTTGCTGAGCTCCCAAGTTTCTGAGCCTGGCTTCCTGGTCTTGAAGTGAGACCGAGTTTCATTTCTCCAGGATCTGTAATCAGACTTCTGCCTATTATTTAAACTGTTAGCTTTGGGAATAGAAGTGTACACAGAGTCCCTTTAAACTCCTTTCTATCTCCCTCCTGGTGCCCACCAGACATGGTGCTAGCTACTGAGTCGGGACTCGGTAAATATGTGTGGATGGATTTGGTGCCCCGCTGTGGCAAAGTGGCTGTGTTTTATTTTTAGTCATGACACGTGTGCTAATTTCCATCAACCGTGTCCACTACCTTTTTTTAAAAAAAGGATGCTAATAGTGGTTAAAGTGCTACTGTTGATTTGCTGTGCATGTTCTTTCTTTTAGTAGACCTCATCCAGGTTGCAAAATGATTTTTTCTGATGGGGGATTGTGTTCTCCAGTGCAGCTAGTATAAAATAACGGAGCACAGGTTTCTCAAGTACAGGGCCCTGGTGTCCAGTCCAGGCTTCAGTACTGTCTGTGTAACCTTGGGCACGTCACTCAATTTCTCTGGTCATCAGTTGGCTCATTTTGGTAATGAGCATCATGGAGGTCTCTATCTCCTAGGTTTGTTACAAGGGGTCAGTGGAATGATACATGTTTAGAAGGTAAGCCAGTGTCTGAAACGTGGTAAGAACTCCAGGTATTAGTTATCACTTACTAGTTCTTACTGGTATTGATGATTGTTGGAAACGTTGGTCAACTAATAGGCCCATGGGTTAAAGTTTAAAATAAGCTGGAGAAATGAAAATGGTAATTATCTCAGGGCAAGAGGATTCTGAGAAATCCTGTGACCATTGTTTGTCATGGCATTGGAGTAAATTCAGAGGGACTGGTCCATTTGGCAAAGAGATGAAAGTGACCTCCTATATAGTATGAGGTCTTGGTGGTTGAGAATGTCCTTTGCTTGGTATAATCTACAGCTCATGTGGAGTGTGGCACATAGTAGGTCCTAAATCATAGCTATAAATGGTAGTTAGTTCAGGTTCCTGAGGTTTGTTTGAATACTTGGGGAGAGTAGATAGCATTTTGTTTCCAAGGCTGGATTGTCCGTTATGTTTTTGTTCTATTAAGATCAATTCTTCAGAAAGTGTATCAGTTAGTTACTACCACAATGATGGCTGTATAACAAAGCACCCTGAACTGTGTGGCTTGCAACAACAAGCATGTATTATGTATGTGTCTGAAGGTTGGTTGTTCAAGGCTGGGGTGGGCTTCAAGCTGCGGGTTGCATATAGGTTTGTTCCCTGTGTGTGTCCTCCTCCGTGCACCAGCAGGTTACCTGGGGCATGTTCTTGTGGGGGTAGCAAAAGCACAGGAGATCATGTTCAATCACACAAGCATATTTCAAGCTTCTGCTTAGGTCCTGTTAATCTCCCCTTGGATGAAACACATCAAAATGGCAAGCCCAAGGTCAAGGGATGGGGCAGAACACTCAGCAAAGAAATGGAAAGTCATGTGACTAGAGGGCGTGGATACAGGGAGTGGTGAAGAATGCAGGCCACTAAATCTGTCTGCCTGGTTCCCTATTTGACTTCCCCAATTTAGTCATTGCAATAGATGATATGAAAGGGCTTCCCTTGCTTCAGGCAGTTCCGTAGCCCCAGTATCCACATTAAGATTCTAAAAGCACTCCACTGTAGCATCCGAGCATGTTGCAAATTCCCCTTTGGTCTCCAGGAGCCTTTCCCCTGACAGACAGGAATTTACTCTACTGTAAACCAAAGAGTCCCAGTTTAGACAGACACGATGGATTAGGCAGACAGCATCATTGACCCGGTTCCACTTCGTTAGCCTTTCCAATTAAGGAGGATGTTGCTGAAAGGGAGACCTCACAGATATATTGCCATACCTGGAATCTTCTGGATGGAGCTTCTGTAGGGAGAAGCTTAGGTTTTGAGTGTGCACAGAGGGAGGAGATTGAATTTTTGTTGGCAAGTGAATCCTAAGTGTTAATGACATGGCTGCTTGGGAGTACTCTGTCTGCTTCCTGGCTAGGTCATTAACATGCTGAGTAGATAATACTGGACCCCTGACCATGTGCTGGGAGGGTTTCTGATCTTGGAATTCCAAGTAAAGAGCCGGTGCTCTACCAGAATCTAAGTATCAGCTTTGGGTTTTGTCAGTACAGTTGACAAGTTGACAGAGTTTTCTTTGGTTTGCTAAGGACGATCGTTTTCAGGGAAGTTGTTCTTAGGGGTTCAGGATGGCATTCTCCCCTCTCCACCCCTTCAGGATTCTGAGCAGTGAAGCATAAGCCCCAAACAATAGCCAAATGGGCTGAGAAGTACAACTTAATTAATCTGGGCGCACACCCAACATCCCAGTGTGGTTCTTCACTGTGACCTGGCTTTGAGAATGAGGCTCATGTTGGAATCTGAGAGGCAGCTTCTTATCTTCTGGCCAAATCGAGATGGCAGAAACTGAACTTTGGGAGAGACACACAGGCTGACTCAGAGTTGAAGAGTAATGTGGCATGCCCTCACCCACAAAGCAGCATGCCGGAGGCCGGAGTCCCACCCTGTCATAGACCAGGAGGAGAGCCTTGTCTCCCAAAGACAAAAGTGGGTCCTGTCTAGTGTGCCTGACACAGGGAAAATGGAAGAACAGGGTTGCCACTCCCTGTGTGTGAGGATGAAGAGGCTGGTCAGGGGGAGCCCCGTGAGGAATGGCTAAAACACAGAGGCTGCTCACTCGAAAATGCCTCAGCCAAGGTTCTCACCCATATAACGGCCCCTCCTCACCCTTGGGAGGGAGCTAGGTAAGGGTTTAAAGAGAGAGCCTCTAAAATACTTTCAAGGCTTGAAGGACAAGGCTGCAGTGTCCAGAGAGGGGGAGGAGTATTCCCCTCAGTATCTTCCTGGGTCTGAGGAATATTCTGTGCCTGGGTAGAATGTGGAAATTGGAGTGAGCTGTTTGCCTGGTGGTCAGCTTGGAGCCGTAGCCTTGGAGAAATGCTGGGGACTGGATTCAGAGCTAGGATCTGGGGTGGGGGTGGGGTGGGTGGGGAAAGGAACCCTTCATCTTGAAAGAAAACTCAGAACAGATCAGAGCTCAGGGTTACTTTGGCATCGTTATAAAGATACCACAGCGGAATCATTAAGAAAGCAAGTGACCATTCCCCTAGGGTAGGGGTTGAAAATTTTGCCACAGTTTTTTCTTTTCTAATTGTGGTAAGAACACAACAGGAGTTGTACTCTGTGAACACTGCAGTATACACCTAAAATTTTGTTCACTATAACCACAATGTCACACAGCTGAATGCCAGGGTTTCTACATCTTGCATGAATGAAACTTGACACCTGTTGAATAGCAACTTCCCATTCCTTGCCCCCAGCCCACCTGACACCCACCCTTCCACTGTCTGTTTCTGTGAATTTGACTATTGGAGATGCCTCATGGGAGTGGAATCATGACACTTGGGTGCCCATGCTCGTTGAAGCCATACAACAGCCAAGATAGGGAAAAAGGGTAAACATCTGTTGTGGATGAATGGATCAAGATGTGGTGAATGCGTATAGTGCACTGTTACTCAGCCTTATGTGACAACAAGGATGAACCTTAAGGATGTTACGTAGAGTGAGCCAAGTCAGACCACAGAAGGACAAATACAGCATAATCCCTATACTTGTTTCTTATTCACCGACTAGGCCAGGGGGTGCTCAATTGCATGGCTTCCTAGAAGCCAGTGCTGGAAAATCTCTTGCCTAAAGCAACGCTTCCAAACTGAGTTTGTCCCTCGGGGCCCTAAAATCAAGCCCATTCTCTGTAAGAGGCAGCTTGAGGTTGTTTTACCAGAATCCTGAATCCAGGGTGGTTAAGTTCAGAGCCGACACAGTGCAGACAAAAATAGTCTTTATGTGCTGGGTTTCCTGTTTTCCTTGGAAACCACTTGCTGAAAAACCCTGCCTCCTCCTCACCCATCCCTCCCGCCTCTCGACCCACCCTGCCCCCCACCTAAAGAGTTCATGTTTAATGACCCGCGACATGACCACCAAGCCTTTCCAGTCAATTGGCTTTTGTAGAGAGTGAATGAATAGGACTTTTCTCTGGCCTTTGCTATCCTGAAAAGGCTCTTCCCCAGCCCATTGGAATGTGCTGCGAAAACGAGGAATTAAGCTCTTCTTTTTCTGTCTGTTCCTTCCCTCATTTTTTTGTAAGACCAGGCCTTGCCCCCTCATCTGGACTCTGTGTTCCTTGAGGTGTGTTTCTAATCTTCTCAGAGGTCCATTCTCTCCATGTAGAGGATTTGAACACACTTTGAGAGAAGCAGCAAGAGTGCTTTCTTTCCTATTTCCTTACACTTGCACATTCGCATGATCTCCGTGGCAGGTGTCCCCTTAACCTGTCAGTGAGAAACTTGAACCTCCTTAGTCATCTGGGTGTGGGAAGAAGTTAGGGGGAGATTGGGGATTGGGTCAAGCTCTTCTCATGAGTTGTGGAATGGGGAAGACATTTGGGTAGCCCTCCCTGTGGGCTTGTTAGGCACTGAAGAGATGTAGCTTTGTTGGAAAATGTGAACTGGGTTAGTAGGCTCAGTTTCCCCCCCATCACTTACCTGTGTTTTCTCCTCTCTCCCTGCAGGACCCTCATCCAAGTCCACCGATCACCCTGGAGACACAGGTCAGTACCTTCCCCTGATTTTTCTCACTTACCTGTTTCAGCTCTTCAGGGGGCTTGGTGCACCCTCTAGGCTCAGGAAAGCTGGGCAGGCACATCAGACCGTCCTCTTGCCTATTGGGATGTGTGCAAGCACGCACAGGTGGGGACACGTGCCAGCCGATTGTGTGTGCATGCACGTGTGTACCCTCGTATCCGCGTACTCATCTTCAGGGCCTGAAAAGTGACGTCGCCTGTCAGTCTCCCTCCTGCCATCTGGAACATTCCCATGGTGGTAGTGCCTACCTTGCGGCGTTGTGAGCACAGCAGAAAATGGTGTCCATGAAGTTGTCAGTATGTATTAAGTACTGGTGAGGTAGCTTTTGAAACCAATAGACTGTTGCCTTTCCGGCTGGGCTTTAAGGGGAGCTATCTTTGGATTGATCGTTTCCTGGGCTCTGAGGGTTGGTCACACGGAGAGGAGACCAGATGGACTGCATCCAGAGCCCTGTCTGCCCAAGACAGGCAAGCCTGCTGGAACATTGCAAGGCTGTGGAGCAGCGCTGTGGCTGTTTCTGGAGTTGTCTGGCAAGACCCACCTGCCTGTCTCCCTCTCCAGCCTCCTCCATGGGTCCCTGTTCTCACCGATGTCTCTGCCTCAGTCTCCCCTAGGGGAATGAAGGCCCTCCCCCACCCCCCCACTCCCCTGCCCAGCTTCTCCTTACCTGATCAGGAGGGCCAGACACAATGGGCAAAGTGGAGTCCTCTGCCTTCTCTTTCCTACATGTATGTTGAGTTCTGTCGACTTCAGGAATGACACAACAACAGAGCAGGCGGGAAAGAGCATGTGACTTGGGGGATAAGGACCCCGTTCTCTGGCCCTTGTGGGCCATCCTCTGTTCTGGTTCCTCTGAAACTTCTGCCAGTGACCTGTCACCTTAGCCGTGTTTGCCCCATGTGAATCACACCTGTTCCAAGTCCCCTAGAAGTACATTGGCCTTAAATCAACCTAATGTACTTTCAGAAGTGGATTTACTCTAAGCTAATCGTGCTCAGTCAAGGAGATCTTTGACCTCCAGAGGATGTACGACAATGTCTGAAGACAATTTTTTATTTTCTCACCTTGGGGTGGGGAGGTGACTACACCAGGGTAGCAGGTGAGGAGGTAGACTCCAGGGATGCTGCTAAACTTTGGGCAGCACTGGGGCCAGCCCCCCACACAGAGAACGAGCTGGTATAAAAGGTCAGTAATAACAACGATGAGAAACGCTATCCCGTGGGATAATATTGGTGAAATCACAAGCAAGGAATCACATGCTGGTTAGATTTTTTTTTTCCGCAAAACATTAAGAATTAAACTATTATTCAATAGTTAAATGATTAAATATTAAACGATTAAATAAAAATAAATAAAAATATATAAATTTTAAATATTAAACTATTAAACTATATTAAAATGTTAAGCTATTAGTTAAATATGATTAGTTAAATATTGAACTATTAAATATAAATATAAAATTAAAAACATAAAACTTAAAATACTAAAATACAATTTAAAGGTTCCTTTTGAGTTCCCTCCAAAGTCATCTACGTATACTCTCAGAGCATTTGTTTGTATGCTGTGTTTTGGAAAACAAGGCTCTCCCCAGTCTACTGAGTGGATTACCAGAGAACTTCCACAGTATGTTTTTATTTTTCGTTACTTTTTAATGATTTTTTTAATGTTTATTTGTGAGAGACAGAGCACAAGTGGGAGAGGGACAGAGAGAGAGAGAGGTAGACACAGAATCCGAATCAGGCTCCAGGCTCCGCCCTGTCAGCACAGAGCCTGATGTGGGGCTCAAACCCACAAACCAGGAGATCATGACCTGAGCCAAAGTTGGATGCTTAACTGACTGAGCCACCCAGGCATCCCAGGGTGTGTTTAAATGATGGCCCTTCCCTTGATCAGTCCTTCCCCAGAAGAAAACTTGACTCTGCCCCTGGGCAGATGGTCTGTGTCCCGAATTCTAGGAGCCAAATCTTATCTCCCAGGGAGGAGTAGATGTGCCCCAGGTAGTTCTGTCCTTGGCTGTCTTGTGTCCTTTACTGTAGAAACCATCCAGTCAGCAATTAAGAACCTCCATGGGAAAGAACAGTCACTTGCTGATGGCTGATAGCTGTGGTGAGAGTGACAGCTCACCCCTACACAGTGACCTCTCCTAGACCCGAACCTGATGCCAAGCCAGCCACAGCACAAGACAGGCTTTCTACGTTGATGCCACGCTATCAGGGAGATGACTCACCTGGGCTCCAGTACCACTCTGTCAGCCCCAGCCGGCTCTTGGGGAGCCATAGGATGTTCTAAGTTTCTATGTTAAAGAGACTCTGGAACCCAACCAAAGTACTAATGTTTTTCTGTAACTGTTGGCACAAGTCCGTGGCCAGATCTTATGCTGTGCTGGGCCCCAGTCCATCCTGGGACTCATGATGGGATCCTGTTCAGCTGCCTGCAGGCAGGTTAGACAAGAGGGACATGGATGGGTTTTCTGGCAGAAAGTGGTGTCCCAAATACTACCCATATGGCAGCAGCGAGACAGCAGATGAGGCTGAGCTTGGAAAACCAACCATGCAGTGGCAAGGGACAGGTGTAGGAAGTCTGGCTCAGTTCCTGCTTCTTTGCCTCAGCTCCCTTTGCTCCTCAGACAGGCGTTACCTGGTCCAGCCTGGAGCACAGGTGTCACAGGTAGGGCTTGCCTTTCAGATTCATTGTGAGCTGTGTTTGTACATGACATACCTGTGGCTCAGCTTACTTAGTGCTCGGCCTGTGTAGGAACATTGGGCCACCCAGGGTGTTCGTTGGGTCCTCCCCCAGAACTTGGTGAATCCACCCTCAAGCCCCTGGTCTGAGTTGGGGACCATAGACAAATGGGCTTCTGGAGCCCCTGCAATGCGCTTAGCCTGTGGCAGCACCGAGCTCTGCATCTGCTGCCATCAGCATGCCTCACTCTGCCTGATGGCCACGTTAATAGAATGAGGGAGCCTAGTGAGGTTGAAATCCCTGTTGTCAGCTTTCCCTCAGCAGGCTGCTCCTGGGGTGCACCAAGGAAGCCCTGACTTGCCATGGTGGATGCTTCCCTAGTCTCCAGATGGTGGTTACCCAGGAACCAGAGAAAGCCAGTGTGAAAGCCGTGTGAATTTGGTTAGTGGCATTACCACGACCTCTGCTCACACTGACATTGACCATTTGCCGAGAACTGGCTTCTCCCATTATATCTTCACCTCATTATGTAGGTGTTCTCATGATACCCATTTTCCAGATGAGAAACTTAAGGGTCAGAGAGGTGAACGAACGTGCTCAAGATGATGCTGGGAGCACATAGCATCGGTGAGTGTCAAACTGGGGGCCACAGGATAGCACAATCTATCTTCTCAACTTGTATCTTATTGTTCCAGAAAAACAAGTTGCCTTGACTGGTAGATGTGAAATGGCTCAGGCAGAACTGGAGGGATGGGCTTGATGTATACAACCCAAGGTCTAGATAAAGGGAACGCTTTGCAAAAGTATCCCCAATGTACTTAGATAAATAGGAAGAGAGATAGATGGATGACAGGTGAGTAGGTATGTAGATAAATAGATATAATGCTTTGCACAGTGAGTAATTCTTTGACAGATAGATTGCCACAAGGCTTGTGGATAAAATGGTTTGAGCAATGGAGCCAATAGAAAATTTATTTTAAAACAAAAATGAAATCTCTCCCTGTACATCAGTAGTGTTTTTGACCAGTTTAAATGCTCATTATTTGATTCTTTCTCATTGATCCCCAAGATGGCTTATTTCTGAACCCTCTCCAATTTGGCAAGGCTCTTGTCATTTAATTTTAGCTTCTCTGCCTGCCTTATCCTCTCTACCCCCCCACCTCCTGCCCCCACAAACGGCTTCACTGTCAATTAGTTAATGTCCTCTACTCAAATCCTGAAATACCCTGGGAGTTGTAATAAAAGAACTCTTAGTTAGAACAAAGATTTGTCAATCTGGGTATTTGTGAAGTTGGCTGTACTTAGAAGGGAAACAAACCTTCGTTTGCATTGAGAATTCTCGCAGGACCTGAATATCAAGGGCATTAGGAGGAAAAACTCCTGATTGCTCAGTGTTCATCAACCAACCAGGTACTTGAATGTCTTTGATCTGCTCAGTAACTGGGAGCATAAGAGGACTGAGTTAACTACATTCACTGAATTAAAAGATGATGCTGGGGCCATGAGGATTGTGAACAGAGCTCAGGCAGACAGAGAAGTGGGTGGTAAGAAAATACTCCAGGGGCGCCTGGGTGGCGCAGTCGGTTAAGCGTCCGACTTCAGCCAGGTCACGATCTCGCGGTCTGTGAGTTCGAGCCCCGCGTCAGGCTCTGGGCTGATGGCTCGGAGCCTGGAGCCTGTTTCCGATTCTGTGTCTCCCTCTCTCTCTGCCCCTCCCCCGTTCATGCTCTGTCTCTCTCTGTCCCAAAAATAAATTAAAAACGTTGAAAAAAAAAAAAAATAAAAATAAAAAGAAATTAATACTCCAAAGCTACAGCTATGCAAATTCGTTCATCCATTTGCTTACTTACATAGTTCTGGGGCCAGGAAGAGGCCAGGCCTTGTGCTAGATGCTAAAGATACAGCTGTGAACAAGACAGAAAGCTCCCTGCCCATAGAGCACCTGCTCTGCTTGGGGGAGTCAACCAGTGAATTTCTGAATTAAAAAAAATGTGCCCATAATTTCGGGTAGTAATAAGTGAACAGAAATACAGGCAGGTCTGTAAGCAGGAGTGGCTGGGCGCTGTAGAGAAGCTTGTCCAGGGAGTGTTCTCTTTGGACTCGAGTTGCAAGCTCAGGAATGGAGGTTTGAGCTGAGAGCTTACAGTGGAGAAAGAGTTACAGGCAAAGAGACCACAGTGAGAGCATTCTGAACATTTTGCATATTATATCTGGATTCCTATAAAAATAATGCCACTTTTCCTTAGAATCAATTAAAGTGTTAGCTCCTTCGAGCTCCTTCAATGCCTTTGTGTCACTAGAACGTCAAGATGAATAAGGAATTACCTTATCAGGCAAGGGTGAAGGGAAAGGACTGGTAAGGGAGGTGGGGGGAGAAAAGGTGGTCACATTTGGAACCAGCCTGTCAAACTGATGTCCAGTGCATCTTGCCAGGGTCAAAGGAAGTTAATAGCTCCTACAGTACTGTGCAGATACTGGGGACTTAGGTAAGAAATCTGGCTTATACTTAGCATTAGCTAATTCGCTGGCTTAAGTTCTGCTGAACTAAAGCCTCCCACAAAACCAGTGGTTCACAACTGGTTGTGAATTTACCCCCCCAACCCCGCCTAGGGGACATTTGACAATGTCTTGAGACATTTTTATTACGACATGGGGGGTGGGGCAGTGCTACTGGCCTCCAGTGAGTAGAGGTCAGAGGTGCTAAATAACCTGCAGACACCTGAGGAAGAATGATCTCCCAAATATCAGCAGTGCCAAGGGTGAGATACCTTGGCACACCCCTCTTTGCTCTGTGGACAAAGATGACCCTGGCCATGGAATCATAACCATGTAGAAAAGTGTAATTCATTCCTTCCTAGGTGTTGCCTCGTTTATGTCCAAACGTCACCCTCTCTGGTTAATATCAGACTTGTCCGATCTCCAGCCATGACATACTTGTCACCCAGAGTCTCTGGGTCTGTGTTTGTGTGCATAGTCACTGTTGAGTAATGACTCATGCGTGTGAGCATGTGCATGGCGTAGGTAAAAGGGAAAACACCTTTTGGAGATGGTTTCCTGAGAGATTTATGGCTCAACAGTGCAGGGAGTGTGCAGCGTGTTAAAAAAAAAAAAAAAAAAATGAAAATGGAGCTACTTGGCTTGGGTTCAGAGAGGGACTGGCCAAGGCTTGTGGCCTGATGGAGCAGGCTTTGCAAATAACTCGATTTGGAGGCCTGGTTCCTTTTTCTGAGGCAGACCACAGTCTCCTCTGTGCAAACTTCTCTCTGTGGAAGCTCTTTGCCGACTTGCAGGATTAAAGCAATTGCTGTCTCCTCGCCTCTCTTCCAGCTCTGGGCTTCGATTAACCTTTTCCTCCGTGGAGAGCGGTTTTTGGAGCAATCAGGGAGCTTTTGAATGGCTCTTACCTGAGTCTCCAGCCCATTAATTCTTATGGTGCCCAGCATCTGTTGAGAGGACAGCGAGACCAAATTGCTTCTCAGCCCATCTGCTTTCCTCCCGCCAGCCTCCTTGGGGGAACAGAACCTCTCTGGAGCAGACAAGGCTGGTTTTGGGACAGGCTGAGTCCCTCTCCTATGATCTTTGCTCCTGGCTCTGGTTTGCTGGGTCTTTAATCAGCCCTGGTGGGGAGTGGAGCAGGGAGGTGACCAACTGGACCACTGCTTGGGCAGAGACAGGCAGGGAGCATATTTCCTGAGAACGGAAACATTCTCAGGGAGGGTTTGCGGTCCTTGGTCCTGGGCGCCTTACTGGTCTGGGTGACTCAGGGCGAACCATGTGATGCAACATTCCACAAATAGCCGACAAGTTCCCCCAAAGCACAGCCACATGTACTGTTGTGAAAAATAGATCATGTTGAGATCACTATTCATCCCTTCTTGGTGGGAGCTGACTTTGCCCAAGATGTTGAAGGTTTGAGTTTGGCTGTTGACTGAGAACACTTCAAAATCATGACTCTTGTCCACAGTGACTAACGTACCTTGAATATGTTTCTATGTTGTAAGATTTTTTAAGTAGTCATATACTCAACGTTGGGCTCGAACTCGTGACCGTGAGATAGTTACATGCTCTTCTAGCTGACCCAGCCCGTTGCCCGTTGAATATAGGGTATCATGAGCTGTGAAGTGTGCAACATACATGGATATGTAAACTTACCGTTGTTAGCTAACCTTCATTAAGCACTTCGAGTGGGTTCTGGGCATGTTTCTGAGCAACCTCTTGGTATAGGTTCACTCATGCAGATTTCACAAGTATCCCCAATGGGAGGTGTATCAACATCATCTCCACTTGACAGACAAACGGGCGCAGAGAGGTTAAGGTGCTTGTCCAGGAGCTAATGGGAAGAGCAGCTATAATTTGAAACTGGCCATCTAGCTTTCATTTGTCAGGTACCACAACCCCATGAGACAGGTACTAATCTTAGCCCATTTTCCAGATGAGCCGACTGGAAGGCCATGGAGACCAAGTTTCCTTTTATTTATTATTTTTTAAATGTTTATTTTTGAGAGAGTGGGCGCGTGTGCACATGTGAGCTGGGCAGGGTGAGAGAGAGAGAGAGGCTCCCAAACACGGTTCACGTTGCCAGCACAGAGCCCAGCATAGGGCTCCATCCTGCGAGCTGTAGGATAATGACCTGAGCCAAAATCAAGAGCTGGACCCTCAACCACCTGAGCCACCCAGTTGCCCCCAATTGTTCTTTTAAAGGTAATTTGGTTAGCAAGTGGTAGAGGCTGAATTAGAAACATGATCTCTTTTACTACTTGGTTGCTGAGGAGACACATGAAATGTACAGATTGGATGTAGAGATAAGAGGTAGGTATGCAGATACAAACATGGTTGTAGACCTGTGACTTAATTATATACAATATATGTCATGTACAATGCACACATGGTAATGCGTATATCCTAAATCAGATGTAATATATATTACCAACATATAACCATATAGCTAATCTATGTATCTCCAATTTGTAGCATTTCTAATGTATATACATATGATGCTGCATGCATGTATCATGTATACACTATAATGTATGATACAGAGGTAAAGGTAGTTTAGATGCAGGTGTAGCTACAGCTAGAGATGCAGTTATCAGTAGAAGCACATACGAGTGATGGAGAACGCTCACTTGGCAACCCCAGGCAGATGGGTCTGGAAACACCTGTCTGTGCGGAGTGGCATGCAGGTGAGGAACCAAACCTCCAGGCTGTGGGAAGTTTCGCCCTGCAGAGGGGAAGCAAAGTGGCGGCCCACAGGGGAGTGGACACTCAGACTCCTCACACCCCCACTTCAAGCACAGAGTCAGGAGCCTGCTGTGCTGCCCGCTGAGCAACAAGGCAGTGTCGCCAGATTTGCATGGAGTTGCAAGCCAAAGCCTGGGTGAGGAGGCAGTGCTGCTGTTTGGTGGAAATATCAAACGTACCAGCGTGTTTGAAGCTCAGTCTGTCTTCTCCACGGGCGTTTTTGGGCAGGGCTGTGCAAACCAGCGAGCTTCAAAAGAGCAGGGTCCAGTGCTGGAATGTTCAGGCTGGGTTTTGAGGTTCTAGTTATCAAGATAACTCAGTCAGGAAAATCGCTTTTCACATGAAACGGCAGCCTGATGGAAGTCCAGGCGTATGAGGCACGTAAAACTCAACGTCCAGGGCCCAGACTTGCAGAATATCACAGAAGAGGGCCTCCGATGTTCCTTGCTATACATTATTTGCATGTAGGACTTGCTTAAGTACCTCTTTGAGGTGATCTCCTCTCATCCTGACAGCCATGCCTGGGGAGGGGACTCTTGGCCCCCTCCTTAGCAGGTGCAGACCCAGAGGTGTCAAGAAGTTAAATACTTGGTCCAAGACCATCGTGCTCCTGACATACTGACATGAAGTGTGTTGGGGGTGTCTCCTCTCCCCTCACCCCAGCAGATCCACTGTCAACCTTTCTTTTCCTGTTTTTGGGCCCTCAGAGGCTTGACCTTGATGGATTTCATCAGCGTGACTTCTCATTGCTTCCACTAGGGGGAGGCACTGGCAGGAGATGGGAAGGTGGGATGACAGTGGGTTGGGGGTCATTTTCCATGTGTCTCTCTGTGAGGGCCACAGCTCCCAGAGAGCTGCTATGATAGCTTTATTCTTCAGGATCTGGTAACACCACTCTCCAGGGTGGTGCCAGCTCCCCATTGTGGCCAGCCCTGCTTTGTTTCCCTTAGAAAGGGTTTTGTTATGGGGGAAGCTGAGTGGGTCAGTCGGTTGAGCATCCAACTCTTGATTTTGGCTCTGTTCATGAGCCCAGGGTCATGGGATAGAGCCCTGGGTTGGGCTCCGTGCTGAGCATGTAGTCTGCTTAAGATTCTCTTTTGGTCTGCCCCTCTCTTTCACTGGTACACACATGTACACACACTCTCTACGAAACAACTGTTTGCTTATTCCCTAGGAGAGTAGTATATGTTTCCTTTGGGAACCCTGCCTTGGACATGAAGCCTGCCCCCAGCCCTATGCTAACACAGCATTGCTGGAGTGAGCGACTGTCATTTCATGCCATGTTTTGGTAAAGTAGGCGTGGAGGTCTATCTTCACGCCAAAGAAAGGCCTCACAATGGTTGCGAGGGAATGGGGAAGCTGTTGAAACTAAATGCCCAGTTGTCAATGGCGTGAGTGTTTTTCTGGGCAGGGCATCGTAGCTGTCATTCTGTTGGTGACAACTCCCCCCAAACAGAGACACGAACATTCTACACACCACTGTGCTAGTAAATCATCCTGGGACCCATGTATGTGAGAAGAGATGTCCCAGGCAGGGGACACTATGCTCTGAGTCTCAACAGTCACTCATACGCATTCTGTCTGTCGTGACTACAAAGCCGGGAAGAGCTGTCTCACCTGGGGAAGGGACTCAGGTTGACGGTAACAACACAGCGGGGGTGGGGAGGGCAGGCCATTGGCTCCTCCCTGTAGCCTACAGCAGACAGACAGACAGAAGACAGATTGTTTCTGCCAGCCAGCACGGCCTTGGCAAACTCTCCCTGTTCACTGTCCTCCTGTCACTCCCAGGAAATACCACCTTTCTAGCCTTTGAATCTGTTTTCTCAGAATTGCTCCTGCTCCTCCCTGAGCCTTCTGTTGCCATTCCTCCAGCCCAACTGGTCCTGTCTGGGGAGCTGGTGAGTCCTCTCCCAGCAGGATGAGGCGGTTAGCTGGCCCCAGCTCCAGCTCAGCACAGCCCTCCTGCTGTGTTCAATTGCCTTCCTGAAAAGGAACATCTTATTAATAATGATAAGCCCTTCTAATTTTCTTCTGGGAACTGTAGCTCTGTTTTTCCACTGCAAGGAAGAGAGGAAAGGAAGGATGGAAAACTGAAGTTAGCTCTGGTGCAGGTGCCAGATGGGTGGGGCCAAGGACAGTGGTGCTGTTTTACTGTCCCAAGAAGGAAAACCCCAGCCAGCTCGATGCAGGAAGAAACTCCAGCCGTTAAGAGAGGCCTCGCTGTCCCAATTACAGTCTGACATTGGTTATGGGGGAGTGGGAGGTGGCTTTTTATTCTGTGGCCCAAGATCCAAAGTGATATACGAGCCTGCTGATGGGTATCTCCCACTGGCCTGTCATTGTTCTGGGATTTTTTCTTTCTTTTTTTTAAGCAGGGGGAAAGGGGGTTGGAGGAGTTCTGAGAAATTGGAAAGTAAAGGGGCTTCTAGAAGTCAGCTAGTGGTAAGGAAGGGGCCCAGGGTTAAGAATTTCCAGCAGCTTTCTTAGAAAGTTGGCTGCCAGAACCATCTTAGCTGCCTGAAGGTAGAGGGTGGACCAGGTGTTCTCAATCCTGTTCTTGTGTCTCCAGCCAGTATGTCTTTGAAGGGTCTCCTTTCCCCAGGGCAGCCTCCTTTGTGCGGAGTCGTTCAGCCAAAACACCCCAGATATTTTGGACTGTATCATTTTTCATTGTGGGGGGCTGTCCTGGGTACTGTAAGATATTTAGCAGCACCCCTGGCCTCTGCCTGCTACCCCACCCCAGTTGTAAGAACCAAAAATGTCTCCAGACGTGGTCACCAGTCTCCTGGTGGCACAATCCACCCCAGCTGAGAACCACTGACCTAAGTAGAGTTTGTAGGGATTGTGTGAAAGTCTGTTGACTGTCTGAAAGGATTGCTCATGAGGGTTAGGTGAAGTCCACTGGCTGAACACCTCCATATAAATGTCACTGGAATTTAAGGTTTTTTTCTCTCAAGTGGCTTCCTGTTGGCTGGGTTATAAATAAATTAGCACCTGCCAAGCCTCTGGGGGTGGGTGAGATGAGATATGGAGGAAAGTTATAATGTTTCTTCTTCGATCCTTTAAAAAAATTTTTTAATGTTTATTTTTAATGTTTGAGAAACAGAGTGCAAGTGGGGGAAGGGCAGAGAGGAGGACAGGGGATCCGAAGTGAGCTCTGTGATGACAGGAGGGACCCTGGACTGTCAGATGACCTGAGCTGCCCAGGCACCCTTCTTCTTTCGTTTGACACCCAGCAAACCCTGAAACACAGGAGGGTGAGAGGCCTTGGTGTGCTCCTGGGGAATGACCTCTCAAGCCGCAGCTTTGAATCACGGCAGCGGGAAGGCTGAATCCCAGGCCTGGCCCTAGAACCCCATCCCCTTGAAGACACAGGCATGGGGCTGGCAGATTTGCCACGGTGTGGCTGTCTGAGGAGGGTGGGGGCTCGCCTGACACCCGGAAATAGTCTGTGGCTTTGGAGCTGACACTGTGATGGGTTCAAACTGGCTGGTCTTTACTCCTACTTACTGGACTGTCATTGTACTGCATTCGTACAGGCTGGTCTTTACTCTCTCGACTCCATGAAAGAGGCCTGTGTGTCGAGCGCCAGCCTTAAACAACCAGGCTGCTGTGTGCTGTGCTGGCTATTAGGTGTTTACCTGTTAGTTTGTCCTTGGGTGTTCCCCCACCCTGTTCTCCGAGGACGGCTGTGGCTGGAATGTGTTTGGTTTTGATTTTTATTATTTATTAATAAATTTGGGAGGCGGTTGAGGTCTTCTTTGGGTTTATTTTTCATAGTGTTTATCAATAGTACTTTGTGTTATTTCGTTATCATGTTATTGATTTAGTTCACTCATTGAACCTTTTTTGAATGCCTTCTATGTGCCAGATAGTGTTTTAGGAGTCAGAGATACAGCAGTGAGCAAGATAGAAGTCCCTGCCCTCATGAGCTCTCATTCTAGATAGATTACAAATAAGAGATGTGTGTTTATATGTTTATATCAGATATTGACAAGTGTTAAGGAGAAAAGCTAGGCAGGGGAGGGATTACCCTTCACCTTTGGTGGAACCAAGGAGAACTTGGAGATCAGGCAACATTCAGGCAGAGACCTCAAGAGTATGAGTGGGCAAGCCCTGGAGAGAGCAGCCAGTGCAAAGGCCCTGGGTTGGCATGCACTTGGAACGGTCATTGCACCTTAGAAGCAGGAGTGAGCAAGGGAAAAGGGGGTGAAGGTGCAGGCAGATCATTAGCATCTTGTTCAACTGAGAAAGGCAAGCCTTTGGATGATTTTGAGCAGAAGACTGACATGGCCTGACTTGGTTCGGTGGCCGCTGTACTGAAAGTGCACTATTGTTGTTCAAGAGCAAGAATAGGGAGTTGGGCAAGGGCAGAGGCTGTCAAAATAGCCAGGGCATTGTAGTGGTGGTTTGTACCAGGGTGCTAACTGTGGAGACGCAGAAAAGTGGTTTCATTCTGGATACTTGGGAGGGCAGAGCCACGGAATTTATTGTGGATTAGAAGGATGTAAAGCAATACAAGCACACGATAGAAAGCAAAAAAAAAAAAAAAAAAAAAAAAAAAAATCAAATCAAATAATACAAAGAGTATTCAGTGAGAAGTCAATCTCGCATACCCTTTTCTCCAGTCTTCAGAGGCAGCAACCATTAACCTTTTTCTCGTTTCCTCTCCTAGACCTTCCTTTGCATATTAACACGTGTGGGGTGTGTGTGAGTGTGTGCATGTGTGCGTAGGCAGGGATTTTGTTTCCTTGAACTGGAATCTAATGAAACATATTTTCTAATCACGCATGGTTTCTTTGTATCTTACCCCCATTGGCTATCATATCTGCACACACTGCTCTTCCTTACAATTTTTAACTGTTTTCTGTGTTGTCCAGCTCTCTATCCAGCACTCAGCATGGCGTTAATGTGTAGAAACTGTTCAGTAAGTACAAGTTGAATGAATTATTTTCTCGTGTATGTAACTGATTTCCTATTGGTGGACGTTTAGGTAGTTTCTTCTCCCCCCACCCCCACCCCCCATCTTAACACTGTCGTTCTCGTACACACGCTTTCTCACAGCTGAGTGGCTAGATCTGTAGGGTGAAGTAGATTTGGGACTGTGAGTCAAAGGGTATGTGCGTTTTCCATTTTGACAGTCGTAGCTGAACTGACCTTAGGGAGGTTTCTTCAAATCGACTATCAAAGTGATTTCCTGTTTCCACTCTCAAAAGCACTGGTAATCATCAGTCTTTATCATCTGTGTCAAACTAATGGGTAAAAACACTGTCTTGCTGGTATGATTTGCATTTGATGTCTGAGTGGGGTGGAGCATATTTTAAGAGTGGTATCTGTTGATTAATTTCTTAGCTGCATTTTCCTGGGTTCTAAAAGATGCCTCCTCGGAGACATGATTATTAAGACTGGCCAAGCCAGCTATTGTGCTAAGGACTCGACGTGTGTTAACTCACTTCATGTTGCCATGAGCCCTGCATAAGGAGGTATGGTTCGCATTCTCCCTCCCAGACAATGAAATGGAGGTATGGAGAGGGGTGAGGTCAGTGTTGCCCAAGGTCACGCATCATGTGGAGAGGAAGTAGGGAGCCGGTATTGGGACCTAAAAAGAACTCTTAACCACCATGCCGCGTAGCTCAGCATATTTGGTAATAGCTGTGACTCTCCTTTAAGGCTTAACCACTCTGATATTTTGAAAACAAAAGCCTAAGTGTCTCTGGGCTTTGGAAAGCAGATGGATGAGACTCTGGCATGTGGTGGGACCTGGGCTTGAGGCCCCAGCCTGTGCTGGAGACAGAGCTGTGCACTAGGCACCTGGCAGGCATGTGCCATGCAAGGAGACCGTGTCACCTTTTTCATACTAAATCGCACTGCCCTCTGACCAAGTCCCCAGCTGCACGGCAGAAGTGGATCTAGGGGCCAGTTACATACGGAGCTATCAGTAGTTAGAACTGTGCATTGGATCACACAGATGGAGAACAAGATCGAAGACAACAGGTAAATGGGAAGAAGGAAGGAAGATGGATAATATAATATCTCAGTTCCTATTGTAAGAAAATATCCCTGCTATATACTGGCCACTTCTTCAGGTACCGGGCATTGGGACATGAAGGACCCAGGGCGCTGTGCTCGGGGAACTCCCATCTAGAGCATCGTGTTTGAACTTTTCCTGTGTCACGGTCCCCTTTGGCATCCTGAGAAATCTGTGATCCCTTCTCTGAATAATACACATTTTTAATTTTTTGTTTTCTACTTTTTTCTAAAAAATATTTTAAATGTTTACTTTTGAGAGAGAGTGAGAGAGGGTGCGAGTGCACACAAGAGGGGGAAAGAGCAGAGAGAGAGGGAGGTAAGAGACAGAATTCCATAGGCTTTGAGCTGTCAGCACAGAGCCCAATGTGGGGCTGGAACTCAAAAACCTGGAGATCACGACCACAGCCCAATTCGGATGCTTAACTGACTGAGCCACCCAGGCGCCCCAAAATAACATTGAAATGCAAAAAAAAAAAAAAAAAAAAACCTAGCTGCAAAGGATTACAAAAGAAAGCAGTTGCGCCGAAATACAGCTAGCAAAATATATATAAACATAAAATAAGTGTGGAGCAATTAATGCATTTGCATCTTTACTAACACATTAAGTAACTAGGTTTGGCTGCAGGTCTAATAAGTATCATAATTTTGAGGTAGTGACAAGTATAAGTAATATTTTCAGCATCTGCTACCAAAGCAGTGTGATAGGAAAATCTCTGTAATTTCCACTCATGCCAGTCTCAGGTCTTGGTAATACCCCTGCAGTCTGGTGCCTGCATTCATAGCTAAAGGACACAGCAAAATTGAGTTAGAGTTAGTGAAAATAATTACAAAAAGGAATATGTATGAATCTAAGACCCCCAGAATTGGATCTACCGACCGCTCACTCCTCCCCCTCCCCCCTCGCCGAGTCCACGGACATCCCTGCACTTGACAGAAAAACCATTGCAAAATGGTGTATACCTGCTGAATGAAATGGTGAACAGGGTCACCCACGTTATGTAAATGATGTGTTGCCCTGTCTTTTTTTTTTTTTTTTCCCTTCCACCTGATATTTGTAGTTGAACTGTTGTAAGATAAATGGACTTTTGCTGTTTCTTTCTTGTGGGGTGGTATCGGATCCGTGATGGTATAGGAGGAAACAGGACAACCTGGAAGAATCCCAGAAGGCTTCTCGTTGGAGCTCTTGGCCACACCATGTCCTCAAGGGTGAGTGAGACCAGACCAGGAGAGGCTGGGATGACAGACAGAACATTCCCAGAGAAAAAACAGAGCTGAAATAACGGGTCCTATCAAGAAATCACCAGGGACATCTATCTGGGTGGCTCAGTTGGTTGAGCCTCTGACTTTTGATTTCAGCTCAGGTCATGATCCCAGGGTCACGGCGTCTGGCTCTGCACTGAGCACGGAGCCTGCTGAAGATTCTGTCTGTCTCTGCCCCTCCTCTACTTGGGCGTGCCCGTGTATACTCTGAGTCTCTTTCTCAAATAACATCACACAGTATGAAGGGAACACAGGTGGGGGAGCAGAGAACGGCAAGAGACTGTTGAAGTGGGCACAGGCCCAGATAGCGCCGGGGAGCTTGAGATCGACCTAATGGGCAGTGGGGCAGCACTGAAGGGTTTTGGGCGGGAGAGTCTGAGGTCAGCTTGGGAGGATTGCTCTGGCTGCCACATGGGCAACAGACTAGGAGGCAGGGGACCAGAGAGGCACCTTTAATCCAGAAGAGCCAAGAAGAAGGCCTGATCTGGAGCAGTGACAGAAGGGAGAGTAGGGGATTGTATTTGAGGGGCCATTAAAAAGACTGGGCAGGGTAGGATTTGGGCAAGTAAGAGTAGGGCACAGAAGAAGTTAGGATAGGAATGCGTGAGGAAAGGACAAATTCAGTGGGAAGACGAAGTACTCCCTGGGCATGGGAAGGGGCACAGTACCTAGTGAGGTTGTCAAGGAACAGGTGGAGTGGAGGAGACCTTCTGGAGCCCCTCACTCTGCTTTCCCAGAACACGGAGCCCTGATAGTGCTGTGGGGGATGGGGGTGGGGGTTGTCCTTGGACCGAGCAATATGGAATCTTGCACCCAGGAGCTTGGGCAGATTTTCAAGTTCAGTCTCCCAGGAATGAATAGAAGCAAAAGGTAGGAAGAATTAAACCACTTTTTAAAAAGAAAAACCTGCACTTTGCAGGGATTTATATGCCTTCCTGGATCTGAATAATAAATTTTTTTACAGCTACAGCTGCCGTTATATACGACCTTATAAAATGCCATGATAGCGTCTAATGAATATCGTATTGCGGAATATATGACTTTTTTTTCCAAGGGCTTTTTAAGGTACTGTCTCTGGCTTGCGTCGGCAGGGAGGCCACACTGCACTCCATCTGAGAATGCGGGCGAGTGTCTTCGCTGGGACTGATCCTCACTGTCAAGGTTTTCAGGCCCGGAGGAGGCAGCCCCCGGCAGAGACACGGGGGCTGATCTGACACAGTGGCAAAAGCCTCCGTGTTTGGGCAGATGTCCCCTCTGCGAGATCAAAGATCAGACCGGCTCTTCCCCCTGTGGAATTGAGGCTGGCTAGACTTGCCTGACCAATTTAGAAGTGGACCTTTCACAAGGCACGTGTGTCTGTCTGGAGACCTGGATGGCCCTGGGAGAAATCACACACTGTCCAGTGGGGCATGGGCTTCCAGTGTCAACATCCTCTCCTTGGCCTTTGACTACACACCTTGTCTCCCTTCCCACCCCCCCTCACCCTGACCTTGGACATCTGCATGTAGAATTACATCACCATCCTGGAAATTGCATTCCTTCCCCAACCCCCACTGCCCCCCACCCCCCACCGCCAGAAAAATGCGATCAGAGGACAGTGTTGGGAACCAGGAGGATAAGAGGCTGGGGGGGGGGGGCTCCGGTTACTTGTTACAGGGTTAACTGGGAGTTAGGAGAACACTATTGTTCAAGTCCTTGCTTGTAAAATACTTGCTAAGGGAGTCCGTCCGTGTTCTCAATGTGTCCAATCCATTGCACGTACCTAAATGTCAGCTCCCTCCCTGCCTTTCCTGCTCCATGCACGTCTACTCTTGCATCTTTGTCCCTGCGGTGTACCTCTCCTGGGACGTCTTCCCCACCTCTTCTCCTACACAGATCTTCCCAGCTCACCAGGCAGAGCTCAGGTGTGTCAAATATGAACCGGAGGCGCCCAAGATAATTTCAAGCAGTGCTTGAACAGACTTTAAAGAAATGAATAGCTATTGTTTTCTTTCCTTAGTGACATTCTACCTGTGGCAAATTATATTTTTTTTTTAAGTTTATGGGTAATGTTTCCTTTTTCAATTAGTTCATTAAAGAAAAATAGAGCTGAGCTGATTGAAAGAGCTTTGGTAAATAAAGAAAACTGCAGATGCTCCATGGATAGGGCAAAATCAGAAAGGTTAGCAGGTGAAGGACTAATATTTGGGAAGGGTGACTGTGTTCCTTGCTGTCCTGCTTCTGGATTTCCCACTGCAGCAGGTTGGGTCAATTCTTTCATTTTTCTGACCTCTGTTCTCTCCTCATGATGATCTCTGCCTCGCATGAGGGTTAGCCCTCCTTCCTTGCGGGCAGCGGCCTCTGAGCTATATCAGCTCCATCAATGGTTGATTTTTTTCGTGTGGGATTTGTCACTGCCCCTCCCTGGCTGTTCGCGTCTTTGGGGGTGCCTTTGTGGGCACCATCAAACTCTACCCGTTTCTAGGTGGTTGGCAGTTAAAAAGGCCTTTCCAAAGAAGTATTTTTTGGCTGTAAAGTGTGAGTTCCCTTAAGAGGTGGAGAGACCACCCACTTATCTCAACACTGAGAAGGAGGCAGGTGATGGGGTCGAGGCCACCTTTCTGCTAGGAAAGACCCTGGCTGTGGAGAAAGGTCTTGGTTGCCCCCTACCACAGATCCTCATGGCTCGTTAATCAGCCCAGGATGTGCTTGTTAACCGTGATGCACCAGTTGGGAGAAGACAGTAGCAGTCATTGACTAATGACCTGTTTGTTACAAATGCCCAGAATCGGCGTTCTCAACAGTCCCTTCAGACTTCGTTCCAAGCCTGTGCTGTCCAGCGTGGTGGCCAGCGAGCTCTTGAAGGGCAGTGAGTCCTGTGAGCTGTGCTTAGGTGTGGATAGTATGAACCACACCACGTAAAATACTGCCTTGATACTTGTTCATATTGGTCATATGACGAAATGAGACTATGTTGAACATATTGGGTTGACAAGATTATTCAAACCCATCTGTCCCGTTTCTTTGTTTTCTTTTCCTTTTTTTTAAACATGACTCTCGAAAATTTCCAATGAGTCATGTTCTCCCGATGATGAAGGAAAGTGGTCTGGATCAAAGCTGAACCTGGGAAAAGCTAAGAAAACAGTTTTTCTTTTTCAACTGTGCATTTCTCCCTTTTCTGAGCTCAGAGTCTCCTGAGAGGAAGCAAAAGGTGATCTCTGTTAATCGATGGTTCTGGTCCATTGAGTTCAGTTAATCAGGGTTTCGCCTCCCCCCAGGTTCGTGAGCGCTTGCTGCTTTCTTGGGCTTAAGCTACCCCACCCCCACCCCCCCACCCCCCGCCCTGGATTCCAGGTGGAAGGAAGGGGGAGGTTGCCGATTTGCAACAACAGTCCGTCCTGTGGATGTCTCACCAGGCGTCTGTTTCTCGGGAAGCGCCGTGGCCTGTGAGGGAGTGATTCCTGGCCTTTGGCGGGTTGGCCACACACCCAGCATCCAGCACTGGACCGATGAGATGGGGAGGAGTTACTCACGTACACTGAGCCTGAGGGAGGATGTCACATGCCAGGCAGGGTCATATGGTGGAGGGAAGAGTGCGAGGGCCCGTTGCTCTCCACGATTCCAGGGTCAGTCTTGGTAGTATCAGGAGGGTGGGCGAGGTGACTACAGCTTCCCACAGCTGGGTGAGATTGTCTTGTTTGAATAATCCTGAGGGGCGAAGCCCGCTGCTCAGGGACGAGCAGGAGCTGCCTGGTCTCTGTGATGGGGAGGGTTGCCGGGCCAGGGGACCTCACCCAGTGGAGAGAAGGGGCCACAGGAACTGAGATTTAGGCTGTTGGAGGCCTTCCTGATTTTCCCCAGATGTTGAGGCAGCACATAATACTGATTGTAGCCCTAAAACCACAGTGGGGTGGGGGGGGGGTGGAAACTAGGTGGTGGGATCATCCTATCTGGGTTTGACTCTTGGCTGTGCTGCTCATTAGCAGTTCACCTCATGGGTCCTCAGTGTGTCTGCCCATCAGTAAAATGGGGATGTGAACATCCACCGTGTGTGCTTGCACGTGGGTGTGTGTATTTTTGTCTATCGGCAGATCGAATACCGCATACACCTATTTCTCTTTTCTAGAACAGTGATTTAATCCCTGCTCCTCTCCCCTCTCCCCCCACACCCCCTGCCTTCAGACAACAACACATCCACGATCAAATCACAAGCAGCATTTAATAAAAAACAGATGTGTGAGTTGAGCCAACTGAGTTCTTGAAGCCAAAGGCTACATCTGGCCCTCCATGTACTATTTCCACTGACTGAATTGAGTTTTGCATCGCCAGAGGCAGACATTGGCTCATTCTGTTTCAGGGCTGAGGAGCCAGGCTGTTAGTTTGTGTAATGCTAAGTGGACAGAGCCTCCGCCCTAGTCCAGACATGGACGTCCATGTTCCAGGGGCTTTACCTTGGCAGAGGGAAGGCAGCTGTGTGGGAGCGAGGCATGCCACAGAGCACGGCAGCCCCCGGAGGGCCTTGTGTGCCGTCGCTTGGGTCGCCCCGCCGAGTAAGCAAGCTGTCACCTTCTTGGCTGACAGGCAGCCTGGCCGGGACCTGATTGAGTATAACACACCCTTCGTGCAGGAGAAGGGGGCATCTGTTGGCTCTTTCCTTCCAGATAGACACACTGTCTTTGTTCGAAGACAGAAGGTCATCCCAGCCGCTCTAGGGACAGCCCTCCAGTCTCCACGGTGCTCAGACGCCATCTGATAGGTGGGTTGGGGGTTTCGCTGCCCCTTGGTCACTGCCCACCTTGGTGGGGATGTTCTCTGTGGAAACCCCAGCCCTGGTCTCCTCATGGGGCCGTAGGGTCCCTTCTATGCTGAACGTTGCAGGGGACTGAACTGCAGTGGTGTTCTGAGCAGTGTGGGTGGTGACGTTCTGGAATCTGGCAAATGGCCAACAAAATTGCATAATCCCAAGCCTGGAGCACCCTGTTGGTCAGTTCCTTCCAGGGGGTGAATGAACGTGGATGGAGAATTGCAAGAACCTTGGGTCGCCCAGCTCATCTGTTAGCTGTTTGCTGTGATCTGTTTGTATGTGCGAGTGCTTGGCATGTTTGTAAATGGACAGGTGCGTCATGAGCACATGCTTTGTGTCAGATGTAGTTCCTGCCGTCATGGAGTTCACAGTCCATGTGCGGTGTGTGTGTGTGTGTGTGTGTGTGTTTATATAAGAGTATTTGCATATATATTTAGTTTTGTGTAGAGTGTCATTAACAGAGCAATGAGCATTTATTGAGCACTCTGTGTATGTCAGACACTGGAGCTAAGGATACTTTTCTCATTTAATCCTCAAAACCACATGGCTCTTTCAACCTATATTGCTGGAACACTGACTATGTACTAGGCATTATGCTGAGTGTTTCACGTTCTAAGGTTGAGCCTTCTAGAACTTCTCCTACCATTAACTCTATTTCACACAGGAAGCACCCAAAGCTGAGTGGTCAAGTGCCTTCCCTGGGGTTATACACCCAGTCAGTGGATGTTCCAAGCTGGAACTTGATCCGGGTAGATTTCTCAACGGGCATGTGTGCAGATTGATGTGTGTCTGTACTAGGTGCAGACGCAAAGCTGGCGGTTGCTGGTTTGGAGAGCATACCTTACTCCTCTGGCTACAAAATCTACTTTCGTGAGTTTTTGTTTTCTTACCAGTAAAGCAGCTGGCAACCTCTGTCTCCCCACCTTGTGGAAGATGAGCAGGGGGAGGTTATGAGAAGCCCCTTGATAATAATCCAGAATGGTCATTGGTGACTGAACAGAACCATATGGGTGCATAACCAAGGAAAGAACCACATAGATGAAAAGAATAACTACTGGGTGGGGCAGTTAATTTTTAATCATCCTCCTCTGTTTTCTCTTTGATGTTCCTAATAATCCAGCAAAGTGGGTATTATTATCTCCCATATTATAGAAGAGGGAAACTGAGTCTCAGAGTAGCCAAATGGTAGAGTCATGGTTCGAATCCAAGTCTGGGCCTGTCAGAGCTCATGTTCTTTGTTCTAGACCAAGGGTTGGTAAACTCTTGCTCATGGGCCAAATTCAGCTGGCTATCTCGTTTTCTAAGTGGAGTTTTTATTAGGAACACAGACACACCCATTCATCACATACTGTCTATCGCTTCTTTGATCTACAAGGTAAAAGCTGAGCCGTTGTGACAGGGACTATATGGCCTGCAAAACAAAGTCTTGACTGTCTGAGCCTTTACTGAAAAAGTTTGCAAGTCTTTGTTCTAGACTATAAGGTCTGTGATGAGAATATTTTTTAAATTTTTTTCTTTTATTTTCTTCAAGTTTATTTTGAGAGAGAGCACAAGAGTGGGAAAGGGGCAAAGAGAGAGGGAGATAAGAGAATCCCAGGTAGGCTCCACACTGTCAGTGCAAGGAGCCTGATGCAGGGCTAGAACTCACAAACCTGATGCAGGGCTCAATCATGGCCTGAGCTGAAATCAAGAGTCCCGACGCTTAGCTCACTGAGCCACCCAGGCACCTCAAACATTTTTTAAATAGGTGAAAAAAAATGGGGACGGGGGCCGCCTGGGTGACTCAGTCAGTTAAGCAACCAACTTTTGCCCAGGTCATGATCTTAGGGCTTACGGGTTCACGCCTTGCCTTGGGCTCTGTGCTGATAGCTCAGAGCCTGGAGCCTGCTTCGGATTCTGTGTGTGTGTGTGTGTGTGTGTGTGTGTGTGTGTGTGTGTGTGTGTGTGTCGCTCATTCTCTGCCCCTCCCCTGCTCATGCACTGTCTCTCAAAAATGAATAAACATTAAAAAGTTTTTAGGTAAAAGGAAATGCTACAGAATGTAAGCACTCACATACATCATATATATGCCTGTGTACGGCCAAACTTCAGCCATCTGGAGCCTTGGGAGAGGAGACCATCTTGATTTTCTCAAGAAAATTAAGTCTTACAAGGGGGAATCTTTCTAAATTATATCACCTGTTTCCCTGCCTTCTGAAACAGAGTGTGTGCTGGGCAAGTGTTAAACTTTCCTTGAAGAAATCTTGACTGCATTTCAAGCACCAGGTTTTGGATTCTGCTGAAAGTGCTAATGACCCCGGAGGGCATCAGGAAGGCTTTCACTTTTTCCCTCAATGGGCCCACGGTCCTTTTTATTTTTGTCTGCCTTTTGATCAGTTTTTCTGCTTTTGTCTTTCTTGCACGCTGTTACTTCTCAGTGCTTTCAACGTGACTGATTGTGACTCTCAGCTGGCTTTGCTTCTCACCTTTAGAAATCATCAAACTCATTACAGTCCTACACAGAGTAAACAGGTTGTGATCAACAGCCGGGGACACCTGTGTCTCTCTCATTCGCAGCTTCTCAGGAGAGCTGAGTTCCCTGGAAGCAGGGTTTCACTGTGTGTCTGGCTTCCTCCTGCAGCCCAAAGACCGTTTCCCTCTCCATCATGGCCCTGTTGTCCCCGGGTTCAGATTGACAATAACCGAGAAAACAGCAAACCTTAGAAGCAGATGGTGAGCGTGGCTGGCTCCTCACACCTTGCAAAATACCAGGTCTTATCCTCAGGTTTGAGCTTCAATAGCCAGAGCTCACTGTGAGTTACTTTAATCTTGATCACAGATGTTAACAGAGGAAAGGTTCACTGAGTTTGGCTCACTGCAGTGGAATTTAAGACCTGGGAAATGCAGACTTGCCTGCGAAATCCAAGCACAGTTTTATGTCCAGAGACATGTTTTTTAAAAAAGAAACTGATTGTAATCAAGTATGCAAAGGCAGTTGTCGTTAGTTTTTAATCACTCGACCCGAGAGTATTTTTGTTGACAAGTATGTTATCTACCTTGTGAGTCATTCTTAGTGAAATCTACATGCTTGGTCTGCCAAACTGTTTTAAATCCCCTTTTGTTTTGGTCAGTGGTGCTTTATCTTTTGCCTTCTGTCAGCAGAGCCAGCTTCATGGGCGGGTACCCTGGGCAGTCACACAGGGCTTCATGCTCAGTAGGGCCCTGCACTTGGTTGAATGCTCTATTGTCACTGTCTTGAAATCCTTAATTTTTTAAAAAATAAGTTGCCCTGTATGTTCATTTTGCCTTGGGCCATGCAACTTAAGTAGGTGGTCTTGGCCATCATGGAATAGGACGATGGAATATCAAAATAGGAAGGAGCTTACAGATGAACCTTTCAAAGCCCTTCAACCTAAACGTGGAGACTGAGGCCACAAGAAAAATGAAAGTGACTTGGTGAAGGTCACAGGACAGTGAAGGGCAGATTCAGACGAGTGGAAAAGTCCAATTTTGAGGCCCCTCAAGATCACAGGCTCTTTCTCTTACACACAGACAGTGCTTCCTGCTCAGTTCATTCTTGCAAATGAGGAGCTAATTTAATAGTAAACTAAGCACTTAATACTTAGGAATTTAAGTTTGCCACTCATCCCCATTTCCCCAACATGCACAGAGTAAGTAACCAGTTTTGTGTGCACTATTCAAAAATGGCTGTTGACTACAATGGAGTTCTCATTAATGGCATAAAAATTGGGACGAAACTCTCAAAAATGCTGGTAGTTTTCTTGAGTTAAATATTTGAAAGGCACTTTTTTCCCTGCTTACAAAAGTAGTACATTCTCATGGTTGGAAATTTGGAAAATGACCAAGAAGAAAAAAAAAAATCACCATGCTACAGTTTTTTGTATATTTTTTCCTGTCTTTTCCACGATGTGCATTTTATATATCATCAATCTCAATCTATTCATGTGAAATTTTATGTTCCATTTAACATTGTACTAGGTTAAACCATATGAAATAGCTGTTTTTTATAGGTAAAAAAAAAAAAGGGTTGAATATCAGCAATTTGATGTTGTACAACCAGATTGCTAAAACATCTCCTTAAATCATAGAATACTCTTTGTAAACGTTGTATTTATTGCATTGTATAAAATTCCAGCATGTGGTTATATATAGTTAGGTAATTTTTATTAGACCATGTGATAATTATATTTTATATAATAATATACTTAAAACCTATATAAATACATGTGAACAACTGTAAGTCACGTTATGATAAAGCTTCTTATTTCTCTGCCTTCATAGATGGAATATTCTTTTAAACATTACTTTCACGGTTCTTTATGTTTAAAAAAAAGTTGATGTTTTTTTAAAAAGCTTGAAAAGAGAAGGAAAGAGAAAAGTCATCATCCTGAAATAGCATCTTTGGTGCATTTCTTTCTGGTCTTTGTTTCCTAGATTTATATGCATTTGAAAACTTACTTTTTTTTTTTCTTTTTTTGGTCACCCACCGACATGTGTGAAGCACTAAATGGAATATTATAAATCTGATGAAGGGCATTTCCAGCGACTCTGGGGCATCTTTTAGAAAAGAGCCCCTCAAAGTGTGGTCCATGGATCAATGCCAAGCTCAAAGAGCCAGTCACTGCCTGCTCTGAGACCCTTTCAGAAATTGAGGGCATGGTGTTGGAAACTTCTATAATAATTGAACATGGACCCAAGCATATCAGCCTGCCTATCTATCTGTCTAACTATTTACTTATTAATTTATTTTGATGCTTCCTTTTTTGTTGTATTTTATAAAACTACCAATCTGCGATGGGGAGGGGAGGAATCTCCCCACAGCTGGATTGAGCCCTGGAGGTAAGCCAGCATATAGGGCTGGGGCACAGGGCAGGACACCTGCTCACCTCAGATCCTAGGCACGCGTGCCGGGCGGGGCTTCTAAAATCCCCGTGATTGCTGTCTTGTGGTGTTTCACTTTATTGTCCCTGTTTGCTGCTTTCACTGAGCATGTCTCTTGTCCTCTTAGATGCTCTTCTTCTACCTCCCTTGACCTTTCTCTCTCATTTTTCCCACTCCCATCTCATGGTAGTGGTAGCAAACCACATTACCATGCTTGCTAGAATAAATTGGGTCTCAGAGAGTGTCTCTGTCTAAAGCAAATAGGCTTTTGTATCCAGCTGTCATGACACATCCTCCTGTAGCTTGAGAATGAGGCTTTTTCTCACTTAGGAGATGTTGGTTGCATTTTAAATGTGAAGTCAGCTGGCTCTGAATAACTTAATGACGTTCTAAGGATAAGCATTTTTTTAAGGTTATTTTGAGAGAGAGAGAGAGAGAGTGAGAGCGTGCACAGGCAGGGGAGTGGCAGAGAGCGAGGGAGGGAGAGAGAGAATCCCAAGCAGGCTTCTCGCTGTCAGCACAGAGCCCGACTCAGGACTCGAACCCATGAACTGTGAGATGGTGAACTGAGCCAAAACCATGAGTCAGATGCTCAGCCAACTGAGCCACCCAGGCGCCCCTAAAGCTGGGCGTTTTTTAATGTTAGTTATACTTGGCACCTTCTCTGTCCGTGCCCTCCAGCCTTGACGTGGAGTCCAGATGTGCCTGCAGGTCAACCTGGGCATTTTGGGGACATGCGTAGTACCCGATCTTGTTCCGTAGCGGGATCCCGCGCCCAGTGGAAGCAGCGGCATGTTGGTGACGCTCTGTTGCCGGTGAGCAGGAGCAGGCGGCCTCGGGCTTTGCAGTGCTTCCTCGGGCTCTGTCAGCCTGACGTCCCCTGGGCGACATGCGCAAGTCCGGTGCTGGGAATGAAGCGAAAGGCAATGACGAAATAACTGGCTTTGGTTAAATAATTTGCTGTTTACGGCTTCTCTGTTTATGAATCAGTTAAAAGCCCTTTTAAGTGAAATTGGATAGACTACAAAGTGTTGGTTTCATGTGTTTTATTTGCAGTTTAATCAGCGTGATCCAGCTGCTGGAGTGGGGAGAGTGGAACAGGATTTTAATTATCCCTGCTTTGCCCGAGTTAGGAATTCCCAATGGTACCGTCTGTGCGAAGATGCCAAAAACCGCATTGTTCTTTAATTAGCTGTTGTAATTGTTTTAGTCTAATCTCCGTGATTAGCAGCAGCATTAAATACAGCAGGAAGAAAAGGCCTGTCCTCTATGCGCTGCCCCAGTAAACAGAGCCTTTCTCCCTTCTGGAGAGGGATATCATAGAAAATCAATTAGAACTCAACCAGTGTTGATTGGAAAATGATAAAGACCAGCCACCATGAAGAAGGGTTTATGGCCTCTGCAACCAGCTCGCCTGAAGAGCTCCGCGGGTTCTGACGTGTCACAGAGGCGCCTGGACAGGGCCCCACTGGATGGCTGCATCCCTCTCTGGGGATTGGGAGATGGACTGGGCTGGCACCAGCTGTGCTTTTGGCTTCAGATCGTCTGCTTCATGCATTCAACCACAAGCTTTTATTGAGCCAGGCGTCATGCCAGGTGCCTGGGGATGCAGGGCTGATCAAAGCAGGCGCAGTCCCTGTCCTCACCAAGCCTATAGTCTAGAGGAAGAAACCGCTGTCGGTCAAACACTTGGACAAGTGCAGGGTTCCTTGTAAATTGTGAAATGCTATGTAGGTGCGGGATGTGGTGCTGAGAGAGAGTTTAACAAAGATAAATTAACTGGTTAGGAAAAGGGCAGAGAGGGTGTCCTAGCAAAATGAATTATAAGCTGAGGTCCAATGGATGAGAAATAGCTGGACAGAGGGGCCAAAGGAAGGGTGTTTAAGGAAGAGGAAATGGCTTGTGCAAAGGTCCTGAGGCAGAGGGGAGTTGGATTCTTCCTTCCGTCGTTCTCTTAGAAGCGGTAGAGTGTGGTAGGAAGGAACCAGATTCTGGATACATCTCATCAGGTTCAAATCCCATCCCTGCTACTTACCAACTGTGTGAAAGTCTTCAAGCGGCTTCACACCACTCTGCCTCAGTGTTCCCAGATGTAAAATGGGTTGGTGATCATGATGAGGATAACGACAGTAGTATCTACTTCACAGAGTTGTTCGGGGGATGAATTAGGCCAGATGGTAAGCATTCAGACAATTAAGCATTGTCTGACATGTGATGAGGCTCAGGAAGTATGATCTGGGGCAGCCCTGATCATACTTTTGTTTGGAATGTAAACAAAAGGGACTAAAATTGAGATGGACTGTGTGCAAGCATGGTGACCTTGGCCTACTTACCCAACCTTGCTGATCCTGCTTTCTTGAGCATGAAGTGGGGACAGGAGCCTCTAACTCAGAATTGCCTTGTGGTTAAGTAAGATATGTCACCCCCTGGTAGGTGCTCAGAGAATAGTAGCGATTCTGGTTATTCATGAAACATCTGCCTGGCACGGGGCTGGAGGTTGATACTCACTAGTGATGAGTTCCCTTCCCTTTTTCTTTCTTCCCACTGTCAGCCTGCCGCTGTTGTCCTCCCCACCCCCACAGAAGGGATGACTCTGTAGCACACTTTCCCACCCCGACTGGGGCTGTTGACATTTTGGGGTATGGCATTCTTTGCCATGGGAGCTGCCCTGTACTTTGTAGGATGGTCAGCGGCGTCCCTGGCCTCTACTCACTGGACGCCAGTGAGTACCCTTTCCTCCAAGCCGTGATACCCGGAATGTCTCCAGATACTACCACACATTCCCAAGAGGGGTGGTAGCCGAAAACCACTGATCTAAGCTGGTAGTTTGGGAGTGATCCAGAATAGGGGCTTAGAATAAAAATAGTAAAGGCTGTTGAAGAGGACAGTAGACAGCAGATAGTGTTGAGGGTTTTTTGAGCATAAGGACTTTACTGAGGTTCTCATTTTCTGCTCCGCATCGGAATCACCTAGGGAGACTGAGAAACTGGCTTGAGCCCTCCCTGGAGAGGCCTGTGTAATTGGTCTGGGGGTCCCCTGGGGGTCAGGGTAACCTAAAGCTCCCCTTGTGATGCTAATGGACCCCCAGGGGACAGAACCGCTGTCCAGTTGAGGAGCCCAACCACCTTTGTGAAAGGTCATGTGCCGTGGAGGGGTGGGGACAAGAATTATTACTCCTACTACCAGATGTCACTTACTCACATACAAGGCACTATTCTTCGCCCTTCACATACGTTAACTCATTTAATGTTGAAAGCAGTTCTTTGAGATAGGTACTATTACCGTTCGAACCATTCTAATGGTAAGGAAACAAAGGCACAGAGTGGTTGAGAAGTTTTTCCCAGATCACACAGCTGAAAGTAGTGGAACCAGGAATGGAGCTCAGGTCACCCATGCCCCACGGCCCCAGGGGACAGAGTGGGGAAAGAACTGGACACGGGCATTGGGAACAGTGTGCTTTAAGATTCTGCAGAGTGAGCTAGATGAAGGCCTTGATGTGTGCAGACTGGCAGGAACGCCATGCCGTCATCTGCTCAGTTGTCAAGCCTTTATTGAGCACCTGCTGTGTTCCAGGCATTCTGCTAGGCTCTGGAGATACATGGCCGACCAGGTCAGAAATGGTCCCTTTTCCTTAAGGAGGCCTACAGTCTCCTACTCTGTGGAAGAAACGGGAGAACGGCACACATTTACTATAGAGCTACACGTGGTGGTAATAGGAAAATGAATAAGGAGCTGCTATCAAATATAATGGGGTGGGCTACGTTATACAGGGCAGCCAGGAAAGGGTGAGAGGTGCAGAAGGAGCCCATCACTGGAGGGAGGAAGACGTTCCAGGCAGAGGGAATAGCATATGCAAATTCTCTGAGGCTCGGATTGCTTAGAGCGGCTGAAGACAGGAAGTCCAGTGCGGGAGGGATTAGAATGTAAAGTTAAGGGCTGGGAAAGGACCAGAGACCAGCCACTATCCCATCTAATGATTGAGGAAGAAGGCCCAGAAATTGGGTGAAGATGCTTCATTTTCTCAAGGTCGCACAGCTGGAATTCGGATCTAGATGGTGTGGCCCTGGGGTGAGATGTTCTAGAATGGCCCTTGTTTTGCTGGCATGTTGTGATGTAGGGTTTGGGAGATGGAAGTAAGACAGGGCCCATCCTGCCATGATTCTAAGGCTTTGAGAGGTAGAGAAAACTGAGGCAGGCTCCCCACTGCCCCTTGAACATAGTGGGCATTTAATAAGTCTCTCAGGACCACATCCGTAAAGCTCCAGTTGCTGTGATTGATGTTTTTCACGTATTTCTTGCTGCAGCATTGAAAGTATGCCCTTGACAATAGGTGGACAGTCATTATCCCCATTTTCCCTATGTGAAAACGGAGGCCTAGAAAGTGGGACCGCTCTTTGAGACTCCCCCAGCAAGTTCCCCAGGAGGAACCTCCAGTTGCTATCAACACAGCTCACACTTTCCCCCTGCTGGGTCTCTACTACTTCATCTTGACATTGTCCAAAGCGCCCAGAAGTTCATTCTTTGCCTGTGTAGAATCAGTGAATGAATTCGTGGCTTCGGGTTCTGAATTGCAGTAATGCTTTGGGTCTGCATAACCGACGCCTGTACTCATGCTGTTGCATTTTGCTGAGGCACCAATGTGATCCCTGCATTCAGAGAACAAATCTGTGGCTAGAGAATCGCGTCAGGACACCATACCCTCCACCTCATCAAATGTTGGCATAGGAGCCTCGGTGCTTCTTAGGAAGTGGTTTACAAAACCAGATAAAACCTCAGCCTTGTGGTGAAATTTGCCCTTCCCCCCAGAAGCCACATGCCGGTGTTATCTTTGGAAGTCCAGCTGACTCAGTGTCCTGTGCTGAGGCCATGTCAGCCAGTGGTTAGGAACCTAGGCTTTGGAGTGACATCAACTGGAACAGTGACTCCTGTTCCCCTTTCATTCTCTCCCGGAGTCATTACTTGGCCTCTGCATGTGCTGGCATGTCTCCAGGCACTGGGTTTCTTGGGAGTCCAAGGTCTCTGATTTCATGGAGCTTAGCGAGAAGAAACAGACTATAAATGCCTAAGCAGACACATAAATATGAAAACTTGAAAGAAGTGGAAAGGTGCTATGGGAAAGATTAAACAGGGTGATGAGATGGGTAGTGGCTCCAGGGGGCATAGGTGATATTTGAGCCCAGCTTCAAGTGATGGGAATAAACCAGACAGATATTCAAGGACGTGGGGAAAAGTACACCAGGCAGAGGGGTAGCGTGTGCAGATGTCCTGAGGCAGGAATGAGTTTGCTTCTGGTGGTTGAAACCCACTGATGAGTAGGGGTGGGAGGAACTTACAGAAGTTGACAATCTCCTGATCCCATAGGGCCTCATAAGGTCATGATAAGGAGCTTGGATTTTGTTGTTCTTATAAAAGAACATATGAGGTTAGTGAAATACTGCATGTAAATATCTTTACAGTCCCTGGCACTTGTGCTGGGTCCCTAATTATTAGCCATTGATGTCATGATTTATTTATGGTTATTTTTTATTTGGGCATTTATTCCCCAGGCCCCTGCTGTTTCCATCATGAATCTGAAAGATTGCTTTTCCCCTCCGGTCGTAAATGACCCAAGGAGAAGTTACAGCTCAAAGAACCATGAAGAGATGGCATGAGGCAAACACCTAGAGATGGGATCACATCACAATTCGCTGCTGCCAACAACGAGAGCCCTGTTAAGTCGGCCTGCAGTTTAAAAGTCCGTTCTCTCTGAAACCAGTTTCTGCAGAATATTAGCTTTTCCCAAAATGCTTCCACTGTTCAAGCCAGCCACATGGAGGGAAAACACGGGCTCAGGAGAAGGCCCACCCCGCCGCCCCCGGCTCAGAAATCTGCATGCAGTGAAGAAACAGGGTATCTGTCCTTCCACCCTATTCCTGTTCCAGCTGTCATTCAAAACTCAGTAAATACTTGGTGCCAATAACCACTAGTCCCCCAGGCTCAGATGACATGTGTAAATATATCTTCTCCATGTGGTACCAAAGACTGAGTCAATAAGCTTAATTTCCTGTGGATTCCACTGTTTGGTTGGCGTAGCCTAGAAAATTGATGAGATAAAGGCTGTGTACTTGGGGGAGGATAGTTTGTGTTGCGAGCTGTGGAACATGGTGGCCATAAGGCCAGCCAGCCAGGTAGGGTCTTGCCGCATCCCCCTTTGCTCTCCTACATGGAGCCGGACTCCAGCTGCAACTTCCTGACCCTCTTCTGATCGTCATCACATTTCTTGTTGGCTCCGTAGCAAGGCACAAAGATCTTGATGCAATCCATTGGTAGGGGTCTTAGGGAGTAAGGTCAGGGAAGGGTCTTGTGATTTGACTCCTGAGCAATTGGATCAGAGGCCCTGGCCTGAGAGTCAGACCTGGGATCCACCAGCAGGTAGCCTGACATCTCTGAGCTCTCCTTTCCTAACCTAGTGGCTCTGCGTTTTCACCAGAATTTATTAAGCACCTGTTATGTGTCAGGCCCTGGGCTATGATGGAGGAGGAGATGCCATGGGAGACACATCTTTGTCTTGGTGGAATACTAGACCTCCTGGTGGAGAGATGGGCCATAATCAACCAAGAAGTAAACCAGACCACAATAATGATGGGCTGTGATTGGGTGCTAAGAAAGAAGCAGGAGAGTCTGGGATTGAGGGAGATCGTACATGTCACAGGGGCTTGAGAAAGAGCTCTCCCGGGCTGACAGTTACAGTGCCATGCAGAAGTCAAGGGAAGTACATGATGGGCAGATACCCAACGTGACTAATAGACGGGACCAGAAGTGGACAGATCTCAGTGGTGGGAGGGAGAGAAAGTGGCATGGGATTGAGCTGAACAGAGAGGAGGGTCTAGAGCATGTGAAGCCTTGTGGGTGCTGGGAAGTAGGCTGGGTTTCATTCTAAGGGCTTGCACTGTCTCTTGGGTGGCATTTTGGTGTAGCCTCCGGATAGGCCTCCCCGCTTCTCCTGTTGTATCCCAGCAGGCTATTCTCAGAACATGTCAGAATTGTTCTTTTAAGTCATGAGTGAGATGAGGTCAGGCCTCTGCTTAAAGCCCACCCCTGACTCCTCATGCCGTTTAGAGTATAAGCCAAAGGCCTGATCTTGGCCTGGCTGCCACTGACCTCTGGACCTCCTTACCTCCTGCCTCCTTGCTCACACCTGCCGGGCACATTGTACCAGGAGCTAGCTTTTCTTTTTTCTGTGGCTAAGCTTCCAGGTGTTAGATTATGAGCTATATAATATGATAGGTTCTTTTTTGCTTTGGCCACCAGGAAGCTCAGAGCCTCATCTGATGTCGGTTGGAATCATTCTGTTAGCTGCCGTTTGTAAAGTTCCCATTCCTTCACTGTGGTTATTGATTTTCTGTCTGTATACGGTTTTTCTGGCTTCTGTGTCTTTCATTGCAGCCTTCCCTTTCTGGAATGAGAGGGTATAAATGGTAATTTGGTTTCACGTGATGTCCTCAGTTAATTGTGTGCCCATTTCCCCTTCTATTATGGGTTCATTTGGAGAGTAGATGTATTGATGTCCCTTAAGGAACAGTAACTGGTGGGAATGAGTGGGGAGAACTTCTGGCCATTTGAGGGCAACTGGTAACACATATTCTGGTTTCAAGAATCTAGTGGTTTCTGGGAGGCTCTAAAAAATGATGTTGAGTTAGCCGCACGCAGCCTCCTTCTCTGTGGCACCCAAGGGAGTTCCTGTGCAGGTGAGGAATTGACCTGGGAGGCCTCTGGCCAGAGACTGGGCAGCTGCATGGACACTCCAGGACCACAGTTCATTACCTGCGGGCCCGTCGATTCAGAGCTTTCCCCCTAGAATCTTCCGATCCAAAGATCGAAGATGTCCCAGAGCTCCCGAAATGCTTCTGGGCACGAGTGGGCTTCAGAAGTCAAATGAGCACCTAAGGCAATCAGCCAGCTTGGTTTGACCTGCAGAATGTTTTAAAACAGTCGGGTTTCATTGTGTTTCCCAACCCTCCCAGAGTGGATGGACTTAAAACTAATGACCATGACGGATTGGTGGGGCCTGCCCAAGGCTGCATTTTGAATCTCTGGACAAAATAGAAGTAAAAGACTTGCTTTAACTTTGCCCCCTCCCATACAGGTCTCTGTAGCTTAACAGTTGGAGATGGATCCTTGTAGCCACACCTATGCTTTCCAGTCAAGGGAACTGAGGCTTGGAGAAGTTCAGACATGAGGCTACTTACCAGACTGTAACAGTTGTTTCACATTTAAGCAAAATCATTCCCTGTGCCATAGTGTCCTTTTCTAAAATTTGCGCCCCCCCCCCCCCATGAAAGAAAACCTTTTTGCCTAACTACACAAAAAGCATTATAGTAACATTAGCAGAGTGCCAAGTTGACAAAGGAAAGAATTCACCCATGGCCCCACCAGTCTGGCTACAAATCCAACGGTGTGTGTGGGTCTGAGCAGACCCTGTCCACGTGCATGGATCATCTTTACATGTTTGTAATCACAGAGAACATTCCCTTCTAAGAAGCCCACCAAGCCATAAAAGCAGCAAAAGGAGGCCTATGTCTGGTAGTCGCTGGCCACTAAGGCGGTGGCTGGAGGCCCTGATCATGAGGGAGGCCTTGTTTGGTGGTGTAAGGCCTTGCTGTGTGTCTTCTCTCCCTACCCTATCCTCCCCTAGCCCAGCCCAGCCCAGCCCCTGGGGGCTCAGAGCTTGTCTGACGGGAAGGCTGAACAGCCCAGCCTCCTTCCTGCCTTCACAAACAGGCCTCTGTGGGGTTGCCAGGCGCCAGGGCAGGAGCTGGGATATGGAACAGCAGATTTCTGTCTGGTCCTGATGTTGGCAGACAGCCCAGGCCAGCCCTGCGAACATCACCCGACCAGGTACCTGGGGGCAGATCCAGTGGACAGGGGCGCCTTTGAGCTGGGAGCAAGGCTTCCCAGGGGCCAACAGTAGAGGAGCATCTGTGGCCACCCTCCCCTTTCCCAGCTTCTCTGCTTGGCTCCTGCCAGTGAGGCTTTTTCCCAGACGACAGGGTCCTTCGGGATGGGCCTCTTTTTGCAGATATGCATCCCCCTTGGAAATCTCCCTGATCTGTGAGTTTGCATAAATATCAGAACTTGTCAGAGAAGCAAGACTTCCAGAAGTCCGTTTCTTCCCCCTTCTGCTCCTGCAAGTTATTCTCTCTGTGCTTTGGTTTCCTCATCTGCAAAATGGGATAATAACAGGGTTGTTGTGAGGACTCAAGAGTAACACACCCACACACACACATACACACAAATGTGTGCATGGAAAATGTGAACATGAAATAACTGTGGTCTTAGTTAATAGTATCATAGTGATGTGAATCGTCTGGCCTTAATATTGCAACGCAGTTAAATAAGATGTCACCATTGGGGGAAGCTGGGTGAAGGAACATGGAACTCTGTACTATCTTGGCAACTGCCTGTGAGTCTATAATTCCCTCTTTCAAACAGTTGGAAAAGAAAGAAAGCTACGTTAATGGAAGTAAGGCCTTGGGATGAGACTAGATGTATGGTAGGCGTTCCAGGAGCATTAGCTATATGATCGTGACATCTGAGGATGTTTTATTTCCTCCTTGGCAGTGCTGTGTGGGGTGAAGAGGAAGCAGGGCTTCTGTGACCTTGGGGCTCCCTTCCCTCACCTCCCCTCCCCTCCCCTCCACTCCCCTCCCTGGTCTTCTTCCTGCCCTGCCTGGAATCCAGGCACCGATAATGAGTGACACAACGTGCATCATGCTTCTTAGTTTGTTCTGTGTGGTGTCCTCTGTCCACATTGCCCCTCTAACCTGTTGTGTGGCAAGCTCTTACTCATCCTCCCAGCTCACACCTTGCTTCTTTGAGAATGCCTTTCTGGGCCTTTCTGAGGACTTCCTTCCTGGACCCCCATAAATCTGTCAAGTAATGGTTCTCAAAGCTTGATCCAGGACCAACCCCATCATCTTGAACCTGAGTCCTGCCGTACTGCAAACACTGAATCAGAAAGTGGGGGTGAGGTAGGTGGGGTCCAGGGGCCTCCAGATGGTTCTGTCCAACGCTCTCTAGCCCAGCGCCAATACCCATCACCTGGGATCTGTTCACATGCAGGTTCTTACCCTGGCCATCTGGGATGGGGCCTGGGATTCTGCATTTCCAACCAACCCCCCAGTTGGTGTTGCTGCTGCGGGCCTCCTGGAGATCAAGGTCCACATCTTGCTTCCAGTAGGAGTTTGGCACTTTGTTGTCAAACCAGTGGGTGGTTTTGCTGGGGCTCAGTGTCCTGGAAGGGGGTGCAGGGCAGGGAGGATCGGTCTTCATCTATCTGGGGCCAGAATAGGGAAGCTTGCAAGGGAGAGGAAAGAGGTAGGGGCAGAGCAGACACCACACTCCTCTCAGCTCCCTTTTTAATTCTCCTGGGAGGTGTCTGGGAATGGAGCCATGGTATGACCCCTGAAAGGGACGCTCTGTCTAAGCTTGGAGCAAGCTTCTCTCTTCCTTATCCCCATTCGTGAGGTTGTTTATTCCACAAATGTTTACTGAACTGAATAGGAACAAAGACACATCAGTGGACAAAATAGACGCCCTGCCCTCAGGCAGCTTCGTCATCTGGTGGGGACAGATGCCAATTGTTGAGCCAGACTGAAGTGCAATGGGATGAAAGTCCCAGTGTTCTGAGACTGTTTCGCTGTGGGCTTGGCCAGGAAAGGTCAGCAGAATGTCCCTAGGGAAGCGACATTTAAGCTGAAATGAAGAAGTGTAGTCCGGGTAAGAATTAGTTGAGGAGGAGGAGGAAGCAGCATGTGCAAAGGTCCTGGTCTAAGTGGGAACCTGCTAATGACTGGAGACAATGCTAAGAAGCAAAACAGAGGGTGGAGAAGGGGGCAGGTGGGGGCTGGGCAGGAGCCTGGCCTTGTGGGCTGCAGTCAGAATTCCGTGTGGATCCTCAGCAATAGTAGCTGTGCAAGGGTTTTAAGCAAAGGAGTAGCATCTGATTGGTCTTTTCAGAGGGTTGCTCTGGCTGCTGGGTGTAGGAGGGCTGCCTGCGTGGGCCAGGTAAAGCACAAGGGGATCAGTCTGCATCTGCTGCTCACATCTAGCTGCTGGCCACGGTGGAGCTGCAGAGAAGTGGCCACATGCGAGGAAGACAGAGGACCTGGACGAGATTGGAGCTGGGATGTGAGGGAGAGGGGGTATTAAGGGAGCGTCCAGTGAGTCCGCTCCGTTGTAGCTCCTTCCTTAAGGTGGGTCCTAGAAGTTCGCATCTGCTGGTGGTCCTACCCCCAGCCTTTGAGCTCTCAGGTGACCTCTCTCCCTTGCCCCCCCCCCCAGCTGTGCACCTGACCTGTGATTTCTCTTCCTCCCTCCATAGCTCCCTCACCATCTGCCAAAGGGTTAGGTTCAGGAGCTAGAGAGGCCAGGGTTTTCCACCTCTAAGCCTCCAACTGCAAACCCAGGGTAACTCCATACCTCTTACTCTTCCTGACTACAATGGCTCGGCCACACAACAGGAACATTAAACCATTCGGGACTACAAGTACTTCCAGAGAATCCCTTTGAAGGGAGAGTGATGAGAGGCAGGTTGAGTGGTACGGATACCTACTGTGCTATCCACAGACAATCTTCAGGACCAGAAAAATGGATTCTCAGGGAAGTTGCCCGCTTAAGGCAGAGCGCAAACAGTGGGCTTGAGTAAGAGCCACCTGTTTGAGAGAAACCAAGTTGCCGGCGGACAGCCTCTCTCCGCGTCGTCTATCAGGAGTGAAGGTCAGGAGAGGCAGCCAAGGCCTGCTGCCCTGCGGGTCAGCCTGGTTCTGTTGCTCCTCTGTCCCTGCTTCCTTCCAGCATATTTGCTGAGTGAAAGCCTGGCGTGTGTCAGACAGTTTCAGACCAGGGGTTCTCAGAGGCATTTGTGCCCCCCCCCCCAGGGAATACTTGGTAGTGGCCAGAGACCTTTTTTGGTTGTCACAGCTGGGATGGGGAGGGAGGGATGGTAAAGGGATGCTGCTAACATTATACATTGTGGGGAACAGCTCCCACAGCACAGAATCCTCGGGCCCCGAGATTTGTAATCCTGAGGCTGAGAAACTCTGCTGTAAGCCCCTCGTACTTCCCTGAGTCACTTCCTCTCCATGGAGCAGATAACATTTTTTTGTTTTTGTTTTTGAGAGAGAGAGAGAGAGAGAGAGAGAGAGTGTGTGTGTGTGTGTGAGCAGGGGAGGGGCAGAGACAGAGGTACAATCTGGAGCAGGCTCCAGGCTCCAAGCTGTCAATAGAGCCCAATGCAGGGCTTGAACTCACAAACCATGAGATCATGACCTAAGCTGAAGTCGGACGCTTAACCGACTGATCCCTGATCCACCTAGGTACCCCAGAGCAGATGCCTTTTGGCCACTCTGTGCACGTTAAGCTCCAGGCTAGACATTGGCCTTTTTCTTTTTCTTTTTTTTTGAGTTTGTTTATTTGGAAAGAGAGAGAATCCCAAGCAGGCTCCCAAAACGGGGCTTGATCGCATGAACAGTGTGTGATTATGACTTGAGCCATGCAGGTGCCCCTGGACGTTTGCTTTTCCACAAACCTTCATTTGTTCTTGTTACTTATGTTTGTGCCCACGTATCAATCCTTTGCCTTCATCAACCAAGATGTACTCGTTATCATCAAGGACACGAGGCACTGTGCTAACCAGACTTCACGTTTTATTATGCCCGTGGCAGTTAGGAGAGAGACGTTATTTTCCTTACATAAAATAACACATCCCATTTATTGACCACTTGCTGTGTGCCAGTTGCCGGGAATGATACTGAGTTAGAATCTTCATGGATGGTGACTCTGGCTTAGAGCAGCTGGTATATACCCCCTGATCTCAACCTTGAAGCTGATGCTTGGATAAGAGAAGAATCTTGTTCGTGTTCATACGCCTAGGAAATGGGAGAGAAGGTCGAGATTGGGATGAGATCTTGGGTAGATGAGCCAGAGTGTGGGCCTGTGTCTTAGCCTTGAACCAGAGCACTGAACCATCCTGTGAGGATGCCAAAAGAGCTTTGTCTGCACTTGGTTGACTTTGGCACCCTTACTGACATTTTGATCTGGATCATTTTTTCTTGTGTGTGGGGAAGGATGCTGTCTTGTGCCCCGTAGCATGTTGAGCAGTGTCCCTGGCTTCTGCATACGAGATGCCAGTAGCACCCCATCCTACTCCCTGTCTCCCAGTGTGACAGTCAAAAACGTCTCCAGAAATTTCCAAATGTTCCCTGGGGGGAGGGGCAAAATGTCCACTCCCAAATTGAGAATTGCTGCCCTAAGGTAAGCAGCCTCACCCCACTTTTACAGAAGAGTCAAGTACAGTCCAGAGGGAGAAGTCGGCTGCCCACGTGGCAGCATCTAAAACTCGGCTCAGGTGTCCTAGCCTCCTAGCCAGCATAGAACTCTGGGCATCGGCCACCACTAGGGGATATTGGGTTCGTGGGATGTGTCCAGAGCCGTGGGGCATCCATCCTTTTCAAGCCCCCAGGTCCCTCTGCCCTGTTAGGAAGCCTCTGAGTAACCCCACTGTGGCAGTCCATTGAAGATGCTTAAGAAATGCCACCCCACTGGCTGATGGACGCACTGAGGCTACGTCATGCCAACTGTGGATTGGGGATCACGAGGAGGGGAAACTGAGGTGCAGTTCCTAAGCAGCCAGTGGCAAGCCTTCCCTCTGTTTCCTTTTAAGCCTCTGAATTTTGGAGACTTGCAGGCGTCCCTCCCTCTAGAGAACCCCCCCCACCCCAAGCAGAGCAAGGCGGAGCATGTTTAACCCCTCAGGGCTCACTCTTCAGGGGCCGAGCTGATCCCTACTGGGCTCTCTCTCCAAGAGCAATTGCCCCATTGAATTTCATCCCATCGTAGACCGTGTCTCCTAGGGCGCAGGACGGCCCCTGGGCATGGAAGCAGTCCAAGCCCCGATCAATCCCTTCTTTTATTCAGGGCAGAGTTACAAATGGGCCGGAGTCATTGGAAAGATTTTTCCACCTCACTGTGCAGAGAAGCCCTTATGAAAGATGTATTGATGGATCTCCTTGTACCAGGATGTTACTGGCCTCGCAAAGGCAGGAAATAAGTATCTGCTGGTTCTCCTTTTGCCACAAAGACAGTCTTTCAGGTCAGATTTCCTCTGTGCCCGAGCACATTGGCTTTAAATCATTTTGCTGCAAAATATAAATAAAATCAAGAGGACTCCATAATGAATAAGAGAAACACCCTGGTGGTGTAGTTTGGACTTCCAGAAAAATAGGGCATTAAAACTACAGGCTCGTAAGACTAACAGATTCCTTGGTCCCAGGCTCTGGCCCGCTTATTTCAAGCGTCCCAAACGAGTAACTGCCAGAGCGCATAGCCAAGAAGAGCAGACCCTCAAGTTCAAGGCTCAATTCTGACTCCAGCTGTGTGACCTTAGGTCAGTCACTTGGCCTTTTGGGCCTCAGACCCTTCCTCTGTCTAAGGAGGGGGGCCGGAATACACCCCTATCATACAGGTTTGGCTTCATGAGTATAGGGACATTAAGAACACTTGGAAACTCAAACTTGCCAAAGGATACTTTTTTTATTAATGTTTATTTTTGAGAGTGAGCGAGTCTACAAGTGGGGGAGGGGCAGAGAGAGAGAGAGAGAGGGAGACACAGAATCTGAGGCTGGCTCCAGGCTCTGAGCTGTCAGCACAGAACCTGGTGCAGGGCTCGAACTCACAAACTGCCAGATCGTGACCTGAGCCAAAGTCAGATGCTTAACTGACTGAGCCACCCAGGCGCCCCCAAAAAGGATTTTTAAAAAATTCCTGTTCGTATCCGATTTTTCTGAAGTCTATCTACTCTATAAAGTGAAACGTCCGTGTACAGAGACATTGCATCTTATCTGGAGTTGAGGTTTGAAAGGGCAAAAATCCTGTGTCGTCTGTTTTTGTTCTCTCTTGTATATTGTCTCCAGTTTGCTCACTTTTGCCCTCCCAACCACCTGCACTTGAATTCTCCTTGAGTACGCACATGGTGTGTGTCCACCTCTCTGACTTTGCTCTGGCTGCTGGGACCAAGCACTGTAGAGCGGTGGCTTAGAGATAACAGACCTTGATTGCTCAGAGTTCCTGAGTCTGCTGCCGGCTTGGTCCTCCTCATTCCTAGGCGCTGGTCGCCCACCTCTTGTGGCGTCCTCACAGGGTGGAACGAGGGCCAGGGCGCTGGCTGATTCTGTTCATGATGAATCCACCCTTGTGACCTGGTCAACCTCCTGAAACCCCACCTCCTAACACCATCACATCAGGGGTTAGGGTCTCAACAGGAATTCTTGGGAGACACAAGCATTTGGTCCATAACACCCCTGCAGCTAATCTCCTAATACAAGAATGCACTTGGTCACTTACCCTGAAAATGACTCCCGTGTGCCAAGGGAGAGTAAAGTCTTCAGCTGTCCCTTGGTTACTCACAGGCTCTCCAGGTTGACTGTATAGTTGTTTCCCCGTGTCAGGTGTGTTTGTGTCCGTGTGTGTTGGGGAAGGGACATAACCACAGTTCTCAGCCAGAGAGGGCACCCTGTCTCCCTGGCTAGCCTTGGCCTGAGGCCATAAGAGTTGTGGGGAGTCAGACCCCCACCAGGCCCCCGTGGCTGCCAGCTCACCTGGGGAAGGGGTTCAGCACACGGGACTGACGGTTTCTCACACATGTGGGCTTGAGACCCAGCTCTTTTTATCTGGAAATAAAAGTTCTCCCGGTGCACCTGGGTGGCATGGTTGGTTCACCTTTCCACTCTGGCTCAGGTCACGATCTTGTGGTTTGTGAGTTTGAGCCCCGCATCAGGCTCTGTGCTGACAGCTCAGAGCCTGGAGCTGGCTCCGGATTCTGTGTCTCCCTCTCTCTCTGCCCCTCCCCCGCTCGCTCGTGCGCACTCTCTCTTTCTCTTTGACTCTCTCAAAAATAAACACTACACAAACAAAAATCCTCATGAAGCCAGAGTGTGGGGTCTGTGGGGCCTCAAGAGTTATTAATGCTTAATAGACTAACACTTGGTCTCTTGGGTCTTGTTTAGAAAGAAGGTATTCTGTATTACACGTGAATGTTACACATAACTGAAGCTCACCCTGAAAGTGCCCCCCGCACAGTTTGGTTAACCTGTATTCCTGAAGATGTGTGACCCCTTCGGTGCCTTGTAAACAGGATCTGGAGAACAAAATGCTGCCCACGACCCCATCACCATGATCAGGGATTAGCTGTTGTCCTGTGAGTTTTTGATACCTGAAGGAGGTTTCAAAGTGTACCCTCCTGTCTCCTGTCTCAGACCCTTCCTCTCCTGTCTCTCACTCCAGCGCACATACACATTCTAATCTGCCATCCGCTAGAATCCAGAAGGGCATATTTTTGGAAATCAGAGAAGGTAGTTAGATCAGTGACTGTAGACTTATACTCAGGATGGACATGTGAACTTGAACCCAAGTCTCGGAATGACTCCTCTCCTGTCCCAGGTAGTGAAGCCACGTGGCACCCTGCCGTGGGGATTGGGATGTGCTTCAGAGTCTGCACATCCCTGACCTCCCCCCTCCTCATACAATAGGGACAACTTGTAGGCTCACATCAAGTTGTTAGTGGCCACAGGAGGCACTCGGATGCAGCAGTGAGCATAGCTGGAAGCATGCATGTTGCTTTAAGGGTCAGGTCTTCTTTGTTACCCAGAAGCAGGTGCCCTTTCTTGTCTCAGAATATGGCTTTGTTCTTGGCTAGTTTGTCACAACCCTCGCAGAGAAATGTCACAGCCACGACCTCATTATCCCATTGTCTCCTCTGTCTTTGCAAAGTTTGGGGATGTATGCACAAATACATTGATTTATCTTGAATGCTATGCTAACATTCTGCAGAAATAGACACCTTCTCATTCAGCTTTACTCATCAAGTGCAAAGCAGGAAGCAGGACTGCCTTAACTGGTCCTACAACTTTGATTACAACCCATTCCGTTCCCATGACTTTTTGGAAGGGAGAAAAAAATCTTACCTGTGGATTTACTAGGTTGTTGACAGGTGAGGCTTTTGTACATAGGCTTACCGCAGGTTTATGGCCAAGAAAACACGTCAGCTATTTCAAAGGAGCTGAGCTTGAGTAAGCTGAAATAAAATGTTAGAGTCACCGCTCTCCCCTTCCCCGTCCAAATCCCTGCGCCATTATTTCACGCTGCGCCAGTACTGTGCAAATATAGCATTTCTGTAATCCGTGGGTAGCATTGCAATAGGAACAGCTCTGGCATCGAGAGGGGAAAGGTGGGGGGTGGGGGGAGACTACTGCCAAAGATACGTGTCTTTGCCCCCGATCTCACACCTTTTCTTCCCTCTACCTAGAGCCCTGTGCTTCCAAACGGCAGCACGCTTTCTCCCTCACCTGTCTTGGGTCCTGGTTCAAAGCTCCTCCTCTGGAGAGGCCTTCCTGACCACCACTCTTAAAATGGTAAACTATCACTGTTGTCTGTCCCATCTGTGCGGATTTGTTTTTCCTCATACCTGTTATTACCAGCCGACAGCCGATACACAGTTACCGTGTGCCTCCCTTGTTCCAGCATGAACTCAGAGTGAGCATAGCTTTGTCTTGTGAACTCTACACACACACACACACACACACACACACACACACACACACACACACACACTTAGTGCTCCCATATTTTCACAGATCTTCAGTGCCTGCCACATAGTTGGTTCTCAGCAAATATGAATGAACAAGTCAGGTGTCCACATTGACCCTACGATAAGCCTCCATTTCAGAACTGTTGAAATAGTGAAAAAACCCATACTCATCTGAACATCTAGAGAGCATAGGAAAATAGCCTGTAAAGGGCCTCGATTACTTCAATCATAATTATACCCCTTCCTAGAACTGGAATGAAAAAGGCTGCCTGTGTTGTAAAGACACGTTGGCGTTCTTCCTTCCCTGTCCTCCCAGCTGTTGGGAGATCAGTAGTAATGGGCATAAAAAGCATGGCAGTGTCTGTGCCTAGGCTTCCTTCTCAGAGCCTCCTGTGCCTTCTGTCATTTAATTTTCGCACTGGCACGCTTATCGTGCCACGTGTAATAGATGAGAAACCCGGGGTCTCAAGAGGGTGTCAGAATTTTTCTGTTGGTTTAAAAAATGTTTGTCTACTGACAAATAAAATGTGGGGTTGACAGACTTGCTGTCAAGGGTCTGACGGTAAATATCTGAAGCCGTGTGGACCCTTCAGCCTCTGTCACCACCACTTAGTTTTGCATGGAGCCCGGTGCTCTGTAAGTGGCAGGTCCCGAGTGAATGAATGAGTGAGTGAGTGAGTGAGTGAGTGAGTGAAGGAACCAGGGAATCACTTGATGTGCCTGCTAAGACCCTCATGACTAAGCCCCTGCTTGCTCTTTTCCATCTCCATATACGTACTTCCCTACCTTATGAGATCTCTCCATCTTACATTTTCCAGCCCAAACACCAGTGTCTGCCCTCCCAGCTTCCCTCAAAAGCACCTGGGAAATTGGGTGATCTAGCCCAATGAGTTCTGTCAGTGGTGGCTTTTTCTGGAACCTCTTGGAGTTAGTTCCTTGAGTTTGTGTTGAACTATTTTTTTTACACTCCTCCTATTTACGTCCTATTCTAGGACGGTTGTATCGCAGTCTACCAAACAAGATGGCGTAAGTGAAAATGAGGCCAAAGGAAGGAAACCCAGTGCTGGGGCCTTAACTTAGACTCAGGATTGATAATACCAAGGCCTCGTGATGGGGGAACCAGAGACTGAACTCACAGCGTTCTGGCAGCCAGCAGGAGAAACAGGTTCACTGCCTTCCATCACCCTGTGTCCAAATAAGTGACAGAGACCATTGTTCACAGCAGGTAGGATTGTTCTTAGTGCCCAGGGCTTTGGACATGTCTCTAGGGAGCCTCCCAAGAAGACACTGTCAGAGCAAAGGACCAGCGGCTCAAGTGGACCTGACGGGAGCTCCAGGCTGTGTGCTATAGCAGTCTCTGGGCTAGACTTGCCATCCTGTACTGGCGCTCAAATGGATGAGGGCGTATTTGGGTTGACCTATCACAACCCGGAATGGATTGTAGGGCAGCTCCGTGAAGCATGTGGTCTTCAAGCACTGTTAGTGTGTCGAGTGGGGGCGCCCAGTCGTGGAGACCAGGTGAAAAGCCTGGCTGTGCTAATCCCTTGGCTTCTTTGGACCTCAGGCTCCTCATCTGAGAAATGAGGCTTGTTACTCAAGTTCACGGCCTGGCATGGTGGGGCATTGGGGGTGTGGGGTGGATAAAGAGATGGGGCCTCGTGGCCTCTCATTTCAGCCTGACAGCAGTGTCACAGGTCAGTGTCATCCCCATCTGCTCTCTGCAGCTTTTGAGGACTTCAGACCAGTGTCGGTCAACATTTTTTCAAGATCACTCTCCTAAGAAGAAAAACATCGTTTAAAATTAAACGCTAAGGGTTAAGATTGATCCGGTAGGGTCAAGCTTTGGAGGATCCCAGACCACTGTAATAGGTTAAGATTCTTTTCACCACCTCTTGGTCTGAGCTAATGTTTGCCCTTTCAGGCGGGGGACACATAAGCCTTGTTGAGAACGTTTGTTCAGATACATTAACTCTTCTTAATAGCTCATTGGATGGATGAAGAAACCGAGGTCCATAGAGACAAAGTAACTTGCCCGAAGTCCCATTAACTAGTGACTGGGAGTTGGAATCCTATCTTAAGGTGGTCTGGCTTTGGACTATGCTTTTGTGCTGCTCTTTTTAACTCATAGGGACAGGCCACGCCCCCTGTCACAAATCTTGGGGGGGGGGGTTTTGTTTGTTTGTTTGTTTGCTTATCCACATACCCTGTTGATTGTTCCGTCTCCGTGCATATAGAATTCCCTTGTTCTTTTTAATTGCCACTCCTTTCCATTTGTATCAACAGAGCATCAGTTATTTAACTGGGGCCCCAACCAAGGAAGGCTGGGGTGGATTCCAGTCGTTCGCATCTCAAAACTCTGCGGGAGCAATCCTCCCTTGCCTGCGTGTTGTTTGACTTGAGCACAAGCAACCTTGAAGGTTAAATTCCTAGAAATGGCATCACTGTGTGCTTGCTAAAAGGCAACGTTTGTTGGGAGTGTGGAAGCATCTCCATAGAGCTGCAACTCTTACCCAGCCATCCAAGGTCAGTTCTACCACTTGATTAACAACTAAGCTACTGTTTTGACCCCCAGATTCCGCCTGACCTGGTTATTGACTTAGACGTGGGCTCCCCACACTGCCACCTTTTATGCACTCGGTCACCCAGTTCTTCTTCTGTCATCTGGTAGTTCCCTACGAGGCTTTGCACAGTTTATTTTTGAACCTCAATTCTCATCTCATTAAACGAAAGCCTAGGCAGCGGGCTTTCATTTCAGTGTGCTGCCTGGGTGCGTGCTTTGAAATGGGTCTGGAATAAAGCAGTGGTGAGGCTTCTCCTAGGGCTTGACACCCACCAGGTTTGGGAGGGCGGTATGGGGAGAAAAATCCTTCCCGTGTCACTAGTCTCTTTGAACCTTCCTCAAAGAGCAGGATCTCATTCTGCAGACTTTCCTTCTGGCATTCACTTATGCAGGATGGCTGTCCTTTGGCAATCGAGGAAATCCGGCGTGAGTGGTCCTGGTTCAGTATCTGCAGGGGTTAAATTAAAAGCAACTCTCCTGGCAGAATCTCTATGGCTGAGCCAACGCTAAATCAGCCCCCATACTCTATGACCCCTCCTAGAATACCATGGACACTCGTGGCGGGTACCTTTAGTCCCTTGGCAGCAGAAATGCCTGTAATTAAAGCCTGCTGCACTGTTAAAATCATCTGAGTAATTAAACCCAATGGTAATGGGTGATGGTTTGTTTTGTAATCTCCTTGAGGAAAGAAAAGCAGGTTAACGGGATGGAGAGGGCTGAGAGGTATTTTCTGCAAGTGGAATCTGCCAGCCTACTTTGTCTGGTTATGAAGTTCACTCCCATCCTGTAAGCTGTTTCGTCCAACTCAGGTTTGCTTATTAAACATGGCAGCCAGGTTGATAATTGCACGTGGCTAGGTTCCATCACGGTGGTGGGGTTACCCAGGCTTTCTGCCTGGAAAATAGTAGGGGCACTGAAATGGATTTAATGTATTCACACATCTGCTCAACAAATATTTACCTGATTTCTGTCATGTAGTAGCTGGGGTTTACGGGTGCATAAGGGATGGAACAAAGTAGCTTACATTCTAGTTGGAGGATACACATGATAAGTAAATATATCATGTCCTAGTTACAAGTGACACGGGAAAGAGCCCTAGTAAGAGGGTTAGGGAATGCCTATTTGAGGGGTGAGGGGTCGCTCTCAGAGTGTCTTCTGAACAGTTGGCTGAGGAGTGAACCATGAAGATAAGTCGGGGTGATCTTTTTCAGACATAGTAAGTGCAAAGGTCCTGAGGTAGGCTACAACGTTTCCCTTGGGAAACACTGGTTTAAGATCAACATAGAGCAACACGTGAGGTCAGAGCTGAGGGATATCTCACTGAGCCCCCTTCCCTGTAAGAAAAAGATTAAGGCCAGAGATGGGGAAACTAAGTATCCCGGGGTCCCATGGGTGCTTGTGAAACAGTTTTTCAGATTCCTGACTCCCACCGTCATAGTTAACAAAGACTTCGAGGGGCCCCACAGTGGCTGGGAACGTGTCCGCCAATCTGGTTCAAGGCCCAGTAACCTCCGTGTGCCAGCCGCATGGCTGAAATTATTTTGCTTTCCTGAGCTTGACCATCAACTGTAAACTGGGAGCGACTAGAGCAGTGACCTGGCGGCTCTGTGAGGACAGATGAAGAACACGTGGGCGCACTGCGCGGTGCGTAGCTGCTGGGGGCCCAGGCTTCTGAGCGCTGACGAGCATGGCGCCCGCTCGCTTCCCAACCGCGGACGTGCCACCTCTCCTTCCTCACAAGGCTGTCCCCTGACCCGAACCACATTTTTAGGGGCAGGGACTCTTTTGGGAGGGAGGGGCCTGTGTTGGCCCAGTAGAGATTTCTGGCGGTGGGACACGGAGGGACATGTTTTGGTTTTCTCTCCCATGAAACGGAGCAGTGATGACTTCGATAGCTGACTTTCCTGCGTGTTATAAGGCCCCGGCCTCACAGTACGTGTGCGAAGTTCAAAGTGTTCTGCGCATGGCGGTATGACTGATACAACTTGGAGAAAGGAGGGTCCCACTCCTTGGCCCAAGCAAGTGGCGTGATGCCTCTGAATCACAGCATCCTTCCATTAGAGCGGGGTACCCAGTGCCACCTTGGGTTTGAGAATTGAGTGAGCTAATAAGTCTATACGTTTAGCACAGTGTCTAGTAAACCAGAGTCAGTAAATGGGACTTGTGCCGTCTTCCGTATGCCTTCCCACCCACCCCTCCAAATCCTTTCTCAGGGCTATTCCTGATATTGGCATTTGATTCCATTTTACAGATGAAGAAACTGGGACTCAAAGGGCTTAGATGTTTTAACACAGCCAGGAAGGGAAGGAGCCAGGGACTGAACCCTGATGGTTTGACTCCGGCCAGGAGAGCCTTCCTCTGCCCTTCCCAGTCTCGAATCTCGCTCTGGATTTTTGATGCTTTGATTTGATTGATCTGTGAGCTGGCTGAGGAAAGCCAGATCCTCAGCGACTCGTCCTTCTATGTCTTTGAGCCTAAGGGTCAGCTTGGCCCTGGAGAAATCTTCCCCTCTTGGGCCCCAGCCGACCTCATCCCCAGTGATCCCTGTGGGTGCTCAAGTCAGATCCGCCTCTCAGTTTATTTTCGGAGCTTCGTAGATGTCTTGCATGGCTAAATCCTCCTCCCATGGGGCCCTGGCTAATTAGCCTTTGATTATTCACAAACTCAGAGGCAGGAACAGCGAATGAAGTCCTCCTTGCTTTAATCACCCACATGAAATGATGCAGGGCCATAGGTGTCTAGGAGTAGCTAGGCCAAGACCTGGCAACTGGGAGAGAAAGCTCTCAAGCAGCCACCAGCACGGCCACCACCCTGCCCTCCTGTCTTCACCTGGGGAGAAAAGGATGTTGAGCTGACCTCCTCTGGGGCCCTGTTATATCCCAGTGCCCGATAAACATGGTTTTTCCTGCTGATTTCAGGGTTTTCCCCTTGGGCGGATCCTGGCCACCCCCTTGTTACCGCAGCCAGCTTTCCAAGAAGTTTCTTCCGTTGTCACCAGGCCAGACGGCAGTTGGCATCCTTTTAGGTTGCACATAAAGTAGGACGTTTCAAAACCCGGAGTTCGACTGTGTGCTTTTGGCAGGAAGAAAGGCCTCTTTTCTCTGTTTTCCTATTCTTCTCTTTTTCCCAACTCTATTAATAGGACAAAGGGTTCGGAAGAAGATGAAACACCTCCTGACTTACCATTTGTGTTACTGTTCATTCATTCAGCACGTAATCTCCACTCACTCAGGGCAAGAGCCAAAAGGTCCTTACGATGGTCTAGACTTGCACCAGGGGATATCTCAGGCCAGGTAATGCTTTGTGGGGATGTCCCATGCATCATTGGACTTTTAGCAGCACCCCTGGCCTCTACCCATCAATACCAGCATCCTCCATCCCCAATTGGGACGACCAAAAATGTCTCCAGACATGCAAGGATGTCCCATGGAGGATAAAATGATTCCCATTGAGAACCACGGTTCTAGAAGGCTTTATATGATCTAGGCCCCATTCCTTCTCTGACCTAATCTCCTCCTTCTCATCCTTTTACTTTTTCCATTCCTGCTTCCTTGCTCCTCCCCACTGGTGAGGGGAGCCACACAGGGCATGCTGTCACCTCATGGCCTTTGCACTGCACTTCCCACTTCCCTGAAAAGCTCTTCCCCCAGATATCCACACAACCTGTTCACACCCCCACATCAGGTCTTTGCTCACATCACACCCTCTCCTCTCACTTTGAAAGATTGCACCCTTCCCTCCAAGCTTTCTAACCTCCTTCTTGCTCTCTTGTACCCTACTATGCACGTTATTTGTGTGTATTATTATTATTTATTATCTCTCTGTAGTAGACAAAAGGGCAAGCGTTTTCTCTGCCCTGATCACGAATGCCCCCCCCCCAACCCCTTGGATAACACTTCTTTGGGGATGTGTTTATCCAGTGCCTGTTCTCTGTATGTGCCAGGCATTGTCTGGTCAATGGGAATATAATGGTGAACGTGGCAGATCAGGTTTCTGCCCTGAAGCAGCTCGGAGCTGTCACAATTCAGATCTGAGCTGCCTACACCTGGAGGACAAGTTTTGTCCCCCTCTCAGGGGGAAAAGGAACTTGGAGATTCCTGGGCAGGATGGAGATGAGACAGGGCGCTGCCCCGGGGCAGCCAGTCACAGCGCTGAGTTTGGCGAAGGACATTTCTCTCCATCGGGTCAGCCCTGCTCTGGGTCCCCGCATAGCTGTGCCCCTCCCCGCCTCTCTTGGGCCCTGTCCCCTGGAAGCCCTAGCAGCTCAGTCTCCCACTGGCCCCATTGGTATTCAGGCCGCCCCTCGCTCTGAGTAAACAGTGCCCTGCCACCCTCCCTCCAGCAATAGCTTTTGCCTGTGGTCTGGGAGTGTCAGAGCAGTGATAAAAATAGTGTTGAGTTACCCGCACTCTGCTTATTTTGTACTTTGGAGCAGTAACACGTCTTCAGACGTGTCAGGCTGGCCAGCAAGCCCCTCATCCCCCCCAACCCCAGCCCCACCTTGCATGGAGCAGCCTCAAGACAGCCTCTGAGGTTCTCTGTCCTCAGACAGGCGTCTTTAGCTGTGACACCAGCCAAGTTGAGCCCAGCCCCAGCAACTGGGTTTTCCAGAAACCTTTCCTTCCCTCCCCAATCTGTGTTAGAAACCCCTGAAGAATGGATTCGGAGGCTGTGCTGAGCAGAAGATCCCCTGCAGAGAGCACAGCCTCGGATTCTGGGTAACTGCTCTGCGTTCAACGGCAGGGGTGCCCTGGGGACTCCTAATTATTCTGGCCTAAACACTTTATCTCTTTTAGTCTCCTCCGTCCGGTAATAGCTGGCTTTGCCCCATTTTGCAGATTAGGATAATGGGGTGCAGAGAGGTCAAATAACTCGCTCAAAATCCCACAGCATGTAAGCTGGATCTAACCCCGTTTCTGTCTGAGTCTGCACTAGGAGCACAGCCCCGTCCCGCCAGCTCTCTGCCCTTCACAGCAACCTGGATGCGTTTTCATACATTTCCAGGGTTTCGTACCTCCAGCTGCTTTGTGACTGGCCTTTCTGAACAGCGAACAATGGTCACTCACGTTGACTCCGAAGATGGAGATTTTTTTCCCCCTGCTTAAAATCTTTAAGAACCCTCAAGCCTCTGGTTTGGGAGTAAATGCATGGCTTTACACCTCGGAAGTGTCACATTATTTAATTGGTACAACTATCCTAAGGGAGCTACAGTGGCTCCAGTAAGTGGTGGTTGCATTAGGGAGATAGTTGCAGGTCAGTGAAAGGAAAGCTGAAATACTAGTTGCTGGGTGTTAAACAGAGGTTTCTGGGGTTGTCCAGTGGTATTAAACTCAGGAATGGCAGGATATCCTGTCCTGCTGATCACCCCTCTTCCCTCCTGGTTTCCTAGGGTCTCTGCACATCAGCTAGAGTAACAGATGGGGAATCATATTCCTGATGCCCCGAGCACACGGTTCTGGTAAAATTCTGCTCTGGAGCCCAGAGCTTGAGGATGGTGGGGGTGGGGGTGGAGATTGAGGGCATGAAGTTGGGCCCTGGAAGGCTTGCATGTCTTCAGGGAGCCTGACTCAGTTTACAGCCCTGTTGCACAAAGCCTACTGTGCAGCCAGAGCCCGAGTCTCCTTCCCCACCCATTTCACGCAGCCCACTCAGTGCTTGGGGCTGAGGTCCCCTGGCTCCGCCTGCCATCCTTTGCCAGCAGGACTAGGTAGGGCAGAGAGAGAAGTGGGGAGGGGTCACCTTACTCCCGCATGCCTCGCTTCGTACAGGAAAGGGCTTCAGAAAAACTGTAGCCCCACGGAGAGGACATGAACCCAAATGTGCGTTTCATCATTTACTTCCACTTGAAAGAGCCGTCTCTGCTTCGTTTCCAATTGCTATTCTGACGGTTCAGTCTCCTACCGGAGCCGTTTTAAACTTCTTCATCGGCAGTCTGTGCAGGCGATGCTCGGTAAATAAACACTTGGCAATCGCAGGGAGGCAAGACAGCAGCCAGCTCTTCTGATTCCAGAAGCTTTTCTGCAGAGACTTTGCTGCAGGTCATTTCAGATCAGCTCAGCAGATACAGAGACAGAACTAATACCTGGGACACGGAACACAGTTAATGGTACTGAAAAATGAAGGGTGATAAAGAGTCTTTACAGTAAAGTGAGGAATCCCATCTGTGACACAGAATCACAAAGCTAATTGTGTTTCCCTCTTTGCATTGCCTGCCAGGGAGCTCCGAGATAGAGTTCTGCTTCTCACAAGTGCCTAGTACGTATGGTAATTTTCTGCATGCTTCCCATGCTCCTGGTAGCAAATTAAATTCTGTATTGGATCTTGTCTCCTGATTCCCTTCCTTACTCCCCGCCCCCCAACCTGCTGTGTTTTGTCTCTTTAGTTTTGGGTCAGTGGAACTGTGTGTTTTGCTTAAGACTTTTTATAAGACAAGGATGCATATCTGTGGAGATAAAAGCACAATTTCCAGCTGTATCTGTGTTTGTATATGTCTTTTACTTAAGTGTCTTTCACCCCTACACCCCACCATTTCAACATACTCCAAATGTGAGGTATATTTTGGCCTTGGTAGCCTTAGGAAGACGCAGCTCAATGGGCTCACGGGGTTCCTGGCCCTGGAACGTGTAAAGACTGTGCAAAATCAAGCTGAGCATGTTCCACCCCAGCCAAATCCTCACCCCTTTGTTGGCTCTGGGCTGGAGGCCGGGACCCATGGTCCATTCTTGGCTGTGCCACTGATAGGCTGGTGGGCAGGCTGTTTACTTTCCCTGGGCCCCAGTTTCCACATCTGTGTAATGGGAAATAATAATCCCCTGCCTGCCGACCTCAAAGGCCCCATATCTTATCTGATGCTACTCATCAAATGAAAGTCCTCTTAAAACAAGTTTTTCAGAAGGCCCGAGGGTGATTGGGTTATGGTGACAGAGCTGGGGGTGTTGACTGACACCAGGAACTTATCTGTACCTGGTCATAGATGATCCCACAAATAGGATCATTCACTAAGTCAGTTATTTTGTCTTAAGAGAAGCCTCTGAACTCAGATGAAGGGGCTGTGAACTTCAGCTCTGCCTTCACTCATTTGGACCTTTGACTTTGGTCTTCGTTTCTTTGTATCATGGAGGTAATGATGTTAGAAGTGATTAACACCACCTCTGGCACAGAGCGAGTGTGTGTCATTCCAGGAGGTTGACCAATGCACGTTCTGCGGCAAGCTTTGGGCTCTTACTTGGCTGGGTTGGACTGTCTGGGGCACCCCAGGGAAGTGCATTCTGGATGTGGAATGCACTCGTACCTCCGTGCAATCAAGGGACCCTGTTCTATAAGGCATCTCTTTTCGCTTTGTTCTTGGCCTTGGTGGTCATGGCGACCTCCAGACACAGTTCACTCAATGCCAGATGCCGGGACTGAGGCCGGCCCTTCTTGGAAATGGAATTTAACCATAATGAAAAACGAGATGGGCCTCCCTCTACCTTCCTAGATTTGGAACTTTAAAACCTAAAGTCAGTCCAGATAGACATTTTTATTTTCACTTAGGAGGTTGTTGAAATTACGGAAAGTTTGACACGATCCCTGACTTACCTTGGATGAAATTTTCAAGACGTGGCTCTCAGCCTCTAAATTGGATGAGTTCCTTTGCTAAACTCCCAGATCTTTTTTTTTTTTTTTTTTTTCAGTTGGGAGAAAAATAACAGAGCTCAGAGTCTACTTTGATTGCCAGCAAGGTTCTGTATTCTAAGTAGGGCAACAGAGAAGTGGGCAAGTAAGAGGTGGAGAAAGTGAAATCTTCTGTAACGCTTTATTTTGGGGATGAGGTGGCTAAGTTTCCTTAACCCTGAAAACCTCTGGGATTTCATTTGCTCCAAGCCCAAGTTTTATTCTCTGCGAGAAGTCACCGCAGGCCTTTCCTGCTTCTTAGAGAGAGGGTGCCCCAGGGACTGGGTGTGTGGGGTGATAAAAAAGCTATCCGAGTTACTTCTGCATCACCCTGGATCTTTTTTTGGGGAGGGGGGGATAAAGTTTTATAGAGCGAGTCAAATAATCTGTAGCAACAGAACTGAAACTTTGAAAAAAATGTTCTGAACAGGAGTAATTTGCATTGCCAACTGTCAGAGTGATGATGTTGGGTCTTAGATTTAGAATACAATCATAACTTTTTACAGTTCCCATACCCAGGGAATCTAGAGAGCTATCAACCTAACATTGGGAAAACATATCAGTCAAACTGATTTTTGGAAATGACAGAGATTTGCAAAATTAGGGAGTCGAGTCACACACACACACACTGGGGAAACAAAGCCGCTGGGTGTAGAGTTAGTTGTCACATGTCGTGGAGTAGAGTAGAAAAATGGCAGAAGATAATTGAGGGGTTTTACATGGAAATCCTAGAGAAAGGAAAAAAATGAGACACCAAGGAAAGAACGAAGGGTAATGGTGTAGGGAAGTGGTCTAGAGCAGGATGTGGCAGTTTGTAGCTCACGGGCCAAATCTAGCCCTCCTCTTATTTTTGTAAACAAAGTTTTATTGGAACACAGCCACCCCCCACTTGTTTATATGCAGTTTATGACTGCTTTCACTCTGCAATGGCAGAATTGAGTAGTTACAACAAAGAGTACAGGACCTACAAAGCCTAAAATATTTATTAGCTGGTCCTTTACAGACCAGCTTTTGTTGTTGGTTTGTTTTGTTTTGGTTTGTTTATTTTAGTTTGTTTTTTGTCCCCTGCTGTGGATTATCATGGATAAATCCCTAATAATGGTACAGAAACCCTGCTCTGCCACTTACTAGCTAAGTGACCTTAGATAGTAGCTTCCTGTCTCTGCAACAGTTTATCTGGATGATGCTCATTGTATCACTGGGGTGATTAAACGAATCACCCCAGAACCTAGTGGTATAAAACAGTAAGCGGTTTTGTTCTTCATTGTTGCTTCCAGGTCTTTGGGTCAGCTGGAGGTTCTTCAGGGGTCTCAGTGGTAGCTCCTCTGATCTTGGCTGGCTCTCCTGGCTGGGGTTGACATGACTCCTCTGGGCTGCTCTAGAATTGTCTCGACTGGGACATGTGGACTTCCCTCCACATGTTCTTTCCACCCCCAGTAGATGAGCCCAGACTTGTCCACGTGGCAGTAACAGGGTTCCAAGGAGGAGAGCAATAGAGGGACAGAGGGGAAGTGTGCAAGGCGTCTTGAAGCCAAACTTAGAAGCGTGGTCATATTCTTTGGGCCAAGACGAGTTTCCCCTGGGCCGGCCACGTTCCAGGTGTGGGGGAACACACTTCATCTCTTGATGGGAGGAGATGCCAAGTCACATTGTGAAGGGAATGGATATGACAGACCGTTGCTTGGGGCCTTCAGGAAGTCAGTCTCCTATGCTCCTAATAAGCCAAGCTCCAGTAGGAACAAAGAATCATGCCCAGTACTTGACATGGAGGAGGCATGGAAGAAATCCCCGCTGCTGTATGAGTGAGGCTGTGCTCCCAGGGTTCAGCTGGCGATCATCTCATGGCCTTCCTGCTTGGGCCGGGCGCTATTGCTGTACCTGGGAAGGACCGGTAACTGTTACAGATTCCCTGCTGAAAAAGCGTGCTTAATAGAGAACCTTACACACATTACCCTCCCTCACTCTTAGTCTTTGTAACTAAGTGATCGGTAAAAGTAAACTCTTAGTGTTTTCCCTGCCAGTGAGCAGGACCAGTGTCTCCATTCCAGACAGACTTGCGGTTCCTGTCCCTGGTTTTTTCCTGCAGGCACCCAGTCTCTTTCTCTCCCCTCTTCTCTTCTCTCCTTCCCGCCATGCTTCCCTCTCTCTTTCCCTATCTCCCTCTTTCTCTCTCTCCCCATTACCCTTCCCCTCTTCCTTATTTGACTTCTCTCTTGGGAACATTTAGCAGAGATCCTGGAGTCCAGCGCAGTGGGCCTTTAAGACAAAGCTACATCGGCTCAGCGTCTAGGGCCCTGGGAGCGTCCCCAGCAGCAAGCTCTTGGCTGCAGAAGCCTCGAGCAGAATCCTCGGAATGGCTAAATTGCAGCCTGACAGTGTAGATCAGGAAGGGTCACTGTGCAAAGTGCCTGCCTGATTGGGGCGGGGAGACTGAGCCCCCGCGGTACCCGCTGTAAGGATTGGACATCTGTGTCACAGTGGAGAGTTGCTTTCTGTGAGCCCAGAGTCTTTCTGAGGCTGTGATGAAGTGGTCACAGCTCCTGGGGATGGAAAGAGGTCCATTCTGTTCTGGAAGGATCTGCTCCTGGCCACCACACTTGACAGAACTGTTGCCCCCTCAGAGATAGCGGATGGGGCATTTTCTGAGCAGCCTTGGATGCAGTTGAATCTAGAACTGAGTCAAAAAAGAGGGAAATGGTACCTGAGGTGGGTGATGGGACATCTGTAATAATTTAAAACCAGATCCACGTCAGACCTGGATTGGGATCTCATTTCTGCCATTTATTAGCTGGCAATCGTGCTTCTGTGTATGGTTATCCAGGATGTGCACTGCACGAAGGAGTAAGCAAGAACTAAAACTCAGCTTGTACCCTAATTATCAAGACATGCACTTAAACTCAGGACTGAAATTGCCCAGAGTAAGGGGCAATTCTTTTTTTTAATTTTCACAGCGTGAGCGTTACTGGGTGGGTGGCATTGGGAGAATTCAACCTCTCTGAACCTCAGTTGTCTTACCTATAAGACAGAGACAAAGCTAGCCCCAGAGTCATAAGTTTGTTTGTAACATAAGATACCTGTGAAATGCTTAGAGTAGTATAAAGTTCTAATAAATGGTCACGCCTAGTGGTTAGGATATCAGATGGCCTGGGTTCAAATTCCACTCGGCCAATTCCTAGCTGTAAAACCTTGGGCAACTTACCTAAACTCTCTCTGCCTCAGTTTATTCATCATTAAACACAGGGATAATGACGGCGATGACGACACCTCCCCGTGGAGTCATTGTGAGGATTAAATGAGTTAATGCATATAAGGTGCTGATTTAGATACCACTTAATATTAGCCTTTATGTAAGCCAGTTCTAGAGCTGTGGTGACCAGGGATCCAAGTGGCTGACCAGTCCATCTGGGTTAGAGAATCTGCCGTGAATAAGCACCCATGGATCCTCGAGGGTGGGTGGTCTGGGATGCCAAGGAAAAGCAGCTTGTATCGAGCTGATGGGCATTTGCACTGCTTGACCAAGACCCTGAGGAGATTCTCTGCCTTGACTCATTTCCTCTAACTCCGTGTCTGCCATCCGCTTCCCTGATGGTCTGGCCAGTACGTACCTACCTCCCACCCACTGCTGCCCACCTGTAACCGTTCAAGGATGAACGGTTCAAGGTGAAGGGGTGTGACTTAGGGGTTGAAACGTTTCTGGCTCAAATCCCCAGCCATACCAGTTTCTTAGCCACTTGAAGCCTCGGTTTCTTCATCTGTAAAATGGGAATACTAAGCCTGTGTCACAGCCTTATTGTGAGGTTTACGGCAGATGATGCAGGTTAGGTGTTTAGCACACGTCGGGGGGGGGGCACGCTGGTTCAGCGCCACACCATTAGCTGTTGGTGGTGGTGTTGGCATAACCCATGTATGGGTCCAGATTTGCACAGGCATGCACACACACACACACACACACACACCAGGTTTGGGGCTAGACCCTTGGGGGTCATAAACCTGAATGGGTTTTCAGAGGGGCATGTTTGGGTGGAGGTTATACCGTGCTACCCAGTGAGCTGAGTACAGTGTGGAAAGTTCTGTAGCGAGGGGAGGAACAGACTTCTGTAGGAACACAGCTGTAAGACGGAAGGAGGCAGAAGGCAAGAGCCACGTGAATGCTGGCTTGCAGGTGAACAGCTTCAAGGCTAAGGCCACAGCAGAAATCTGAACTTGCAGCCACTCACGTGAAATTCGCAGCCAGGCCTGAATGCTGCTTCTCAGTTCTGGGCACAGACACCCAGCTCCCATTCCGGCAGGGGCCTCCCACTCTGAGACTGTTGTGTGACAGCAGCTGCCCCACGTCAGAAAGGATCGGAGCCCCAGATCTGGTGGGAAATGCCAACGTCATTAATTCTGGCCCTGAGTCACCCGAAGGATGTGGCCAGGGACCTCCTGAGAGCAGATTAGAAGCAGCCCCTCCAGCGCAGGTACCTAAGGCTTCTGGGGCGCTTCAAATTAATCAGCTCTAACCGGTACTTGAGACTCATTAGAATTGTGATTTAGGCCCATTTACTGGTGTGAGATCACAATGGGGTGCTGGGTGATTATGGTCACCCAAGCTTGCAGCCAAAGACTATTAAATAAATTCCTGTCACTTCCTGTTTCACTTGCGCCAGTCCCCAGCCCATCCTGGGCAATGCCTCAGGGGGAGAGGCCAGAGCAGTACCTGGGAAAGGGGTTCTCATCCTCCTGGGCTTGGTGAGGGCAGCCTGCACCTCTGTCCCCCTGCCCCTCCTCTCTCTCCCTGCGTCTGCGAGTGGTGAGTGTGAGGGTGCCTCCATGCCCCAGCCCCAGGGACCTTTCTGAAGCCTAAGTCTGATCGTGGTGCGCTCCTGGCTCAGAAAGCCTCCCATGGCTTCTTTGAAGGACTTGGCCCCACACGATGTCATAATTTACAACCATTTGTGGCTCTGTTTTTGCTTGTACTGTGTAAGTTCCGTGAGCTTACTTAGTTTACTACCTTGCATCTAGAACATTGGATGTTGCCTAGAAGGTGCTCGAGTATTGGTGAGATGAGTGAATGATAAGAAGTAGTCAAAGTAGAACAGTAGTGACGATGAAATATAATCGCTGCTGCTGTCTGAGTGCCTGCTGGGTGCCTGTCACTGTGCCGAGCACCTGCCCTACTTTTTCTCATGTGATCTTCACAACAAGCCTATTGAGGCAGGTGCTAGTTCATCCCATTTTACAGAAGAGGAGCCTGAGGCTCACAAATGCTAGGAGTAACTTGCCCAAGGCCACCCAGCTAGTAAAAGGTAATTCTGTGACTGACTTCAGCTCTTACGTGTCCTCTGTGTTCAAGTGGAACAGTGAGGACAAGGGGCCATTCTCTCTCTGCTCCCTGCCTGACTTATTGACACAGGAAGGCCTTACTTCTGTCCACAGGTCACAGCTGGGTCCTGAGGAAGAAGGGGAAGTTGGTGAGACCCTGAGAGTCATAGTCACTGTCAAATGGAAATATTGATGGGGGCACCTGGGTGGCTCAGTCAGTTGAGCATCCCACTCGGGCTCAGGTCATCATCTTGTGGTTTGTGAGTTCGAGGCTTGTGTCGGGCTCTGTGTCGACAGCTCGGAGCCTGGAGCCTGCTTCGGATTCTCTGTCTCCCTCTCTGTCTGCCCTTCCCTGCTCACACTCTGCCTCAAAAATAAACGTTAAAAAAATATTTTTAAATGGAAATACTGATGGAAAAGATGCTGTCGACAGAGAGCGCCATCACCCTATGCAGTGACGGCGGTGGGATTCTTTGCCAGCCCAAGACACATGAAGGATCCAGAAATGGGCCGATGACAGGATTCCAGAGTGCTCTTGGTGCATTTCATCAAGGAGTTGAGCTATGGTTTCTTTGCGAGTAGCAAAAAAGTTTGAGCCATTTGTATATTTTCAAACTGGAGCCTTTTTTTCCCCCAAAGGCCAAATTTAAAACTCCACTTACTACTTGTGGAGTAGGAAGAACGCAGACATGGGCTTTCAAAGGCTCTAGAATGTCAAGTGAGAATCTGGCTGTCCAGGCAAGCCAGGAGAGAGAGAATGAGCGTGCGTGTGCACATGTGTGCACACATACATTTGTCCTGGACCGTGCTGTACTTGGCATCTTTCTTGACACTCTGCGCACTTCTTCCGTGATGCGATGGGACGGCCCGGCCATTTTCGCTTTGTGTCTTTGTGAGTGGCTGTGACTGCCACCGGCCTTCAACAGAGTTTAAGCTCCTGACAGATATTAAAGAACAATTCACTTATTACAGCTAAACAGAAAAGCATATGGAAAAAGCAAACTGCATTAACATCTGCTGCCTGGTCTCCATCTGCTCCCATTGGCTTGGCTTTGCCTCCAGACGTGCCAGCCTGTCAGTTTTCCAGGGCCAGCTTCTCCTTCCTTCCAAGCGAGGACAGGATGTGCCCGTCCATTTCGAGCCACTCATGCAAGACCGGCACTTCTTAGGTGTTGTGGAAATGCAGAGAAATGTGTGAAATGCGGGAAGTCGGGAGGTGATGGGCTCTGGAGCTCACACTCTGGCTCGGCTCCTGACTGACTGTGTGGCGTTGGGTGGGTGGCTGAGCATTTCCGTGCCTCAGCGTGCTGGTCTGGGAAATGGGGTTAGCAATGGCAGTAACTGCATCTAAGGATCGGTGTGAGCGTTAGAAATGTGAGAATGCAGGTAAATCCCTTGCAACAGTGGCGTATATAACGTACGTGTGCACCAGATAGTAATTGTGGCTTTCCGCAGAAATACTCACCGCCACCCCCACCTGGTGTGTGTTACTTATCCGGTTTTCTAGAGCCTTGCGCCCTGGATTTGAAATTCTCATTGGACACCGCAGGCAGCGGGGTCTTCCAGCCTTGTGGAAGTTCCCCCGTTCGCACCTTAAAGACGCGGCCCCTTCTCCCGCACCGCTGACCTTGGCGAGGACCAAGCAGGCAGCTCCCAGCACATCATTTCCCGCTGGGGTCACAGAACTGGGCCAGCTCGGGGCCAGCCGGCTGCTTGTGCGTTTCGCCGGCAGCCTCCTCCTCCCACCTGAGCTGATTTTTGCCTCCAGCTAGCAAGACAAACCAAATGTTGTTATTTTAGTATCTGGTAGCCTGTCGGAAATAATTTCTGAAAGCGTTTTCCCTCTTTGTCTGCCCTCCCCCCTTGCTCCCCGAAGCAGCCACCTCCGTGGAGCGGTTAGGACGGGGCAGGTGGCAGCCGCTGGCCGTTGGGAGATCGGGCTGCGGTGCAGTGGTCATTGGGTGCTTACTGGCTGGGGTGCACGGTTGGGGTGCGGGCCTTAGGCAAGTCTCTGTACCTCCTTGTGCCTCAGTTTCCCCACCTTTAACATGGGAGTGTTGGCAGTGTGTGTCTCCATGGGCTTGCCATGAGGTTTGAGTGAGTTAACCCATGCACGGTGCTTAGGACAGTTCCTGGTACGCAGTGTGGGGAAGTGGCAGGTGAAGTCACAGAGAGGGCTCTGGGTGTGAAGGCAGCCTGACGTGGGGGAGGAGTCAGCATAGCCAGTCCTGGGTCTCCCTGTCTTGGTCACCCCTGTCTTGGGAGACTGGGAAGAGGGGTAGGGGTTTCACTTCCCTTTCTTGCTCCGTAATCTCAGGCATGGCCCATAGACTTGTGGGATCCTAGAGCATCCGAGTGACAGGGAACCAGAGGGCCGGACTAGTCCTGTGTTTTTGCAAGAGCACTGTGTGGCCCACTGTGGCGTCCAACAGGATTTAGGGGTGCTCCCTGCATATTAAATAACCTTAAACGATCCAGGGAGAACATTCATGCCTTCTCCCGTTCCTCACTGTCTTCGATTATACCGAGGAGACTGTCTCAGCTTGGTGCTCGTGTGTCTTTCACACCTGACACTTACACATGTCCCTTTGCAACACAAGCAGTGTGCCTTGGGCTTAGAGCCTTAGGACGGCAGTTTGATCTAGCTGGGGTGGAATAATACCACCTCTTGTTCCTTGGGTTCAACGTTTTAGAACCCACGGCCAGCAACTTTTCTTTTCGCGTTATAAGTACATTTACATGGTGGCCAATTAAAACTACAAGGGGCAATATGGCAAAAGTGTTATAAAATGTCCCACCCCCGCACGACTGGTTTGCGAATGCTTGAACAGGGTTGAGGGAGTGCCACGGAGGTATAGCAGAGTCACTGCTAGGGTGTAGTTCCAGAAGCTTCAGCCCCCATGCCCTCCTCCTGTTCTACCCTCATGTTCACTGTCCCACCTTCCTTTCCTGCTCTGTCTGGGCCCAGCTGACCCTGGGTCACAGCACGACCTGAGACTGTAAGAGCCCTGACAGCTTGCATCTCTGGCTACACTTGGGAATCACCTGGGGAGCTTGGACAAGTCCCAATTCCTGGGCCCCAGCCCCCTAGTACCTCCCTGGTTGCAGCTGGGCATCAGCATTTTTAAAGCCTCCAGGTGATTCTAGTTGGGCCGGCAAAGTTGGGAACCCGGTGGACTAAATGCTGCCCATTCTCACTGCATCGTGCCATCTGTGGAAAGGAGCATCGAGCAGAGCTAAGGGGAGAGGAGGAGGAGCAGAAATGCTAATAAAATACTGAGCGAAACCAGCATGTTGCAAAGGGGATATTTACGGCATGGTGCCATTTTGTCAACCTTATAAACACACAAAGCAATACTATATATTGTCTGTGGACACATACCTATTTACTAGAGATATAAACGCATAGCTGTGAAGGACAGAAGTGACCTCTGGGTTGTTGAGAAATGGGAGCTGAGCAGTGGAGACTATGTCAACCATACCTATAAAGGTTTATTTCTTTAGAGCATTGAATAAAGCGTGGCGGAATTGGTCTCTAGTGGTGTTATATCATTTTTCTTTATTTTTGGTATGTTTTGAAATGTCCTAAGTCAAGAGGATATTAGTTTTTATACTTGTTTGATTAGCATTTATATTAGGAATATATTTCGATCCCTTTTAGAAAACAATAGAAGAAAAACCACTAAAATTTACCACCTCTGTTCTTGAGAAACATAACAACTTTTGTAAATGTCCTAGGCCACGGGCAGCTTTTTGATCGCAGAACGATGCAGGACGGTGGGGTGAGAGGGAGGCAAGACCCAGGGGGACAGTGGGAGGACAGAGACCCAGGGGTGGAGACGCGCTGACCCCTGGGGTCTGAATGAAGCCAAAGCCTTCAACAATAGGGATGGCTCTGCCCAGCACAGCTGGGGTGCCATCTGCACGACTTTTTTCAGGCCTTGCAGGGCTTTAGTGTCTAGTAAGTGCCGCCACGGACATGCAGACCTTGGCCTCAAGTGATAATCTAGGACGGGAGAAGTGGGGGAGGCCCAGCCTGACCCTCAAGATCTTCTTTGGCGGTCCTACGAACACTCTGAGTGGCCTGGAGGTGGATGAAACCCGACGGACACCGTCAGGAAGCTGGACCCCCCTCTGCACAGGATCTGAAATTGGAGGCTTTTATGCCCCCAGAGAAACTGCAAGCCCCCTGGTTGGGTGTTTCACCCCTAACCAGAGGCAGCTCATTGTTAGTCTTGCATTTGAGGGAGCTGTTTTGTTTGGTAAGTGGGTATGAATTTGAGCTCCAGAGTCACACGCTGTGGTTTAAACCCCTGTTCTCCCTGGCCTTGAGCAGCTGTCTTTAGCTCTCTGAGCCTCGGTTTACTCATCTGTCAGAAAAGATAGCCCACTACTAACAGGAATACTGTCAACGGGTCTGATTTGTGTTCCAGGCACTGTCCTAAGTACTCTGCCAGCAATGACTGATTAGCTTCTCTTATCAATCCTATGAGTTGGTTATAGCTGGGAGGTCACAGAGCTTTTAAAAGGCACCTTTTAAAAGGACACAGGTTAGCCCGTTTCAGTGCCCATTCCTCTGACCACTGGTCCACACTGCTTCTTCATAGGGCTGTTAGGAGAGTCAAGTAGGAGAATACATCACAACAGTTTGAAAGGTGTGTTAGGGAGCAGGGGACTGTATCATAAAATCTTGGGGGTGCCTGGGTGGCTCAGTGAGTTAAGAGTCCAACTTCGGCTCAGGTCATGATCTTGTGGTTCATGAGTTCGAGCCCCGCGTCGGGCTCTGTGCTGACAGCTCAGAAGCTAGAGCCTGCTTCAGATTCTGTGTCTCCCCCTCCCTGTCCTTCCCCTGTTTATGCTCTCTCTCTCTCCTTCTCTCGTTCTCTCTCAAATAAATATTTAAAAAGTTTTTTAAAAAAAATCCTGAACACCTAGTGTCCACTAGGATTCTCTGGGTCTTGACGCTAAGTGTGTGGATATGACAGATGAATTTCTGTCTACTTCCTAAGGCCAACCAGGAGGGGAGATTTCACGGCCTGCCCCCTCCACCCTCACAAACCCCTGGTTCCAAGTTCAGACACTGCCAAACCTCCCCTGAGAGATGATGCTGGGAAGTTGAGAACACAAGCTTTGGAATCAGACCTGGCCTTGTTCCTAGCCCTGCCCCTTCCCACCTGTGTGACACATAACCTCCTCTCTGAGGCTCCACTTCCTCTTACATCAAGTGAGGATAATAACGTTCCCCATGATAAATGCGAGGGTTAACCGAGGGAGTAAACAGTAGGTGCCCTCCCGTGTAACTTGGGGCTGATGGGATGGCGTGGAGAAGATGCTCAGAGTTACAGGTGATGGAAAGGATCACAAAGCTCAAAAAACAGGCAGCACTCATATGTTGGGGGAGCCTGTGGGGACTTGGACGTCTGGCCTGTATTTTGAAGTCAGCTTGGGAGTCCCGTGTTGCTGACTCACCTCTTAAGTGAGAAGTCCTAAGGGGAATACTGCCTTAAGGGAAGAGGTGACCTACCCTGGGGCAGGAAGTCCGCCAGGAGTCAGGGTGAGATCCTGGAAGGCCCCCAGAAGCTGAAGACTCAGAAGAACTCAGAGATAGGTCCTGTCGAGAGAGAAAGACAGAGGGACAGAGACAGAGCAGCCTCTGCCTTACAGCAAGCAGCTTGCACCACTGTAAAGTTCACAGAAAGAGCCATCTAGTGGTCTGAACAGCTGCGGTCCATCGGGTTTCCCAGAACCACCATCTGCTGGCTTTGTTCCGCGAGCTGTTTGAGGATAAAGGGGAGCGAAGTCAAGGCAGGGCTGGTGGTGCTGGGAAAGGTGCACCTGCTCAGCCCCTTGAGTAAGGAGCTTGCCCACCGGCACCTGGGTGGCTCAGTAGGTTTGGTGTTCAACTTCAGGTCATGGTCTCGTGGTTGGTGGGTTCAAGTCCCGCATCAGGCTCTGTGCCAACAGCTCAGAGCCTGGAGCCTGCTTTGGATACTGTGTTTCCCTCTCTCTCTCTGCCCGTCTCCTGCGCGCTCTCTCTCTCTCTCTCTCTTAAAAGTTAATAAACATTAAAAAAAAAAAAAGAGCTAGCAGATCTTCTGCCTTGATGGGAGTGGCACATGTCACTTCTCAGAACAGGGGCAAGAGGAGGCAGAAACAACCCTTTGATCTGTAGCCCAGGCACCCGGCCTCTCCACGTCTTTTCCTCATTTTGTCAACTCTGAGACAGGGTAGGCCTGGTTCCTGAACTGGCTGAGATGAGCTCTTCCCGCCTTGGTCCCCTTGTCTTTAAAACAGGTGGATAGGGCCCTCTGGCTGGCTCGGTCCATTAAGCGTCCAATTCTTGGTTTCGTCGGAGGTCAGGATCTGACGGTTTGTTCGAGCCCCAATCTGGCTCTGCGCTGACTTTAAAAAAATAAAAGAATAAACTTAAAATGGGTGGATAAAGACATGTAACCAATGCTCAGCATTGCATCCATAACACATTCTGTTTTTATCTTTTTATGGAGTTGGTAAGCTGGTTGTCTGTCTCCCTGGTACTAAAATGCAAGCGCCCTGAGAGCAGGCATCTGTCACTCTCAGACACATTCCTGCTGCTTAGAACAGGGACTTGCACATACTTGGTACTCAGTAAATAGGCACGAATTCATGCACAAAAGGTTACCCGCAGATAGAATTTTGGATGGAATGATAACAGCTACCTCCTATCGACTGTTGCTCTGGGCCCTGAGCTGTGCTTGTGCACTGGTTAAGTCAACATAGCTTTTCATCAGCCCTAGGAGGTTTGGATATTATTATACCCATGTTCCCTAGGAAGGAACCAAGGCTCAGAGAGGTTAACTAACTTCCCCAAGGTCACACCGGTAGGAAGTGGCCGAGCCAGGTTTCTAATCTGGAAGAGCAACTCCACACATGACCTTGGAATGCACGCCATTGCAGGGTGCCCTCCGGCGCGTCACAGTGGCTGTGGTTGCCTGCTGGCACGTCGATGCTCAGCACCATTGGAGAGATGGACGTCAGACACGTTTCGTCTGAACGAGGTGACCAGACCTTTCCTTTGGAGGCGTGTCAATACCTGCGAAAGTTGGTTGTGATGAAGCTTTGCATCTCCCCCTGAAGCGTGGTAGAGACTCGGGCAGGGTCTTGTGAACTGTGTGGTCAAGAATGGTGCCTCCCCTCCCATGGACCACAGCAACCCTCAGTCCAGAGTGCAGCCATCATTTTATTTTTATTCTTTTAATGTTTTATTATTTTGAGAGAGAGAGAGAGAGACAGAGTGTGAGCATTTTTATTCTTTCAATGTATTTATTATTTTGAGAGAAAGAGACAGAGTATGAGCGGGGGGAGGGGTAGAGGGGGTTGGGGACAGAGAATCCAAAGCAGGCTCCAGGCTCTGAGCTGTCAGCACAGCAGGGCTGGAACCCCCAAACTGCAAGATCATGACATAAGCCCGAGTCAGATGCTGAACTGACTGAGCCACCCAGACACCCTGGCAATCATTTTTCAACAGCTCAGGGTTGGACATTGCTGTCACTGAATCCCCATAGCCCTCCTGTAGGGGTGCCGTTGGCTGTGGCACGCCAAGCCCACCTGTAAACAGGAAGTGTGGAGGGGGACGGCGCTTGCATTTTGCAGGGAGGAAGGCTGCGGGGCAGCAGCCTGCTTAAGGAACATGGCCAACGAAAACTTGGTTGGAAGCCCCTGTCCCTGGCAGGGTGGGCCAAAGCAAACACAGGCTCATAAAGGAGATTTAGGGGGTGGCAGCAGCATATTCATTTGTACCTCTGCATAGTAAAAATAATTTATTGGCAGCCGTCTGGGAAGCTCAGTTCTGAAATCACATGGATGGCGATATCAGGTACCTTTCCCCTTCTCTCTCCCCACCCCAAATGGCTCAGGGCTTTCAGATGAAATAAATTAATTGGCTGTGTGTGTGTGTGTGTGTGTGCACGCGCACGTTTGCGCATATATATTTATGTACAGGCGTCTTTATTTATATCGCTGGCTCTGCGAGCATTTACATTTCTTCAGAGATTCTGCAGTAATGAGCTTACAAGTGTGTCATTCATTACCCACTTGTGGCAGGGTTTTGGGAGGGGAAAGGGGGCTCGGCAGATGCAAAGGATGGGTTTGAAAGCTGGATGTCTTTCATCAACAGGAGGCCCATTTGTCTCCTTAAGTGCCCCTTTCCTAGAGGACCTGGGTTGGAGAATGTTAAGAGGGTGGCAGCTGGAAGCAGGAAGGCTTCTGGGGAGTCAAGGCAAGAGAAGTAAAGAAGGTGTATGGGAGAAGGAAAGAGCGTGTCAGGGTTTGGGGGTACAGAGCTGGGGTTCATCTCAAGTCATGGAGATGGAATGAGGCAGAAGGACTTGGACCCAAGGACCTAAACTGTTCAAGCAACCCTCTGTCTCCCTGCTGACCCTCTCCTCCTCAGAGATTTCAGCCCACATAGGGATTGATGGCTTTCTTCCAGGGTCTTTGGTGGGGGTGATATCGCCCCCTAGGGGTCATTTTGGAAATCGTGGGGCACTCGTCTAAGGGCCAGCTGTTAATGGCGCTTGGGAGTAGTGAGTGGATTTTAAAACCATACTGGGTGATGTGGGGATGTGGGCCTTGTTACTTAATGGCGCCTACCAAATAGCTCTCTGGGATTCCCCCGCCAGCTTTACTGAATTCTAATTGAGAAATAAAATCATACTTGAGATGGTTAAAGTATACAATGTGATGATTTAAGTGTACATTGTGAAAGTATCCACCACCCCCACCCCCATTGGAGTTGGTTAACGCGTCATTCTGGGATTTTTAAAAGATAATCTGTGTTGAGTGTTTAGCGCAGGCTTTGGAATAAATGTCAGCAACGATGGTTATTATTAATAAGTTTGCGGTTTGCTGGTCTCTTCTGCCATTGATTTCTTTGTCTGCCTCATGAGCATATGCTCTTTCTTCTCTAGATTGGGGCTGGAAAGTGCTTTCTCTGTGAAAGCCTCCTCTCCTCTCCTTGAAACCTAGTCCTTGACGAAACCCACCCATGGCACACGTCCATCCCCGCTGCCCTTCCCTCCCTGTCCTGTGGTGAAATAATTTACGTGCACGGCCACTTCCCGATTCTGTGCCTGAACTCCACTGACAGCAGGAAGCACATCTTAATTCGCCTTCTTCTCCTTTGCCTCTGCCTTTCCTGGCAGGGAATAGGCACCCAATTAAAGTTCATAGAATGAATAAACCAGTGATTTTCAACCCTGTTAGACCCAGACTCTCTTAATGCAACACATCTTCTAGAATATTCCTTTTATCTATCTTGAAGTGAAATCCATTACTTATCACCTACTTACACTCAACAGCTCTAAATCAGATCAATATCCTGCCCGTGTAATAATATCAAGGATATATAAAGGTAATTTATAATAAAAAATAATAGAGATTTCATTCCAGAAAGGATCAGGGGCACACAACAACACTGGACTAGGACTTCTCAAACTTTCATGTACAGGTGGGTCACCGAGGTGCACTTGTTAAAATGCGGATTCTGATTCTTGTTGGCCCAGACAGGAGCTGAGTTCCTGCCTTTCTAACAACCTTCCAGAGCTTTCTGCTATTGCCAGCTGAGGGGCCGCACTTTGAGTGACAGGGGGCTAGAAGTCCCATGACGAGGTCAGGTGCCATATGTGGAATCACCGAGAATTCAATGGTTACAAATTCAGGTGTGTTTGTTGGTGATGCCTGGCCACAGCTTACATTTGTATGGATGATGTTATTTTCTTAAAGTTATGGTCCAACTATGAATGATGTAAAATGTCCCCTTGAATTAAACGGTATTTACTTTCCTGGAAAATTCAGTTAGGTTAAAATCATTCCAACCTACTCTGTGTCATATGTAAATTTGAGTTGGGTTCCTGGCTCCAATGATTTAAAATGAGTTGTTGACCTACCGGACATCTTAGAGGCATTCAGATGTCCTACAAGATGTAGGACATTTTTTTATTGCTTGGCAATGCGTGTCCCCATGCATTCCTAGGGGTCCGGTGTCTGCCTATCTATCTACTATCAGGAGCATCCCCCAGTCATTGTGGCAACCAGAAATGACACCATATGTTTTCAGAACATTCCATGAGGGACAGTTTGATTTCCATTGAAGACCCTGGAATAACAGGTTTGGTTAAGAGTTCTAAGATCTTTGAGGCAAGGCTCAGTCTAGATAGTTATCTAAAGATCCTGGGTCCTTGGTTTTAACCAGTCATGCCTCATAGGCTTGCAGCATGCAAGGGACTAAGGGGACATGGGCTGGGGTGGATGGAGACTGATACTCTTTAGTATAGATGTCCCTTCTTGGTGCCACTGGGCCAGTGCTCAGCCTCCAACAGCTGTCACAGATAGAAATCCAAGTCCAGTGATGTCAGCTCCCCTGATGTTTCCAAGAGAGGTTGGAAGTCCAGATTTGTAGATGAAGTCTCCAGCGTTTGAAATGTTGACTGAGGGCACTTGGGTGACTCAGTCTGTTAAGCGTCTGACATCAGCTTAGGTCATGATCTCGCAGTTTGTGAGTTCGAGCCCCGCGTCAGACTCTGCGCTGACAGCTCACAGCCTGGAGCCTTCTTCCGATTCTGTGTGTCCTGTTCTCTATGCTCCTCCTCTGCTCACACAAATATTCTTTCTCTTCCTCTCTTTCTCAAAAATGAATAAACATTTTAAAAATTTTGAAATTTTAGTGGGGATTAAAAGCCAAACCGATGAAGACCTTACAGAGCAAACCAAGCATCTGTGCATTTAATGGAACTGTGGGCACCCTGTAGTGACCTCTGGCTTAAATGAAGGCATGTGCCATCACTCAGGGACTATCCACACTCTGAATGACTGCCCCTCCCCTCCTCGAGGCTACCCCTTGCCCAGCTGGGGACCCTAACCCTCATCCCAGTCTCTGCCATGCACCTGTTACTTCTCCTGACCAACTCCCGCCTGGCTGTCACACCGCCCCCCCCCCCCCCCCCCCGACCTTGAGTGCCTTTGCCTGGTTAACTCAGGCCCTTTCCTCCTGGCTTAGCTCTCCTGTTCGGACAACCTGTCTCGTCGCGAGGTGCTGCTGTTCCTGGACGGGGACAGGGTGTGAGCAGCTGAGGCCCACTAGCATCAGCTGCCACAGAACATGCCCCCAGAGCCAGGCTTTTCCACAGGGGGTGATTTTGCCTCCTGGGGGACATTTGCCAAAGTCTAGAGACATTTTTGGTTTTCACAAGGGGTCTCAGTGGCACCTAATGGGTAGGTCACAGCTGCTGCTAAGTATCCTACGGTGCACAAGATCGCCCCCACAGCAGTGTCAGCTGGCCCACATGGCAGCACTGTCATCGCTGGGAAACTGTCGTAGAGGTGCCCAGAAGGCTTGATCATTGACCCAAGACTGGGTTGCTTCTTCCCTCTCTCACTCTCCTCTCTCTCTCTCTCTCTCTCTCTCTCTCTCTCTCTCTCTCTCTGTCGTATCTTCTTTCCTTCTTTGCCTTTCCACCTTTGGGTATTGTGGCCTTCAGTATGAATTGATGGAAAGTTGTAATTGCAGGCAAACTCAGGTTCAAACGACATTCCGGAAGGGGCCAACCTTAGAGACCATTTCTTTGCTTTCACAGTTATGAGGCCTCCCTGCAGAGACCCCTGCTGTGTGTTGGGCGTTTTGTTTCAAACTAGTGGTGGTAGTAGTCATTCCTAGAAAGCTCTTCTCACCTTCCCCTCTGTCCTTGCAGCTGATTTGCTACCCTCACCTTATCTCTGGCATCTAGCCCCACCCTAAGTCTCCAAATGACCGTGAGCAAGCTTGGCCTGGCCTCGGTTTCCTTATTTGAAGCAGTGCCCACTTTGTCTACAAAGGCTGGATTTCAGCTTTTGCGGGCCATTCTGCCTCTGGCGGGCATGGCTGTGACCCAGTAGAGCTTCAGAGACAGATGCGTTGTAGGGGGCTGACCCCTGACGTACTTGCTGGGCCTGTTTGGAGGAAGGGATAGGCTGTCCCAAGGGGAGTGCGTAGCGCGGTGCCTGGCGTGTCATCACAGGTGGTCCCTGTTAGCCTGCCCCTGTTTGCTGCACTGCCTCCCTCTTCCTCTGGTCCTGCCCCACCTCTGCCATCATTTCCTACTCCTCCATCTTTCTGCCTACACGTCTGGGTCTCATACTGTCCGACACACAAACAGCCAGAAGAGGTGGGTTCAAATCTTCCCCAGCCACCACTGCCCCGTTCCGATGCCTGGTGGAACTGGAAGAAGCTTGTGGGCCCAGCTTGTGTTGGGCTCTGAGCACGCTTCTGCTGGACTCCCGTACTGGAGTCCAGTCCTTGCTGGATGAGGTATTGCGTACAGGGTTGAGGTCCAGGCCGTGTGCCTTGGGCAGTATCCGCGGTAGACAAAGCCATGAGGACAGATTTTAATTGGTAATAATACTGTGACAGTAGGGTAAGGAGTCGAGCGTGAACCGGACTGCACCTTGAATGCTACAGAGGTGACTGGGTATTTTAAAAGGAGAATGTGGGGAGCCTGGGTGGCTCAGTCTTTTAAGCATCTGACTTCAGCTCAGGTCACGATCTCACGGTTCCTGGTTTTGAGCCCTGCATTGGGTTCTGTGCTGACAACTCAGATCTTGGAGCCTGCTTTGGATTCTGGTCTCCCTCTCAGCCCATCTGCCACTCACAGGCTCGCGCGCGCTCTCTCTCTCTCTCTCTCTCTCTCTCTCTCTCTCTTTCTCAAAAGTAAATAAACATTAAAAAAATTTAAGGGGAGAATGAAGGAATGCTGGGGGGAGGGTTCACAGCCAGGGGTGAGGTGGGGGGAGGGGCTCAGTGAAGTCAGGGAAGGGAAAAACAGCAAAGAGCAGAAAGAGGGAATCAGTCTATATGAAACCCACCTGGGTTTGCTAACTGGCATGTGTCCAGGTTTGCTCCTACCCTCCCAAGAAGGCCAGGACACAGGAACCCTGTCTTCAGGGGTTGGCTAGAACCAACTAAATGCTTCTGGCAGCCCTGAGTTTTCTCAGGTAGGCACGACAAAGGGGGAGGGAGAGGGTATCATCCTCAGAATGTGGCCTTGAGCTGTCAGAAACTGTGTCACTGCTGGTTCCAGGCTTTATAGGCCAAGGTTGAGGCCTAGTTGAGAAGGGGCTCACAGGAAGCCGACTAGAATTTGGTCAAGGAGAAATCTTTCTCAGCAGGTTGCTTTCCTTCCCAGAAGATAGTTCCGGGGCTTCAGGGATCTGGATTCCTGCTGCCTCTCTCCCTCTAAAAGTATTTAACAGCACCCTGTTTCCACTTGACCTAGATTTCTATCTTATGTGTATTTATCGTGTGTGTAAGTAAAGTATAAATCCAAAGGCTTGGCATATAGGGAAACAACGGAACTGAAAAAAGTCCTACGCCTTTAATTTCAGTCATGAGAGATATTTAGAATCGCAAGTATGTATTACCCCAGCATTCTCAAACTTGTTGGTCTGAGGACCCCCATATATTTTCAAAACGTTGTAGACTCTCAGAGAGCTTTGGTTTACATAGATTTTATAGGTTATCAATTATTCCCTGTATATTGATATTTAAACTAAGGCACTCTTAAAATGTTTACTAGTTTACTTAAAATGCCAATGATCCCCCATAACATGTCTGCACAAGTAAACATACAGACTGCACAAGTCTGAAAAATAGGTATGTTTTCCACAACAAAAACACATTTCGTGAAAAGGGGCATTGTTTTGCATTTTTGCAAATCTCTGTGATGTCTGCTGGATTCTCACATTTGCTCCAGCTTTCAATCTGCTGTGATTTCACACCTCGTGTGGCCTCTGGAAAATTCCACTATGTGCTTGTGAGAGAATGAGAGAAAAAGGGAACAGGATGTCTTTGTATTTTGATGGAAATAAGGACCTAGAGATGACTCAGAAGGGTCTCAGGGACCCACAGGAATCCCCAGACCACACTTTGAGAACCACCACGTTAGACCACCATTGTAAGCGTCAACTCTATTGTAATGAATTATAGGTAATACTTCTTAAGCTCTCGGCCTTATTGCTAAATGCATGACGTATATTAACTCTCTTAACTCTCAGAGAGGCCTGCATGAAGGAGGTGCTAGTTAGGTCCATTTTACAGACAGGGAAAGTGAAGGTCACACAGTGTTGTGCCCAGAGCCACCCGCTGAGCAAATGGCAGAGGTCAGATCTGAATGCACTATGCCTCACGTCCCTGTCTTTACCCAAGACTTAGGGCTTGCTCATTAAATGACAGCGAGGTACCAGCTAAAAATGTCCTCCTGCTGCAACTTACTAAGTGCTGAATATATATCAAGCACCATGCTAAATACTCTTTTGTTAAATAGAATTAAATATCAGTGTACCATATTACTTTCTGTCTCACCGTTGCAAAGTAGGTCCTCTTACCCCCTTTTTTGTAAATCAGAAAATTAAGGCTCTGAGGGGTAAATCTTGGCCTCTCTTGGGTTAAGGGGTGAGGGCTGGATTCCAAGCCAGCTCCATCCATCCAGTGCCCTCCTTCCTTATCCCATGCTGTGTTTCCTGTTAACATAACTCAATTCGCTGAACTGAATTCGCACCAGGCTTATTATTTAGGGTTCTGTTAAAGAAGGGCCTGCCCATGCCCATCATGGCCCATGGGCTTCTCAGTACTGGCCAGCCAAGCCATGTGCAGTGTATGCCAACGAGCTTGGGCGAGAGGCCTGGGTTAGGTCTATTTGCATTGGCAGCCTGGGTAATTGCGTATTCGAATTGGGTACGACCATGCACACTGCCCCTCCACCATTCATCTACCCTGGCATTGAGGTCCTTTTGGAAGCAGGTGTGGGCTTCTCCCCCAGTGGCCCTCCCAGTGGCCTTGGTCACCCTGGTGATGGGAATGAAGCCTCAGACACTGGGTTCAACAGCAAACCACCAGTCATCTGGCTCTGCGTCTACATGGCACAAAAGGAAGCCATAAACTGGTCGTGATGAGCAAGCGGGTCGGACAGCTTGTCCCTTTGACATCATCTCTACTCCTAATAGCTGCTGAGAGGCAGTGTGGTTTTGGCGGGCATGACCACTGGACCCCGACTACCTGGGTTCAAATCCTGGCTCCTCCCCTTCCTAGATCTAGATTCAGACACGTAACATCCCTGAACCTTAGTGCTCCCATCCAAAACACAGGGAGAGAAATGGAGCATCTTCTTGATAGGGTCATCACGAGGATTATGGGAACTGGTACGTGCAGAGGGGCTTGGGATAGAGCTTCGGACATGTAAGTGCCATATGTGTATTTTCTAATAGATGGCATGTTTCCTCGGCACCTGGCATGTGTCGAGCCCTGTGTTCTGTGTTTCATCAATTTGGTTCCTGGGAGGACAGTGCCAGCCTCAGCCCCCCCGGGTCGGATGAGGGAACTGAGGCACAGAGAGGTGAAATGATGTCTCCCAGATCCAAGGGTCCCTGGACACAATAATCAAGAATGAGTCAGGAAGGAGACATCATGCCCTTGGGAGTATCCATCTCTTTCTCAGTCCCTGATCTCATACAGTCCACGAATGACTTCTCATTGAGCTGGAATGACAGAACTTTGTGAGTCAGTCGTGTTGATTAGTGGCTGATTCAGAGAACGCTGAGGAACGCGTATACAGGACCTGTCATTTTACAGATGAGAAAATTGGACTGTCTCCAAAGCAAGACAGCCACCCGGGTCTTCTCCCGCCCTGTCCAGTGTTCTTTCTCTACAAAAAATAAGAGCTATGGTGTATCAGTGAGCGGGTAGTTGTAAAACAAACACAGCCACCCCCCTCCACCTCCTTAAAGCAGAAACAAGGGGCCCAGGTTCAGTCAATGGGGTGAGGAGAGACCCACTCTGAAATCAGAACATGGGAAAACCAAGGAGAAACAGACATGGATCCTTAATTCACCTCCGAACAGAAGCCCGGGTCACATAACCTGCCTCTTGGAGCCATACTGGGTTTAGCATATTTCTCCCTGATTGAAATTGGCTCCACACGTGCCCAAGGTTGAATAAGAATAGAGGACATTATTGCATTTAATTATTTCTCTAGAATAAAAATGGATTCTAGCGGCAGCCTAGACGTAAGGCATCAGCAGAGCAATTAGAGTTTTGGAGCTCTCAAGCAAACATTTGAATGTACAATCATTGTAATAAGTACATTAAAATAAAATAAGTCAAAGGGTTGCATTTGCATAAATAACTCAAGGTGAGAGTGTTGAATTGGTTAAGAATAAAGGGGACACAGCTAGTTGATCCTAATGAGAAAATAATAACCAATCTGTCCTGCAGGCAGAGACCGTCAGGGGTGAGATGGTTGAGGCCCAGTGCTCATAGGTAGCAAACCTAATCTGGATTCAGTGGTTATTCTTCTTCCTGCTTTGGGTGGCAGGCACATTCTGGAAGTTTTACATAACATTCATCCTCACTAAAATTCCCATGAGGTAAGTACTGTCATCATTCCCGTTTTCAAGATGAGGTGACTGAGGCACAGGGAGTTTGAGTCACTTCATTTCTAGCAGCATGACCTTGGTCAGGTTGTTTAACCTCCCTCTGCCTTCATGTCCTTCCCTCAATTAGGACTACTCCTGCCTGCTTCCGTGGGTGTTTGAGAGGATTCAGGACACAAGGTGTATAAAGGGCCACGGTAGGAGGGGATGTGAGTGCTGAGGACAGGATGGTTATCTTGCTTGTATCTGCCTAGAAACCTCCCACGGTTGGTTTTCGTAGGGAAGAGGACCTGGATTTGGATGTCTGGGTCTTGATTCTCTGGGGAAAGAAGAGCAGAGCAGAGAGCTGTTGACCCTTGGTGTGCAGGTGAAGAGTTACTGGGAAGGTCAGGCAGTATCTCACGTCCATCGAGGGATGGATAGAGAAAATGTGGTGTGTACATTCAGTGGAACATTGTTTGGCCTTAAGAAAGAAGGAAATCCTGGGGTGCCTGGGAGGGCTCAGTCGGTTAAGCATCCAACTCTTGATTTCAGCTCAGGTCACAATCTCATGGTCCCTGGGATCGAGCCCCACATCAGGATCTGCGCTGACAGTGCAAAGCCTGCTTAGTATTCTCTCTGTCCCTCTCTCTCTGCCCCTCCCCTGCTCATGCATGTCCCCTCCCCCCTCAAACATTTTTTTTTTTAAAAAAGAGAAGGAAATCCTGCCATATGCAATACCATGGATGGACCTGGAAGACAATGCAAGATGAAATAAAGCTAATCACAGAAATACAAATACTGCATGAGCCCACTTAGGCGAGACAGCTAAAATAGTCACACTCAGCGAATCCATAAAATGGTGGTTGACAGGAGCTGGGGGAGCCAGAAATGGGGAATTGCTAATCAAGTGGCATAAAGTCTCAATTACGCACGATGAATACATTCTAGAGATGTTTTGTACAACATCACACCTATAGGTAGCAATATAGCATCATGCGCTTAAAAATGGGTTAAGAGAGTAGATCCTATGTTAAGTATTCATACCACAATAAAATTTTAAAAAGAACAGAGTGGGTACAAGCCAAGGGAGAATTCATCAGCTACTGTAGAAAGCAGAGTTGACTCCATGAGCCAGGAGATCTCAGACCTCTGAATGACGCCTGGTTGTCATTGAATGTGCCCCTCACTGACCTTTCTGGAAGCTGTCTAGTATCTTTGAACTCTTGATTCCAGAAGACAAATCTTTCCCTTTCCTCTTGCCCTGGAATCTTTTGATTTCCTTTGGCAGCTGTGGAGCGTCTGGGGCCAGGCGGAAGGCCACAGGGAGACACAGAGCCAACCATTCCCATTGTGGGGGCCTCTCTGAGTAGATGACACATTAATCAGGAGTTATATTAGAATTGATGGTGGCGCCTGGCCCTGATATCACAAATTAACTGGAGGAATCAGATGTTCTCCGATGGTCAGATTAGCTTCATTGATTGCAGTGTTTCCTGTGTCTGGTTTTGTCTGGAGAAGTTCTTCCAGAAAGTGAAAGAGAACGAGAGCTTTTGAAATCGGTGGCTTATGGAGGTTTTCTGCTCAGACTTGTGATCCTCCCTTAATGAGGAAAGAGAGCAACCCCAGAATAACACTTGGGCTGTGTGTGATGAGAGAGGATACACATTGCTGCAAAGACAGAGACTCTTCCGCTTACTCCCACCTTCTTGTTAACTCCTAGAAAACGAGCTTGGGGTCAGAACTGAAATTCATGTTTTCAGACAGCAGTAGTCATCGAACTGATTTTCTGTCAGAGGCAAAACCAAACGAAAAAAGGCACCCCAAAACTGACTCCTGAATCTGAGGACCGCTCGGAGGAAGAAAGCAGCCCAGGTTGGCTCCTGTATCAGTCAGGATGAGTTACTCTGCTGCCGTAACAAAGATCCCCGTGAGTCAGTGAGGGAAACAGCGCAAGAGTTATGAGAGTTGGTCCCCGCTCCACACTAGGCTCACTTGGGGATGCCGGACCTTCACCATCAGGAGTGTGGTGGGATGCTATGGAGGAAAGGGGAATGTGGCAAACTGTGCCCTGGTTCCTTTCGCTTGTCTTGGCCGCAGCACGTTGCTCGGCTGTGCCTGATTTGCAGGGTATGGGAAGTACAGCCCTACCGTGTGCTGAGATGAAAAACAACTGAAGTGTTTGTCAAGAGCCTTATTGGAAAACCAGCCTCCCAAGACCCATTTCCATTCCAGCCTGGGCTAAGATGAACAAAGAGGGAAACCGCCCCTCCACTCCCCGCAGTAGACAAGGGGGAGCTCACTCCTCCTCAGTTTACCTCCCAGCCAAACGGAAGGGGCGGTGCGCCGTAGCAAATTGTAGAAGCAGACCTGTGCGATCTGACTTCCTACCCCAGATGACTTTGGGCAGGCCACTGAGCATCCTCGAGCTTTCCCCCCCATCTTTTGTAAGATGGGAGAAGCGCAGTACCTGCCTTGGAAGTTGTTTTTAAAGGTTGAGTGGCACCCCACATGTCAGGACTTAGTTTGGTGCCCGGCACCTGGTATGTGCTCAGGAAGGTTAGAGCAACAGGCCTCAGCTTCTCTTTGTGTCAAGTGGCAAGGACAGTAACGCTTACGGGGTGACTGCATCCAGGATACCTGTGAGCCACTGAGTCTCTGGTGCGTGACTTGTGGAAAGTGCTCAAGAATGTGGCTGAGAGGCTGCTTGGGTTTCTGTGAGGGCCTCTGGACAGGAAGAAGGGAAAAGACCAACATCAGGGGGGTTCACTTAGGTTATAAGAACAGAGGTGTGGTGTTTCAGCAAGGGTGATTTCTTGGAAGAAGTGTGGGGAGGGAAGAAGGGCTGGAAGCAGGGGTCAGAGCTGACACTTTGCCCTTCACGGACCAGGATAGAAGACTTGTGTATCACCAGCAGCTGTGCTGGGACCCAGTACAGACTCCGCTCTCCCTTCTTGGTGGCTGCTTCCTCCTTCCTACTCCTTTACCTCCTGGCTCTTGCTGCCTTGTGGCCCTACTTACCGTCCCTCTTTCTGTGTGACTGCTTGCATCCTGATGAGCCACTGGCCAGACTTGAGATGGCTCCTTGGAGGTGGCATGCGTATTCCAGATCCACGTAGCTGGGCTGGAGTGGATGGGAAGGGACCCTGTGGTTGGAGGTCAGGCTGCAGTGCCCAAGGAGCCGGAGTGATGAGGGTCCACGGGGCTCTATAGCTTCTTGCAAGTGGGTAGGGGAATTGGTAACCCAGGCCATGGGGCCTGCAGCCGAATCCCAGCTTCACCACCAACCAGCTGGGGTATGTTGGGCAAGCTCACGAACGGTCAGTTCCCTCACATGCAAAATGAGAAGACTAGTGATGTCCCAGAGAAATTGGTGCTGGATCCTGGAGAGATGGGGCAAAGGCAACAAGGAGGCAGCCATATGTGACTTCTTTTCCAGACCATTACTAGGCCACGTGGGGACAGTGGGCACAGGGATGTAAACCAAGCCCAGGGGAAGAGGAACCTCCTGAGCCCATACTCCTGGAGAGCAGGTGTCTGCCTACTTTTTCTTAAAAGGCCAGGTAGAAATATTTAGGCAGGCCAGAGGGATCGTATTGCAACCATCACTTCTGGTGTTGGAGCGGGAAAGCAGTCATAGACAGTACATAAGCCAACAGTGGTGGCTGTTTTTCAATAAAACTTTATTTACAGAAGTGGATGGCACTCAGGATTAGGCCCCCGGGGGCCACAGTTTGCCCACCTGCTAGAGTTGGAGCTGCGTGGAGCACTTCAGCCCACTCACAGGCCCCAGCCCCGCCTCTGCCGTTTCGTTCAACCATCTTCTTCCCCGGCAACTGTTAACAGGCACATTTAGGAAAACCGAAGGGGATTCTTCCCTCAGAATTGCTACTGATGGCCATTGTGTTTCTATAGCAACGGGGGTAGATTTATGGAGCCAACTAGCGTCGTCTGTGGCTCTAGAGGTCCCCTCTGGGTCTAGCTTTGGAACAGTGGGTACTCTTTTCAGGTTAAGGCCTTGGTAATGGGCTCTACGCAGAAGCAACTTGTTTTGGAAATGATGCAGGGTGTTCATTGGATGGTACATTTGCTATGAGCTCAAAACGGCCAGGGCCCGCCTAGGCACGGAGAAGCTGAGTTGGGGGCCTTCCTGGAAAGATCCCTAGCAGGCATGGTCTCCAGAAGGACTCTTGGCCTTTCTCCTGACACCCGGGTGACTTAATCAGTTCTGCTCCAGGTACAAACATCAGGAGTCGAGCCCAAACACAAGAGTGTTACAGGTTTGCCTCCCCGCCCGGGATTCATTGTAAAGATAATAATGCAACAGGTGCTTCTCCTCCAAAACAGCCAGGACGTCTCTCCCTCAGAGTTCACTCTGGCTCCACCTCGTTTCTCGTATGGGTGTAGACCTCTGAGCATGTCCAAAGGAAGTAGATTATATATAATATCCTGCCTATATTTTCTCCCCTTATAACTTTCTTATGACATTCCCAGCCCTTAAATAAACCATCACAGCACTCTCTGCTAGAAGGTAAACAGGAAACTAGAACAGAATATCCAGGATCCAGGGGCAGAAACAATTAAGGAAACTTACTTGAAAGGGAGGTGTGGTTAGTTACAAAGCATTGGGGTCCATGGACATAGCATTTAGATTTTTCAAAGTCTTGGTCCCTAGTTGGAACATCCTTCTATTTCCAGATGGGGAAACTGAGGTCCGGAGAGCAAAGTCTACCTTAGGTTAAGCCCATAGCGAAGGTATCACACGAAACTGGGGCCCAGACCTCCAAACCTATGTGCCCCACTCTCCAGGGGCCAACCTACTTGACATGACCGCTCAGTGACATTTCTCCTCTGTGTTTCCTCCCGTCTTCTCCAGGACGGCTACTTTTCTCACCGGCCAAAAGAGAAAGTGCGAACAGACAGCAACAATGAGAACTCCGTCCCCAAAGATTTTGAGAATGTGGACAACAGCAACTTTGCCCCTAGGACTCAAAAGCAAAAGCACCAGCCTGAGCTGGCAAAGAAGGCCCCGAGTAGACAGAAGGAGCTCTTGAAGAGGAAGCTGGAGGAGGAGAAGGGGAAGGGGCATCCGTTCCCGGGCAAGGGCACCAACGAGGTGCTGCCTCCTGGTGAGAAAGCCGCCGTGAACGGGAGCCATGGGAAGGATGTCCCAAGACAGCCCCACAGCAGGAAAAGCGGGGGCAGCTCCCCTGAGATCAAGTATGACCAGCCCCCCAAGTGTGACATCTCGGGCAAGGAGGCCATCTCTGCCCTGTCCCGTGCCAAGTCCAAGCACTGCCGCCAGGAGATCGGGGAAACCTACTGCCGCCACAAGCTCGGGCTGCTGATGCCCAAGAAGGTGACTCGGTTCTGCCCCCTGGAAGGTAAGCTCGAGCCCTGGCTCCGACTCCTCCTCCTGCTCAGTGCCGTTCTGCTCCCATTTCTCAGACCTTCTGAGAAGGAGCGCCCTATTTTGCCCTGTTTTTCTTATTTTTTTTTTTAACATTTGTTTAGTTTTGAGAGAGAGACAGAAACAGAGCGTGAGTGGGGGAGGGTCAGAAAGAGAGGGAGACACAGAACCGGAAGCAGGCTCCAGGCTCTGAGCTGTCACAGCACAGAGCCTGATGTGGGGCTTGAACCCATAAACCGCGAGATCATGACCTGAACTGAAGTCGGATGCTTAACCGACTGAGCCTCCCCGGCTCCCCAGGACCACCCTATTTTCCAAACCCCTGATCAACACAAAAGATATTTTCTTCTGGGAGTGTTTGAATTTGAAGTTTTGTATAAGAAAAGCTTTGGAAAAATCAAGTTACGTTTGGTTATAGCTTTAGCCAATCGTCATTATGGCAATGGGTAAAAGACACAAAATCAGGGCTGATGTGGAATCCGAGGTGATCACATTCCATAGGGTTCGTTTTCTCTCTCCACAGACTATTGGGATTAAGATTGATGCAAATATTACTGTAATTGAATATGATTTGAAAGGTTTCTAATTGGTTACATTGACTTTGGAGGTTCTGCAAAAACAACCTTCCTGTTTTCTCTATCTAAAATTCCTTCCTCTCTCCTTCCCACCATCTGTCTCTCCCCACTTCCCACCCCGTACTGGGGACTCTTCTATGTGCTGATGGCCAGTGACAAATCAGATGTCTTGCTGTGATACAGGGAGAGGTTGGGGCTATAACAGGTGTTCATAAGCACAGCAGGGTGTGGGGGATGGTTCAGAAGGTGTGAAGTGTTACTCATTGTATTTCTGCACCTGACCTCATGCCCTTGACCAGATCTCATGTGTTTCTTGGTGTGTATTACTTCCTCCAGTGCCTGCAAGGGACAGGCAGTTAGGGAGTGCTCGCTATGTGCCAGGCACTGCACGAGGCACTTAGCATTCTGTTAGCTCATGTTAGCTCATCTCATCTACCATCCTGTGATGTTAGCCCTGTCGTGAGCCTAATTTTTTTTTCCCACTTTTTAGGATTCAGGTCAGATAGACAGGAGCCATGTGTGTAAGAGGTGTGAAGGGATATGCAACAAACCCCTTAAGTGTTGGTTCCCCTTTGTGCAGGGTGCAGACAACCTTGGATTCATCCTCAATGTTTTACCTGTATTTTTTTGAGTTTTCAGTTGTGAACGTGTATGTGGAATCTACTCTCTTTTAAATGGAAAGATTTAAAAAGAAAAGGTTCATTTCTCCCTTGGATTTCAACGCTAGTCTGAGCTGTCCATGTGGTGTGCATTTATATTCTTGATGGCACTTGGCTGATAGGGTGTAGGGATGAATGAGTGGAGGAAGAAGTTTCCAGAATCTTTTGTTTACCGGCACGTGACTCAGCAGAGAAGTGTCGGAGGCCTGAGTTGAATGCCCTTCGGTGAAAATAATTCTGGGTACTCCTTCTACCAGGGGCCAACCCTCTGTTTCTGCAAAGGGCCAGAGAGAAAACAGTTGAGGCTTTGCGGGCATACAGTCTCTGTGCCAACTACCCGACTCTGCTGTTGTGGCGCAAAAGGAGCCGTGAGCGATATGTGCACAGAGCACTTAGTTATGTTCCAAGAAGACTCAGTGTACAAAAGCAGGCGGTGGGCAGGCTTTGGCCTGTGGGCCGTAGTATGCGTACCCCTGCTAGATCCTAATCTCACGTAGTAGTATTTTCCACCCGGTTTGTGCCTTATGTCATTGATTCCTCACAACAGCCCTGGAAGGCAGGTCTGCTATCAGCCCTTTGTATCGATGAGGAAATTGCTCCTGAAAGATGTTTAGGACGTGGTGAGAGGTGTGTGGCTAGTCGAGCTGGGATTGGAACTCGGGTCGAAGAGCCTTTCCCTCGTCAGGAGGCAGAAGGTTTCACTTTAGCTCACACCATTGGACCTTAAGGATGCTTGCAGCCTGGAGGCAGTATCTCTCAATGCTCAGTAGCCCTTGCAAGGAGCAGGGAGGGCGGTAATGGGGAAACAAGAGAGCCGAAGTGGCCAGTGGAGGCCAGGGGCTCCCACCCTGTGCTGAGACACCCCCAGGGTGGTTGGGCAGCGTGTTTCCCGGGGGTTTCCCGTGGACTCCACTGCGTCAGCCAACATGGCACACCCTCCCGGGACCTCTGAGCTGGTTAATAAGATTGGCATTTAAGAGCCATTGCACACCCAGCCCGGCAATGCATTAATTTGCTGCACCACAGCCTCCCCTTTTGCAATAAATTTACTGTGAATAGACTAATTGCAAAATAACCCTAATTGGGTAGTTATCAATGAACAACTTCCCGTGGAACAAAACGGCTTACAATTAATAGCATTTAAGCCATAAACTATTCTTCTGCAGAAAGCTAAGATGTAATTACACCCCATACGGAGATCGTATTCCCTTTCTGGAAACCATGACACCCGGATTTCCCTCTGCTTAGGAGGGATTTGAGCTTCAGCCTATGGCCCTTTTATTTCCTGCTACATGAGGAAATGGAGGTAGGAGGGCAGGGAGATGTAATATGTGTGTAAATACACATATGTGCACACACGGATGTATGCACGGGGTTTGTCATGTTGCCGAACTCCATATCACCCAGACTTCAGCCAATATGCTGCCGGAAGTTGGATATAATTAGGGAAGCAGTTCTTTGGGGGGGGGGGGGGAGTCTGAAAAACCCAGAGGAAAGGAAATGGGGTTTGAATGTCAACTTTGTAAATGGCTTCTGCTCCTCGCGCCCCCTGCCCCCATCCCGGCCCTTTGACTCTAGCAGCACTCAAGGAAAAGGAAGAGTCTAGAACCCCAGGAGCGGGTTTGCTATCTTTGGGGCCGTTCCTTGCCTTTGTGACTTAACCACTTGGCTCCGCCTCCTGGAGGCAGCACCTGGCATGGCAGCACATGTCCCGATGGAGAGGAGGGATCCCTACGCCATCTGCTCACAGCCACCGAGAGATCTGTCCGCTCACAGCCTCCAAGAGGGGGATGCATGGATGGTGGGAGATCATCCCGTGGTGGTTTCTCACTGCAGCCGCCAGGCCACCCGCCCGAACCCCTTCTGCAGCCAGGCAGCCCCCACAATTGGCTGGGCTCCCTGTCCCTTCAGCTGGACCTCCTACTGTTTGATGGAGATGAAACCATGTCAGATGGAAGGCTAAGGGTGGCCTGGGCTGGAAAAAGAGGTTTTCTCCAGCCACAGGGTTTTGAATTGCGGTTGTGCCTTTACTAGGTGTGTGAGACCCTAACTTCTCGGTGCCTCAACTTCCTCATCTGTAAGATGGGCACAAAGACTCCTACGCTATCCTCATAAGGATTGCCGGCTGCAGTGGGAGCATGCGTATAAAATGCTTGGCGCGGACGGGGGATAGGCTGTTGGCAGTGGTATAAATGAAGGGAGCATTGAGAAATGGAGCGAATAGAAGGCCTCCTCAATGCTGACTTCCTGTGGCACCCCACCTTGTCTGGCTACCACCCCTCCCCCCACCTCCAGATCTCAGCCCAAATGCCACCTCCTCAGGGAAGTCTTCCTGGACCACATCTCCCCGGGAAGCCCTGACCACAGGAGAGACACTGACCCTGGGGAAGGGCAGAGGTAGTTTTTCTAATAAATGGCTTCCTTGATAAAGACTCTTCAACCTGTAGCTGGCACTCTGGTGCCAGGTGCTAGGTAATGCAGGTTTTAATGCCTCATTACAATTGGAACAATTAAATACCAGGAAGCCCCCTCCAAAGGCCTCATAGGCCTCTAGCCTCCCTCCATCTGGAGTTAAAATACCCCGAGGAAGGACCGCCATCCCCCATCCCAGTCACCCAGGTCTGTCCCGCATGCAGTCTCTGCAGTGCTAGGTAAAGCCAGTGGAGCCGTGCTTCCAAAGGCCTTTGCCTTCTGCAGCCTGCACATTTGGGTGGAGAATAATCTGGGGAAGATGTGAGACGTTTCCAGAGAAAGCTCTCAGCTGGGAGGTACGGTGGGCTGCCACCGGACCAGGAACTTGTGCCTGAGCCCCTGGGTGACAGGGCAGTTCCCTGGTGAGTGACAGGCAGTGGGCTAGTCCTTTGCAGTCAGCTGACCAGCCGTGGGGCTGCGAGCATTTGCACCTGACGGGGGAAGCTGGCTCGAGTGTGAGGGCTAGAGATGGACAGAAAGGGGGTTTCCGATAGAAAGGCAACCGTTCAGGGAGCTGACAACAGTCTTTACCCATCAGCCTTTACGGGAGGCCAGAGGCTCTGGACGCATGGGCTTCTGGACGGCGGTAGCCGGCTGCCTGCTTCAGAGTGGCAGATGGCACAGCCAGCTGCGGGAGGGCTGTCTGCTGTCCATCTCTCTGCATCCCAGGGGCAGTGGGATGACTACACAGCACGCATAGCTGGCTTCTAGAAAGCATGGTTGGCAGACTGGCACGGGAGGAAGACGGACATGTGGATATCAGTTTGGCCAGTCTGAGTGCCCTGGGGCCCATGCCTCAGTTTCCCCATCTGTCAGCCAGAGACCCTGACACCCCCCCCCCCCCCCCCCCAGGATTTTTGCGGTATCCGTCATGATGAGGAAATGAGAGAACAGCTGTGGAAGGTTAAAAGGCACCACATATCCCAGGACTGCATAGATCTCCTGCAGTCTGGCTAAGTGGCCGGGGCTGATTTGGTTTTCAAAAGGCCAGATTTGCAGAGGCCCCAGTCAGACCCTTCCGGGGCTCCTGTTGAAGAAGGCACAAAGCCCAGGAGAGAGGAGGTATTTCAGGGGTGGTTCCCTGGGATCAGAAAAACCGGGTCCCGGAGGTGCTTCTTGGGCTTCTCATGGAGGGAAAGAGACCGTGCGGAGTCCAGAGAACATCATCAGCCTTCACTTACGCGGCACCCAGTAGGCAGTCCTCTGCAAGTGTTGTTTATTGAGGGCCAGATTGTAAATAGGCTTTGCAGGCCATATGGTCTCTGTCACAACCACTCGATTCTGCGTGGAAGAGTCAATAGATCAATAAATGACCAGCATGGCTGCGTTCCAATAAAATTTCGCTGATGGTCACCAAAATGTGAATTTCATAAAACTTTCATGTGTCATAAAATGTTATTCTTTTGATTATCTTTCAACCATTTAAAAATGTACCAAAAAGTCTTGTTAGCTCGAAGGCTGTACCGAAATAGGCAGCCAGGGGCTGTAGTCGGCCGACCTTTGTTCCAGGACCTGACCCATAGTGGTGAGCAAATGCAGAGAATGCGTTGTTCCTGCGGGGTCTCGACTGGCACAGCTCGCGCCACCGAGTCCCCTGACCTAAGACGGACAGTGACTCTGAGAGGTGTGACAGGAAATAGCGCCCCCTTCGCGGAGCTTCTGCCCTAAAAGGAGAGGCCATAGGTGGCAAGTGAGCCAGTGGGTCTAGGGCCTGCCGTCTGGTGTAATGAAGCCGTGAAGACAATGCAGAGAGGACAGGGCGGGGACACTTGAGTTAGTTGATCACAGAGGCCTCTCTGAGCAGCAAGTGAGGGCAGTGCCACAGGGGAGAGGAACAGCCCTGGCAGACAGCCTGGCCTGTAGAAGCAGCCAGGTCAGTGTGGCTAGGCAGGGCAGGTGGCAAGGGCGGAGGGACAAGGGGTCGGCCCCAGGGTTAGGACAGGCCATGGCAGGGAGTTTTCACATGTCGTTTTTAGTGACATGGGAGCCGATGGTAGAACTGAACAGTTCTAACATGATCTTACTTCACTTTTTTTTTTTTTTAACTTTATGCTACTTAAAATTTTTTTTAATGTTTGTTTATTTTTGAGAGAGCACAAGCAGGGGAGGGGCAGAGAGAGAGGGAGACAGAGAATCCCAAGCAGGCTCCAGGCTCTGAACTGTCAGCACAAAAGCCCACACAGGACTCGAACCCATGAACTGCGAGATCATGACCTGGGCCAAAATCGGACGCTTAACCAACTGAGCCACCCAGACGCCCCAATTTTATGCTACTAAAGGACTTTGTTTTATTTTATGATAAGAATACTTAACGTGAGATCCACACTCTTCACAAATTAAGGGTACAATGCAGTATCAGTACACGTGGGTGCCATGTTGTACGAAAGATCTTAGACCTAATCTTACTCAACTGAAACTTTACACCCACTGAAGCCCCTTCCCTGCCCTCCCAAGCACTGGTGGCCACCATTCTACACTGTTTCTATGAGTTTGACTATTTTAGATGCCTCATTTAAGTGCCATCGTTCCATGTTTGTTTTCTGTGACTGGCATAGTTTGCTCAGCATAGTGGCCTCTGGGTGCATCCGTGCTGTTGGACATGGCAGGATTTTTCCTTCCTTTTGAAGGCTGAACAGTATTCCATTGTTAAGTATATGCCACAGTTTTTAATCCCTTCCTCCGTTAGTGGACATTCGTTTATTTCCACATCCCAGCTGTTGCAAATATTGCTTCAATGAACGTGGGCATGCCCATATCTCTTTGAGACCCTGATTTCAACTCTGAATAAACGCCCAGTAAGATAACACCTCCACACATTTGGAGGGCCATTACCAAAAACAAAACAAAACAGAAGACAGTGTTGGCGAGGATGTGGAGAAATTGGAACCTTTGTGTACTGTTGGCGGGAATGCAAAACGGTGCAGGCACTATGGGAGGTACTATGGAGGTTTTCAAGAAATTAAAATAGACGGTTAAGCATCCAACTCTGGATTTTGGCTTGCATCATGATCTCGCGGTTCATGAGTTCGAGCCCCTCATTGGGCTCTGCGATGACAGTGCAGAGCCGGCTTGGGGTTCTCTCTGCCCCTCCCCCACTCTCACTCTCTGTGTCTCTCAAAATAAATAAACTTAAAAAAAATAGAACTACCCTATGATTCAATAATGTCACTTTTTTTTTTTTAATTTAAATTCATGTTAACATATAGTGTAGCATTTGTTTCAGGAGTAGATCTTAGTGATTCGTCACTTACGTATAATGCTCAGTGCTCATTCCACCAAGTGTCCTCTGTAATGCCCATCTCCCACCCACCTTCCCTCCACCAACCTTCAATTTGTTCTCTATATTTGAGTCTCTTACAATTTTCCTTCCTCTGTTTTTATCTTTTTTTTCTTCCCTTCCCCTATGTTCATCTGTGCTGTTTCTTAAATTCCACATATGAGTGAAGTCATAAGGTGTTTGTCTTTCTCTGATGGACTTATTTCGATTAGCATAATGTCCTCTAATTCCATCCAGGTAGTTGCAAATGGCAAGATTGCATTCTTTTTGATTGCCAAGTAATACTCCATTATATATGTGTGTGTGTGTGTGTGTGTGTGTGTGTGTGTGTGTGTGTGTATATATATCCCATGTCACTAAAAACATACATATATATATATATATATATATATATATATATATACCGTATCTTCTTTATCCATTCATCAGTGGATGGACATTTGGGCTCTTCCCATACTTTGACTATTGTCAATAGTGATGCTATAAACACAGAGGTGCGTGTGTCCCTTTGAATCAGAATTTTTGTATCCTTTGGATAAATACCTAGTAGTGTAATAGCTGGGTCATAGGGTAGTTCTATTTTTAACTGTTTGAGGAGCCTCCATACTGTAGAGTGGCTGCACCAGTTGGCAAGAATCTCACTTCTGATCTGATTGTCTTTTAAGGAAGGAGTCAAAACAGAGCAGTTGTGGAGAGGTTCTTACTGGGGTCAGTAGAGGATTTGCTAGCAGGCAGGAGCTATTGGGATTGGCCAGTGGACCAGCTGGGGGTGACTGTCAGTTGGTGCTCTGGCCTCAAAACACAATGACCACTCAAGCCTGATCTTTCAGCAAAGAAATTTATTGAACTCCTGTGTGGCAGGCAGTGGTGGCCCACAGTCCCTCAAGACCCACCCCACCCCCCACATTGGGAGGTGAGTTCCAATAGGCCAATCCCGCAATGCCTTGTCCTTCTCAAGCACTGTGGTGTTAATTCCCCACCACTGTCCCAGTCTTGGAATCATAAAGAAAGCCAGCTGCCACCCACAAGGCTTTTTAGAAAGCTAAATATGTAGTTACGGGAAATATCATAAATGGCCCCTTCACCTCCCGCCCACCTCCTCTTCTTCCCCCAGGAACATTCTGCCAGCTGTACAGTTTTGCCACTCACTTTAAAACTTGTCATTAGGGTATGTTTGTTCCCTAACTGCCATGCCTGAAAGCCAAGCTGGAAGGTTTAGGTGCAGAGAGAAGCTGCAAACCACAGCCGCGGAAAGAGCATATTTGAGACCATAGGATCAGGGTTCGATGGATATTTTTTCCCCATTCTTGTGTGCACACAATGACACCTATAGATGGTATTGGATGTGTGTTTATAACCCACATTTGTGGACCACTGCTTGGAGCAGCTTGGTGGAGAGCTAATTGGCTTCCCTTTCATTTGAGGCTAGAGGGAGGCTGGGAACGCAGTGACTGTCCTGAGTTTCTGGATGTTGGCCCAGCCCTGGATGGAGATCAGAGATGCCTACGCCTCAGACCACCCTCCTGTTAGCACTGCCCCTCCCTCCCGCACATAGCACGTGGAGACACTGGTGGGCCAGTCTCTGTCACCAGGAATGTTGCAGGCCACTTGGGATTGCTAATAATTCAGGTTCCACACTTGGCACGTTCCCCTTTTGATACGTTGGAGCAGAATCATGGAGTCTCCTAGCACCTGACACCATGCTGGACATACAGCAATTACCTGTTGCTCGATGAGCGAATGAACCCCTGATACTCCATCCTCTTGCTTTCTTGCAGCTCACTGAGAATTTAGGAGAACCCCAGAGATGTCCTTGGAAATTGGTCCTGAAGATAATCAGCGTTCTTCCCCTTAGCATTCTTAAATATATTTCTTTTGGTCCACCTAGTGAACGGATTCGTTTTGAGAAGCTACCCCACACCCAGCATGGTGCTAAGCACTGGGATGCAGTAAACGAGAGGAGATCCCACCTTACGGAGCTCACAGTCCTGGGGTGGGGGTGGCGGGCAGACAAGGAACAGAGAGACACAGGGTAACGGCAAACTGCCATATGCGTGGAGAGAGGGAAAAGATCCAGGAAGCCAGAGAGGCTATCCCTGAATGACTTCCAGAAAGCAGTGGACAAAAGGTGGTCAGACATGGGTTTGGTCTCATTGTGGAAGAACATGCTAAGATTAGGAGCAAACCCCAAAAGGAACAGTTTCTAGTTTTGGGATATACTGAGGCCTTTCATTCAACAGCTGTTTATCAAGCGTCCACTGTGCTGGGCACTAGATTTGGGGAGATTCACTTGGAGGGAAAAGAGACAGAATCCCTGTCTTCATGGAGCTTGTAGCCTGTGAAAGGTGGGAGGGTACATCCATGAATCAGATCGCAAGAATAAAAAATTGCAACAGGGACCATCATTTCTGCAGAGTCATGTGGTGGCAGGTCAGTTGGGCTGAGAGTTGAAGGGTGGGAGGAGTTAACTAGGGGAAAGGTGGGAGGGGGAACATTCCGGGCCTAGGGTGCCTTGTGTGCAAAGGCCCTGAGGCAGGAGGAGGCTGTAGGGAGGTTGAGGAACTAACAGTGCTGCTCCCCAGGGAGCTCTGAGTTTGAGCAGGAGGGTCAGTCTGTCATCTTCCCAGCCATGTGTTAATTCCCAAAACGTCTGGGTTAGATGATTCCCATCTTTACCTTAAGTGAAGAAGAATGAAACGGAAACGTGTCTCTGAGGGGCAAAGTGAAGTCGTGCAACAGCCAGGGGAAGATCAGCCCCAAAGACAGGCAAGGTTCTGGAAGGCGAGACAGAGGACAGGTGCCGCATCCTCTCTCCAGAGAACTGTGTTCCTTCTGCCTTTGGGGACTGACCCACACTCTTAGCCCTGGGCTCAGGCTGCCCGCTCCTGGGGGACCTCACCTCCTGTGGCACCGTTGTTTCTCATGACACGCAAGGCACAGAGGGAACTTCTCCCTGCAGTAGCGTCCCAGCATGGGACACAGATTCACGCGGGCCCTGTTCCCTGGGCTGCTTCGATCTCAGCAGCTAAGGCACAGTTATGGAAAGGATCTGAACCGGACTGACCTGAAAGATTTGAAAGGCAGCCCCTGCGCCCACTGCCTCAGCAGTAACCGCCTCTGACAGCACATCTGTCTTCTGTAAGTCTCGCTCCTTACCTATGCGGTGGGTTGTTAGATGCCCCCCGCCCCCACCGCCTCTTTGGATTGCTGAATGAGGTACTGTCTTTCAGGTTAGTTATTCCCTCTCTTCAGCCAGCAGATGCTTACCAAGCACCCATTAGAAATCAGCAGCGGATGGTGAGTGTTCTGGAAGCCTCCAGGGTGGGCAGGGTGGACCTGCTTCCACAGCAAGGCAGTTTATGATCCTTTTCTCAGCTTCTGGGAGTATCTTGCTCTGAAACCGCCCCGGGATGAGCCAGAGAATAGCAGTTCAGAGGGCAGCATTCTGGCCTTCTGTGCCGTTTCTTCCCTTGGGTGAAGCTGGCTGTGTGTCAGCCAGCTGGGGCCCAGAAAGCACTGACCTAGTACAGAAAGAGAGAGCCCATGCCCGTGGATGAAAGTTGTATCCAAGCTGGTCCCTCCCTTTTACACAAACCAACACAACCAGGTTGATTTTGCTCTTCTCTCAAAGTTTTTGGCAGGTAAGGGTAAGGAGTTCCTTCAAATATCGCTTTCTTCTGGAAGTCTCCTGTGATTCCCTCCCCAAGTTTCCATGAGGTGCCCAGACTGTGTTCCCCCAATCATGTTTCTGGTCCCCACTGGAACACATGTTACGCTGGAATCTTCTGTGGTCCTCACTTAGCTGAAGGCCAAATCTCATCTGTGTGTGTGTCCTGTTGGGTTGCCAGCCCTTGCAGAGCCTGGGATGTGTGAGTGCTTTTGTCTTAGGCACTTGCTGAGTGCCATTGGAGCGCTTGGGTGGCTCAGTCGGTTAAGCACCCAACCCTTGATTGCAGCTCAGGCAATGATCTCACGGTTCGTGAGTTCGAGCCCCATGTTGGACTCCGTGCTGGCAGTGTAGAGCCTTGCTTGGGATTCTTTCTCTCCTCTCTCTTTCTCTCTCTCTCTCTCTCTCTCTCTCTCTCTCTCTCTGCCCCTACTCTGCTTGCACACTCTCTCTCAAAATAAATAAACTTAAAAAAAAAATTAGCCACTTGCTGGGGCACCTGGGTGGCTCAGTCAGTGGAGCGTCCGACTTCAGCTCACGTCATGATCTCGTGATCCGTGAGTTCAGGCCCCGCGTCGGGCTCTGTGCTGACAGCTCAGAGCCTGGAGCCTGCTTCCGATTCTGTGTCTCCCTCTCTCTCTCTGCCGCTCCCCCACCCATGCTCTGTCTCTCTATCTCTCTCTGTGAAAAATAAATGAACTTAAAAAAAAATTTAAAAAAACCAACAAACTAGCCACTTGCTAAGTGCCAGGCACACAGGAAAACACTTTGCATGCATCTCATAGAGCCTTCCCCACAGCCCTGGAGAAGAGTGCGTTCCCTCTCCCCATTTTATACCTGGGGAAACTGAGGCTTGGTGAGGTCAGCTGGCTTGCCCAGTGTGACACTTGCAAGTGGCAAACACTGGGTTCAAACTCCATTCTGCCTGACTTCAAAACCCGTGTTTTAGCTTCTCTACTATGTGGTACCTTTAGTACATGTGCATTTGGAATATGTCGAATGACTAATCCAATTCCTCCAGAGATAAAGGGAGAGGCAGAGGAAATGTTAACACCTTTCTCTCGCTGTTCATTACTCTCCTTCTCTGCAGCCAAAAGGAACAGGGCACTGAGGTCTCTGTACAAGAATCTGTTCTTAAATAATGATGCCTAACCTTTACCTAGGGATTGCTAAATGCCAGGGACTATCCAAAGCATTTTAGCCATATTGAATCATTTGTTCTTGGAACAGCTCTGTAGTCCAGGAAATTGACACACAGAGAGGGAGGAAATCTGTTTAAAATCATACCATCTCCTCAGTGGCGGAGCCAGTCCCTGAGCTCAGAGACTTCAGCTCCAGAGGCAAAGGCGTAAACACTCTGCTGCGCTGCCGGTCTAAGCACCTGCCCTTAGAAGGGAGCCTCGTGCGTTTTAACTTCGTCCCCGAGCTGCAACCTGTTTGTTGCAAAGGGATCCATGCAGTCGGGCAATTCACCTGGTTCTGGTGGTGGCTGATTCCATCCAAGACCCGCAGGATTTGCCCGCGAAGCTTTCCGGGGTGAAAAATAGCCAGCCGAGGTTGCTTGCTATTTCTCGACCGGCTTCTAGTGGCCGTGGTATATTTGTGTTAGTGTAAAAATGACAAAGCAATAATTTTTCATTGTATCCTTCAGTCACCCATGAGAGATTGGATTTAGGTCACAATTTATTACCCCGTGGAATTGAATCCAATTTTTAACACCATGTCAGCCATTCTGGTATTAGAGCCTTTTAATGGCTGTGAAATTTATACAATGATAAAGTAATTTAAAACATATGTAGGAAAAGCATCAGGCAAATTGATGTGTATAGAACCCTGTGGTAAAAATTGGATAGGAGATAAACATGGAAAATGGTCATGGATTAGGGAACGGTGCTCGCTTTGATAAACTCTTAATGGTGAAATTAGTAAACTAATTTATTCCTCGAAATTTTGAGGAGGGTTTATGTTGCCCTAAATCAGAAGCAAGGATAAGCCACAAAGTGCAAATTAATAGCTCACCTCCGAGCGTGGTGCGGTGAGAGCAAGAAGCCTGTCTGAGTAAGTGGGAGGCTGCCAGGAGCCTGTCTCTAGGGGTGTTTCCAGCAGCCGGAGAGAAACATGGTCAGAAGACATGGCAATGAGAGGGAAAGCAGATTTTTTTTTTTTTAATTTTTAAAGCTTGCTCAAATAATGCAAAAAGTGTGTTTGTTGTAATTTCTTGAATTACTCAAGTGGGAGAATATATGTTCTCATTATTTCAAAAAACACGGCAGATCAAGGGAAAATTGAGCTTGACCAGGCCCCTCTGAGAAGGGAGTGCAAGCACGTTGTTGTGTTCGTTGAGATCTTTAAGTTCAACAGATGCAAAAGTAGAGTTTGTTCTGTGCTGAGGAGAGGGTATCAGTGGTAAGAAACGAAGGTGGAGATCTGAAACTTGCAAAAATAGAGAATCTGGTTTGGGCTGGGAAAATTCAGAAACTGTATGAAATGGATACATAGTTCTGGAGCTGGTTTTTTAATTTAGACAAGTGTCTTGTTCTGAGACCTGTATCCCTGTCAGGAGATAGAGGCCTATGTAATTCCTCCCCCCCCCACCCAAATATAATGTTTATTTTTCCACTGTCTCTTACTGTCTGTATAATTCTTTGTAATGGCTGGTGGCTACTCTGGAGTATAGCCACGCCTTAGTTGAACTAGCCATTTCCCTCACGGACATATACGTTGTTGCCACATTTTTGCTATACCGAATGGGTCTTTTTTCGTTTTTCCCCCAAATGGTGCATAATTAGTACCATTCTAGACGCATTGGAAAAAAGTTAATTTGCTGCTTATGATGGCTGCCTCCAGGACATTAGAGCTTAATTTCAATTCTCTTGGGCACCTTGAGTTGAGACTGGCTGTTAGAATCATCCTGAGAAACACAATTGGTAGGTTAGAAGGCTTGTCTGCTTGAAATTTTGGTAAGTACCCCAAACTGTTTTTGCACAAATGCTGTACCAGCTACAGCAGAATGTTCTATGCTGTATTAGTCATGAACAGAATGTTAGAAGTTTCCAGAACATCTTCATCCTCCTAGAGGGGTCGGCTTCCTTCCCAGGAGCTTTTGTCAGACTTCAGATTAGTAACAACTCTACTTCCTCAGCCTCTGAGACCCCAGCAAGTCATTTCCACAACCATGGATATTGGGTCACAGAGTGCAGCTCCTTAAAACACAGTTTCCCCGGCCCGCCCCCAGAGATGCCGATCCGGGTGTACGGGGGCCCCAGGAAGTTGCCTTTCTAAAAACTGTTGCTTCTCCAGAACCACACCTTGAGTAGCACTGACCTGGAGAATACCTGTGCCTCCCAATTCTGCCCTTTCTCCAGGTCATTGGTTCTGAATGGGGGTGATTGTGCTCTTTCCCAGGGGACAGTGGGTCATGTCTGCAGCCACGAGTTATCATAAACGGCAGGGGATGCTACTGGCATCCAGTGGGTACAGACCACGGATGCTGCCGAACATCCCACAAAGCATAGAAGGGGCCGCGCAAGCACTTTCCAGTCCAGGATGTCTGTAAGTGTCTCGTTTGAGAAACCCTGCTCTCCTGTGAGCCAGGGCGATGTGTCTGAGGCAGGCTCATGTGTTTTCCTTTGGGTGCTTTTTTCTCCTCTGTGTGGCCAGTTCCCGTTCAGCATGGATGTGCGTATCCCCAGTCTCATTCCTGGGCATGGAACGCATCCACCTTACCGCCGTGTCTTTCTCAGCCCCGCTGATCCCTCACCCCATGAAAGTCCCCCTTCCCAGCCTGAAGAGTCAGTAACCATTAAACACCACCTACTGATCGCTGACTGCTGCCGGGTGGTGTGTGATGTACGTGGAATTGTGTTCAGTTTTAGTCCGTCTGCTTGGGTTTGAATTTTGGCTGGCCACTCACCACCACCTGAGCAAGTGACTTTACCTCTGATGATTGACATCCCATTTTGCCCGGGATGTCCCCATTTCTGACTATGGTCCCTGATATAATTACAAATAGCAACGCTTTTCCTCTTAGGAGTTTCCCAGTGTGGGCAGTAAACTGTATGGTCACCGTCATGATAAGCACGCTTCTGCCTTTGTGTGGTTCTTGTGAGGACCGAATGACCATGTGTGCGGTGTACTGTAGAGGTCCTTGATGGAAGTGAGTCCTTCTGTTCTGGGTAAACATCCAGGAGAAGAGTAAGCAGATCTCAAGATGTTTGTGTATCCATGTTGGCAGCAGCCATATTCACAAGAGCCAGAAAGTAGAAGCAAGCCAAGTGTCTGTTGATGGAAAAATAGATAAGCAAATGTGGTACATCCACATCACAGGGGAATATTATTCAGCCTTAAAAAGGAAGCAGATTGTTTTTTAAGTTTATTTTGAGAGAGGGAGAGAGAGTGAGACAATGTGACACACACAAGCAGGGGAGGGCAGTTGGGGGGGTGGAGAGAATGCCAAGCAGTCTCTGTGCTGTCAGCATGGAGGCCAACACAGGGCTTGAACCCACGAACTGTGAGATCATGACCTGAGCCAAAACCCAGAGTGGGAACTTAGCCAACTGGGCCATCCAGGCGCCCCAAAAAGGAAGGAAATTCTGGCGCATGCTATGATGTGGATGAACCTGGAGGACATTAGGCTAAGTGAAATAGGCCAGTGGCAAAAAGACACCATATGATTCCACTTACATGAGGTCCTTAGAATAATCAGATGCATAGAGGCAAAAGGGAGAATGGAGAGCTGTTGTTTAATGCATACAGTTTGAGTTTTCCGATTAAAAAAAAAAACAGAGGTTGGTTGAACTCACAGTGTGAATGTCCTCAACGCTACTGAATTGTATACTTACAATGGTTAATAAGATGGGGGGGCGCCTGGGTGGCTCAGTCAGTGAAGCGTCTGACTTTGGCTCAGGTCATGATCTCGTGGTTTCAGGAGTTCAAGCCCAGCCACGGGTTCTGTGCTGACAACATGGAGCCTGCTTCGATTCTGTGTCTCCCTCTCTCTGCCCCTCCCCTGCTTGTGCGCTCGCTCGCTCTCTCTTTCAGAAATAAGCATTAAAAAAATTTTTTTAAATGGTTAAGATGGTAAATTTTATGTTCTATTTATTTTATAATTTTTTTAAAAATTAGCTCTTCTACAAACCTGGATTACATCATGTGAACCTCACTCTAAGTCACTGAGTTGCTCTTCATTTGCCCCATTTTACAGATGAGGATCCTAAGTCAAAGTGTGGCTGGGTGATTTGTTCAAGGTCTACACATAACCAGATCACAGAGACAGTGCCAGAGATTAGACTGTCTGTCTAAGGCAGGTCCCACAGAAAAGGATTTTGAGGCCTGGATAATGTAGTCCGCCTTGATCGTAGGGTAGTAGGGAGCCAGTGATGGCTGTTGAGCAGGAACAGTGGCATGATCTGATTTATAGTTTGCAGTAGGGATTGGCAGACTTTTCATAAAAGGCCAGATAGTAAATATATTGGGCTTTGCAGGGCATATTAAGGTCTCTGTCTTAACTGCTCAGCTAGATGTGTAAATAATATGTAGATAAATATGAATGGCTGTGCTCTAATACCACATTATTTACACACGGACTGGATTTGACCTGAGGGCCATAGTTTGCTGACCCCTGCTTCAGAGTGAGCTCTCTGGCTGCTATGCCCTTTCAGCTGTGGTAGGTTGGGAAGAGAACTGCAGAAGGGAAGGTACATACCTGCCTTCCCCTGCCCCGTTGTAGTAGCCCGGAAGTTGCTAAGAGCCTGTCGGGAGGCAACAAGCCCCCTTGGGTGGCCTATAGGTCCCAACTTACATGCAGCCTCTGCTCTCCCTACTCGTATTGAAAACTCTTCAGGCACGGGGCCCCTGACAAGGTGATGTGAAGGCCCAGAGAAGCCACACAGCCAGGCCAGGCTTGAAGGAGCCGTGGTTCGGGCTCATGATGCTGGCTTGACAGTGTTGTCTGTTTCCAGACTTTATTAGCATTGCAGCTGGGACCCAGAGAATCTGGAGGTGCTGTTGCCACTGCTTTCTCAGCCTAGACCGCAAAGGGCAATTACCCTGGTTATCCAGGCCTCCTGCCCTCCCCTTGTTTATTGCTGTGAACACAGGAAATGCACTATTAAGGTACACAGAACACTATCAAGGAATTTGACTGTAATTTAAAAGGCTCTATGGGGAGGACCCCAGTGGCTGATTAATAATGCATTTGTAGAGCAATAAAGACTCCAACAGATCAGTGGAGCTCAGCCTCCAGACTTTATTTATGCAGCTAGAATCCTGTGAGGTTCCTCTCTGGGTAGGTGGGGGTGGGAGTGTCTACATTGGGATTTTCTGACTCAGATGATACTTGTAAAATTGAGAATCACAGATTCTACCACTAGAATGGTAGTCAAGGACATGGGGTTCCAATCCTTGGGGTTCTAGAGTTGAATCCTGGTGCTACCAAGTGCTACCTCATTCTTGTGCCTCATTCTTCCCATCTGTAAAATGGGACTAGTGATAGTATCTGTCTCCTGAGTCTTGAGATGATGCATATAAAAGACATAACAAAGTACCTAATACATACAGAGTGGGTGCTCATTCAGTGTTCAGTGATCTCTTACCATCCCCATCATTCAGATTAGTATTCCCTTCTGAGGAGCTTAGGTGACAGAGGCTGGCTCAGGCTTCTTTTTGCTCCCTTCTCGCATCTGACCCAGCAGTGAGAATGTCACTCACTGGTCCCTTTTTCTCTGTCTCCTCCACAGCCTCTCTGGCCAGGTTGCCCACATCTCTTGTGGGGATGCAGAGTACGTTCTTCGCTCATCTCCTCACGTCTACTCTGTCCCACCCTACGCCATCTGCCAAGTGACTCTGTGCATCCAGGACATTCTTCCTAAGATGTACTTTGAACTGTGTTGCTCATCTGCTAAAAACCCACCAAGTCTACCCATTGTACCTAGGGTGACTCTACTCCCTTTGGGGTCCTGTGGAAACCGCCCCACCTCTCTCTCCAGCCTTGTCTGTTTTTATCAACGGTCCTCTCCCCACCATGGCTCACTGTGCCAGGGCCGCCCAGCCTCCTGCATCCCTAGAGGAAGCAGGCTTCAGCCTGAGGCTTTCCCACATTCTGGTCTCCCTGTCCACACCCTCGTTCCCATGTCTCTTCTGGCAAGTTCATATCATTCTTTGGAGCTTAAATCCAGTTATGCTTTCGTAAGGGAAAGTTGTCTTTTATAGCATTTGTTCTAGTTAGTAATTTTGTGTGGCTATTTGTTTAACATCTCTTTTCCTAAATAGACTAAAATCTCTAAGGAAGGCAGGTTATGTTTTTATTTTTCAGTACTTAGCCCACCTGGCACAAAGTAGATGCCCAGGATGGATGGATGGATGAACAAATGGATGAAAAGATGAGTCAATTAGATGGACAGATGGATGGACAGAGAGATGGCTAGAGAAGTTGAAGTCTGCAGGCAGAGTTCAAGAAACATGGTTTTGGGATAATCTGGGTAGGAAATTAAGGAAGAACAACTGAGAGATTTAAGAATAATTCAGGAGGCAAATATGGCAGAACTTGGCAGCCAGTTGACTGTAGAGATGAAGGCTGGGGAGGAATTGAAGGAAATGCCTGGATTGTTTGTTAGAGAGACTCAGTGGCGTTGATATAACCAGTAGAAGTGGAGAATTTCTGCATCTGGACAGTGGAGCTGATGACTGTTTGTACCTCAGTGCTGTGAAGGTAAATAAGATAATTTATTATTTTGCAAAAGCTGATGGAAGTGAGAGAAACTTCCTACTTGGTCAACTGAATCAGAGCCCAGTTCTGGTGGAACTTTTAAAACCGGAAGAACGGTTGTGCTCACGTCCCAAAGTGGCCAAGCACTCGCAGACTAAGAACAGAAGGGAGGAAGGGGTGGCCGAAGCTCAGTCAGCCGTGGGGGCCACCATGGGCCACGAAGACCAGCAGGCATCTGGTCATGCAGGCTGTTGTACGCCATGAAAGGTAATTTGGAATTTCTTTTTTTTTTTTTTTTTTAGTGGGGTCCAATGGCCTCACAAAAATGCATGCCTGATTTCTCCAACACGGGTCACCTGATTTCTCAGGCGTCGTATATGACTATGGCCACCCCCATTCACGTATGTATCATCTGTGCCGTTTTCCAGGCTCAAGGGTGGAGTGGAGTAGTCACACCACAGTGGACTACGTGGCACCCAGAGCCTAACCTACTTACAGTCGGTCCCTTTACAGAAAAAAGTTTGCCAAGCCCCGTTCTGGGACAAAAGCTCCTGGACTTACTATGTCCAGTGTAGATTCCAAGACTTGAGAAATTCTCCATTGCCTTCAAAACTGATGAATGGGAATAAATTACAGATACAACAAGGAATGTCTAAAACTGCTTTCAGTGGGGTTTCAGTTGACTTTCAGGGATGGGCTGGCTGGATGGAAAGGTGGGAGGAAAACATCCTCCGATTTCACATCATTATAAAAACCTGCCAGCCTAGTTCCTAGATGCACCTACACTCCCTGGAGAGAACCTGCGTGAAGGTGGGGTGCCTGACCTATAACAGGTGCTCAAAAAATGTTTACTGAATGGCTGATGAATCAGCAGTGACCTTCAGAGGGGCTTGGAGCTGGCTTCCCACCTGGAGTGTTAGAACACAGACTTGGAAATCGGGACAGAGCCTCTCCAGCTCACGGCTGCCTTTCATTGGACCTATCAGCTAACTTGTTCGGAACAGGCTAAACGCTCACTGTCACCTGAGTGACCCCAGAGGAGCCCCCCCAAATTTTGCCAACACACGGCACATAGCATCGACACTGCTGTGGTCTCACAGGAAGTGAAACTGGGCCCAAGTGAATATCGGATCATCATTTTTAAATGCTGGTAAGAAATGCTGATGATTACCGTCTCCGGCTTCTAATTACACCTCTGCGTCTCTCAGGAAGGAAGAGACCTTTTTGCCATAGGCGCACTTCACAGCTAATGTGAAACCCAGCACAGGCTCTGTTTAATTACATGTGCACTTCCTGAAGCCATGACAAAGGTCCTGAAAAACTAATCTGCTGCCTGTCAGGACAAAGGGCATTGATCTTGAACCTTAAACTCCACTGGCATCTTCAGCCAAGACACATCCCTGTGCATGACCAGGGGGAGGGGAGGAGGGAACTGCTATAAGGCACACCAACTGGTGTGGGTGAGAACATTGCATCTGGGGGAAGAAACGAATATTTTCTCTACTACATTTGAGCTTCTTTCTCAACTGAGAATGGTGGGGAGAACTACTGAAAGACAGATCTGAGTATGGAGCCCATCTAAGTAATAATAATAATAGGTGATTATTTATTGAGTACATTATTTCCACCGATGGACATTACACTTTGAGAGGGAGCAAGCTTTATTACCAAACAACATCTTTACACATGCTTGGGTATATAATCTTTTAAATGCCAGAGTTGCATTCACTGGCATGTGGTTCCTCATCCTTTTTTTTTTTTTTAAGTTTATTTATTTTGAGACAGAGTAAGCGCACGCGTGTGCATGCTCACAAGCAAGAGGGGGAGGGGCAGAGAGAAAATCCCCAGCAGGCTCCAAGCTGTCAGCACAGAGCCTAAGACGAGGCTCTGTCGTGTGATCCGTGAGATTGTGACCTGAGCCGAAATCGAGTCAGATATTCAACCCTCTGAGCCACCCAAGTGCCCCAGGGGGCTCTTCATTTTATGTTCTGTGTTGAACAGTAGCTTAACTCCTACTGAGTCTCAAATCAGGTCTCTTCCCAGAGTTTCAGAATCCTAAACTCAATTGCTAGGTAAATATTATGGCTTGCACTGTTTCCCCAAAAAGATGTTGTGGTCCAAACCCCTGGTATCTGTGAATGTGACCTTATTAGGAAGTGTATGGTCTTTGCAGATGATGAAGTTCAGTTGAGGTCATTAGGGTGAGCTCCCATTCTAACATGACTGGTGTCCCTATAAAAAGCAAATTTAGGGTGCCTGGGTGTCTCAGTCAGTTAACCATCCGACTTTGGCTCAGGTCATGATCTTACGGTTCATGGGTTCGAGCCGCGCATCAGGCTCTGTGCTGACAGCTTGGAGCCTGGAGCCTGTTTCAGATTCTGTGTCACCCTCTCTCTCTGCCCCTCCCCTGCTCATGCTTGCTCGCTCGCTCTCTCTCTCTCTCTCTCTCTCTGTCTCTCTCAAAGGTAGATAAATGTTAAAAAAATTTTTTTTTTAAAGGCAGATTTGGGCACAGAGATAGACACATACAGGGAGCGTGTCATGGAACGTGAAATGGAGTCGGGAGTGAGGCGTCCATAAGCCAAGGAACAGCAGGAATAGCCAGGACACCATGGGAAGCTGAGAGGGGTGAAGGAATAGACTCTTTCTTACAGCCCTCAGAGGGAATCAACCTCCCTGACACTTTGATCTTGACTTCTAACCTCCAGAACTATGAGACAATACATTTCTAGTGTTGAAGCCACTCCATTGTTGGAGCAGCTCCAGGAAACTAACACAACAGACGTCACCACTGAGAGATGTCCCACTAGCGTCCCACACCCACATCGACTTTGCAACCGTCCGCCCCCCCACCAAATCCAGCCGCGTTTTTGTCTTCTCTGTTTCAGCTGGTCACTCCAGTCTGTCGTTCTAATGAACAGTCCTGGCATCTCCTTTGCTTCTTGATAGCCATTTAGGCTAGTAAATGAAAACAAGGCGTGTGGGCCCTGCACACTGATTCGGCTCATCTTCTCAGGGCCACAGCTGGCATACGGGCAAGCTGGGGCTAGAGGTTTAAACTTGGTGAATTCGTTGCTAATGATTAAAGATTGGAGATCCTCATTTCAGCTTCCAGATTTCTGGCTTCTCTTGGAATTGAAGGGAAAATGTGGCAACCCCAAGCTGACAGAGCCTCGTGTAGCAACGTTTGTCTGACGTTGAGAGAAGCAGCCTCCTTTTGATGGGATGCGGGTCCTCTCCTTCCTCCATCAGGTCTCTCGCTGAGGCCCGCCTCACTCGTCAGGTTACCTCCTGGCCCCTGTGATCTTGGTGTTTCCAACCCCTGATTACTGCAGTTGAAAAGTTGACAGGGAACCAATTCCAGCTCAGTGGTAAGTGGAGACAAGCTTCCAGAATTTCCAGGATGAAGAGAAATGAAATCACCCTATCAACCAACGTGCCCACCATTTTCTTCTCAGAAGCTCACCCCTCCCTTCGTGACTTTCCCCTCAGTCCCCCCATCAGTATAGCCTCTCATAAAATGATGGATAATGGTGCACGTGGTTAAAAGTACGGGGATGGTGGCTCTAGGAACTAGGTTTGGACAGAAACTGTTATTTGGAGGACTCTCAAGGTGCAGTTTTACCAACACATTGGATTTTCCTTTTTTTTTTTAATTTATTTATTTTGAGAGAGAGGAGGGAGGGAGGGATAGGAACAGAGAGAGAGAATGCCAAGCAGGCTCCACACTCGTCACAGAGCCCGACACTGGGCTCAAACACAGGAACAGTGAAATCATGACCTGAGCTGAAACCAAGAGTCAGACACTCGCCACTGAGCCACCCGGGTGCCCTGCCACATTGGATTTTCTGTAAACACATGGATGCACTAGGCAAACATGTTTTGAGCCTGAAAGCCCTACGATCAAGACAAATGCATAAAGGAACCCCAAAGAAAGCATTTGCCATAATTCCCCACTCAGGATCCCAAATGCACAATTTCTACCATGATTCAGTCCATCTTTGGGGACCAGAGAACAAGTGAGGCATCATGCCTGTTGTGTGTGTGAAGAGTATTGAGAGGCAATGGGATGGGGTCCTCAGAATTTAGAGCCCATTACTACCACTTTCTAGCAGGTCAGAGGCCTCTTAGAGCCCCCATTTGTAAATGAGGCTATTGGTACCTCCCTTTGCAGGGTCGATGGGAGTACTGGGGGAAAAAAAAGTCTACAAAGCACTCAGTGCTGTGCTTAGCACATGGTAGGTCCTCAAAAAGAAAAAAAAAAAAAGAGTCCAGTTATAGTGGGGATTTGCCTTTGCAAACTCCAGGCTGCTTTCAACACACTCAGTAGTATATGTGACTTGAATAGCGTTGTCAGATTTGTCTGGGATAAGGGAGTTTTTTTCTGGAATCCAGAACTACGTTTAGTTAGGTGTCAGGAATCTCCATTCCCAAATTGAATTGGAATGAGCTATTTTCCACACTCAAACAAGGCAAGGAGGAAAATGGAGCAAGATGACTCTCCTTTTTTTTTTTTTCCCAGGGAGTTTCCCCATTTCCCATAATGAAAGATCATTAAAATAACCAGAAGACAAATGGTACCAAATTAATAAAAATGTAGATCAAATGATCCTCTGTTACCTATTTTTGCTCAATTGCAGTTCAGAAATGCATTGATTAAACTGCCAGCAAACCATTATGGTCATATTCATTATGGTAGCATAATCTATTTTATTATGATAGGATAATAACTAACACAGCCTTGCAGACAGACGTTTCTCTGTGGGCTAAGTAATCATTTACTGGGGATCTGCACCAAAGAACACTCAGTTCGTTTTGCTCGCGGTAGAATTGAGCCTTGGAGTTGGGGAGGAGGGAAAAGCAGTTTATTTTCTTTGCATTTATTGCAGGACTTCGCCTGCTTGACTCCCAAGCACTCCCAAGCACTCTGTTGGCTGCTGTGAAATCTATAATGATCCGGGAGAGATTTTAGAAATGTCAAAAAAGTAGTCAATGAGCTGAGTTTACTAATTTTTTTTGTTTTTGTCTACTCCATACGCAAGAGCTGAGTTGATTGATTTCTCGTGTGCTTATTTATTCATTAAGCTTATTTATTCATTGGGCATTTATTTATCATGCATTAGGCAAATAGGTGATAGGGCCTGGCAGTGTGCCAAGCCCCAGCCATGGAGAGATCAGTATCACGAGACCCCGAGTTGCTCACAGTCTAGCAGGAGAGGCAAGGGCATAACTAAACCGTTATCAACATGCACAGAGAGAGGTGTGTGCACAGATTTGTAAAAGCGAATATGGGGCGTGATTTTGCCAGTGGTGCAGCTGGCCTCAGGAGCGCAGCACCTGGGATGGGGAGTGGCCAGAAGGATGCAGGAGACCTGCCGTTTGCATTTGAATCCAGACTCTGTCACTTAAGAGGCAGATCACTTTCTTTCTTTCATCCCAAGGACCTCCTTTACAAGATGGGGGTGATCACGGGACTCCCCTCCACTGTTGAGACAGATTCCGTTATGAGGATATACTGCCTGTCCTGTGTATGGTTTTGAGTCCTTCAGCAGGGAGAAGCCACTGTCATCAACCTCCTTGTTTGACCCATGATGAAGCTGTGATTTGAGAGAGGTACCTTGCTTGAGGTCTACTCCCAAGTACATGCTCTTAACTAGCATGAAGGTGGCATTTTCACACATGGACGTTCAATGCAAGGGTCCAATGCATGGACGAAATACCTTGAGGGGCCACGAGGACGCAAAAGCCTGGAGCAGGCAGCTGTGGACCATGGCTGACTGAATAACACGGGTCCTGTCGAGAGCCCCAAACCATCTTGCCATGTGAATGACAGGCACAGGCTGGCTCTTGTTTTTAAAAGTAAGAAATCTGAGTTTTCGTATGAAATCTTTTGGTTTAACTGACAACTGTATTTAAAACAAATAAGCAAAACTGAAAGCAAGCCCAACAAAACCTGTCTGGAGGCTAGGCAGGCCCAGGAGCTGGCAGCCCGCAGGCTCCACTTTGAAGCCAGCGTCTCAGCAGGCCGCTTGGTGTGCTGAACGCCTTCTGCCCCGCACCTTCCCACATAGATTTCTGCTTGAAGGACTCTTGCCTGTTTGTGCGGTCAGAAGTCTCTGGCACAGGCTGACGGCAGGGAGCCAGGCTGCTTTTCCAGGCCCCCTTTCTGCTGTGCTCAGTTCTGGCACCCCTTGCTCGCTACTTTCAAGCAGGATGGTCAGGGCCCACCCTGTAATGAAGCTTGTCTTCTGGTGCTGCCCCCCACGCTCACAGTGATTTGAAGCTGGGGAAGAGCTTGCCCCGAGGTTTCCTTGAAGCAGGCAGGGATGCAGTCTCCCATGAGTTGTTTCTGTTCTCAGTGGGAGAGAGGAGTTGGAACATTCTGGTGCCTCAGTAATCCACCCCATTCGATGTCAGCCTGCGTATATAAAATGGCCAGTCTGCTTGTGCCAGGGAAGGAGGGAGGAGTGCCCCTCTGCAGGGGCGATGAGTACTGGACAGGAGACAAGACAGGTACAGGAATCCTGATTGCATATGGCAGATGGTAGTATGGTTGAGGCATTAACAAAACGCTGCAAAACACAAATGAGGAAGAATTTTGCCCAGAAGAGGCAATCAGTGAAAGTGTCATAGTCCTTGAGCTAAATTGCTAGGTGTGGATATAATTTCACCAAGCTGAGAGGGAAGAGGAAGGTCATTCCAGACGGAGAGCACGCTGTCACCATCACCAATGCCACCCCCATCCAACATCATCAACCACCACTATCACCATCACCACCATACAACTCTCATTATCTCCATCACCACCATGTGACTGTCATCACCTCCATTACTATCGTTGTCACCACCACATCCACCTTCGCCATCACCACCACCAACCACTGGTATCATCACCATCACTACTCCATCGTCTCCATTGCCATTACCATCATCTCCACCCTTATCACTGCCTCTATCCCCACCTCCACCACTGTCATTGCCACCATCAACTCCACCATCACCATGGTCGTCATCAGTGAATCCTTAGCCAACATCACGATAAAGACCTTTGTTCTATATAATTTGTCCCTCACAACACTTTAACATGGATACTAAATGGAATTTCATTTAGAGGTGAGAAACTCAAGGCTTAGAGAAATGCAGGGATTTACCAAGGTCACACTGATTATTAGTGTGGCCCCAGATTCAAAGCCAGCTGCCTGACTCCGGAGCCTGCACTCAGTCACTGCCCTTCCCTGCCTCCATATACCGGTGCCGTAGGGGACAAAGGCTTCAGTACATGTGAATGCTTAAGGCACTGCTGGCATGTAGTAAATGCTCAGTAAATGTTAGGTGTTACAGATTCTTTCAGAAGAATGTAGTGGCTGTTGCCTAATCAAAGAGTTTCTGTACTCAAATACATTTAGGAAATACAGGATTAAACAAAGTGAAACAGGTTTTTATTTGGCTGCAGAAATTGTCAGAGCCTTTTAAGCATAAACCCACATTGGGAATCTCTAAGAAGCAGTGCAGGAATCTTTTCCCTTTGAGCATGTTCAAGGCTCTGGTCCCTTGAGAGAAACAGGTCATGAGATAAATAGTCAAGAGCTTCAAATTTTGGGGTTAAGTTACATCAGGGTTTCTTAATAGTGGCACTGTTGACATTTTGGACTGAATCATTTTTCATTGTCAAGTGGTACCCTGTGCACTTTGAATGTACTTGAACCCCAACCCAGTGGATGCCACTAGTACCCCTGCCCCAGTTATGAGAGTCCAAAAGGTCTCCAGACGTTGATCCATGTCCTCTGGGACACAAAATCATTACCAGTTGAGGGCCCCTGGGTTAGCTTATTTTGAGCTAAAATAGAAAAGATAACAGGATAGACTCTTCTATTTAAGGGTCTGCAGGATGAAGAAAAGGCCACTACTGAGCTGAGGAAAGTAGTAAAAAGAGCTTGGGTGACCTAGAAGAGGCAGTACTTGGGCTGCCAAAGGAGCAGGGGGTCCCTGGAAGGGGAGGTGTGCCCCCAGAGGTGCCAAAGCTTTGGAGAAGAAAGACATCTGGAGAAAACTAGCCCCTGGTTTTTCCACTGGCTTCCCTTGAACAAGCATCTCCAAATGACTAACAGGCAGCGGCCAGACTCCAGGGGCCAGCACACAAGACTCCCCCTGGTCATGGGGGGGAGGCTAGAGAAGCCAATGGCAGGAAATGTGAAGGTAGGAAAATCTGACTTGGTCTAGAGAAGGAAGGAGGGCATGGTGGAGAGGGAACATTTCAAGGGGGGAGTGAGTTGATGAAGATCCAGGAGATGAGGAAGCAGAGGAGGGATCGAGACCATGATCCCAGGACCAGCTGAAGGACCGTGGATGCTTTCCTCTCACTGATGTGTGTCATTTGGGTCAGGGTGTTACTTTCCTGGGGTTGCCATAACAGATGACCACAAGCTTGGTGGCTTTAAACACCATGAATTCACTCTCTCTTTCTAGAGAATAAGCACTGTAGAGGTCAGAGTCTGAAACCAGGTTGGTGGTTCCTTCTGGGGTGTCTGAAGGAGAATCCATGGCTCTCTCCTACCTTCTGGTCGTTACCGGCATCCTTGGCCTACAGATGCACAGTTCCAATCTTAGCCTCCCTTGTCACTTGGCCTTCTTCCCCACGTGTCTTCAAGTGGAGATCTTATGAGGGCAGCAGTCACTGGATTTAGGGCCCACCTTAATACAGTATGAGCTCATCTTAATTTACCTAATTACATTTGCAGAGACCCCATTCCCAAATAAGGTCACATTCTGAGATTCCAAGTGGATGTGAATTTTGGGGAGATCCTGTGTGACCCATACACCCACATACAGATGATATTTTCTTTAGGGACAAGGTGGGAGGGGCAGAGAGAGAGAGAGGATCCCAAACAGGCTCCATGTTCAGTCTCACAACCCTGAGATCACGGCCTGAGCTGAAACCAAGAATCAGACACTCATAACTGAGCCACCCAGGTGCCCCCATACAGATTTTTTTAATGTAAATTAGTAACCATTTTAACAATTGGAATATTGAACATAAGAATCAGTATTTCTGGAATCTTGTGGAAAACCAGAAGATTTACCAACACTGGAATGCATCCCCCATGGCAAGAAGCCCTTAAGAGACCCAGCCCTTAAGAGGTGATCTCTCCTGTCTAGCAGGGTGAGTGGGCTCTTTCTGATTTGCTACTGCCTCTGCCCAGCGTGTTTCTCTTGTGGACTTTGTGTGGCAGCCCTTGTTTGGGCTGAAGTTTGAGATACCCACCACAAGCCCTTCCTCCCTGGGGCCTAGCTCAGTCCTGGGAGCACAGGCCACCATTCTGTAAGTTCATGATGGTCTGATGCAGATCGGAGAGGCCACTCCCTCCCTGATGTGTTCTGACCTTAGGTTTAACCACTGTTGTATTCAACCATCCAGGTCAAAGCACGCAGCTGGGCTCACAGAAGTAGGCCTCCCAAGTTGGCCCTCCTGTGGACTCCGTACTAGGACTGGCTGGTCTCCTGGGGTTTCCCTCGCCTGGCTAGAGTTCAGGCCCTTTGCCCCATTGTTTTTTGTGGCAGTTCTGGAATCCCACCCTGTAAGGGCATGGTGCCAAAGGTGAAAGGACACCACCTTCAAAAATCACAGGGATCTGGCTTTGAAACCTAGCTCCAGCCCTAACTGGTTGTATGGTCTTAGAATGAGGGTACCGTCTACTCAGCCCAAGGATTGTGTGCTTGTGACAAATAATGTGTATGGAGGGCCTCAGACGGCGCCAGGTATGAAATAGCCACTCAGGAATTGCAACCATGTAAAAATGATTACCATTCTATTGTTAGATGACTTCCAGCGAGCAGACGGATGGCACACAGCATTCGCAGGCCAGGGAGGAACAGGGTGGATGGAGAGGGGGGAGGGTAAAGTCTCCCCCAATCATAAGCCTCAGTAGGGAGGATGGCCAGGTTCTGAGTCTCCCATTGGCTGCTTGAAACAGGAAGTCTTCTAAGCAGCAGTGACCTGTCCCTTAGTCTCCACGTCCTCTCATGTCCTGTGTTCATTTTGTATGCACCGTCCAATGTTTAGGCGATACCTTATTAAACAAGGTTGCCTGCAGCCCTGGCAAGTCACAATGAAGTCAGGAATTAAGATATAGCTTCCTGCATCGTGTAATTGGATTACAAGGATCATATGAATGCCACGTTGCCTATGAAATGTGCAGGGGATTATTCAGTAATGACTTTCTTCTGTCATCCTTCACTAATCCTACCAATCGGGAATAGTTTTAGATTAGGAGAGAACCCCACTGGTAGTAGCTGTCTTTCTCATTTACAGCTGGGCCTCCCTGGGGTTTGGGAAAGGAGGTAGCTGCAGATGATTGACTGGCCAGTGGTGCCAGCTGCCATGGGTAAACCAGTGACTCTGGTCCTTGTTACTCATCTGAATTCCTGCTCCACATACCCAGCAGTCTGTGGACATTTTTATCCTGGGGTCCCACAGGCATCTCAGGGTTCCAGAAAGAACCCACCATCTTTCTGTCCCCAAATTCTCAACATTTTTCCATAAGGAATACCATCCCCAACCTCCGAGTTGCCCAAGCCAGAAACCCAGGGACCTCTATGTTATTGCTACTCCCTTAAATCCATAAGGTGACTCTCAGTTTTAACTTCTCAACACCTCTTGTGTTCGTCACCTCCTCCCCAACCATCCTGTCCTCCCTGTTAGGCCTTTATCATCTCTCAGGGTATTGCAGTCAGTCCCCTACTCTTCCTCCTGCTTCTACTTCTGCCTCTCTTTAACCTCTCCTTTAAAAAAAAAAAAAAAAAAAAACAAAAAACGATTTCTGGAGTAAGTTTTTAAAAATGTCCTTTTCCTATCACTCCCCCGATAAAAATCCTTCCATCACAAAACCAGTAAATACATTGCACTGTTGGGTCTCTTCTTCCTCCCTGGGCTCAAGCAGACATTGCTAATTAATCACTGTACATCTCCTACTGAGCAGAACTGGGACTGAGCTTTGCCATGCATTCATTGGCTTTGATATCTCGGAGCTTTCCATCATCTGCCTTCTGCCTACTTGTCTCTTCCCCCACCCTTACTGTGCAACTCACGCCCCAGCAGTCCTGAGCTCTGGGTAGTTATGAGGGGCTCCTACCACCATGCCTTTGTCCGTACAGCTCCCTCTGCCTGGGATGCCCTTTATCACACATGTCTTCCTGGAAAACTCACTCCTCTCAAGTGTCGTCTCTCTGAATCTCCAAGATTTGGATATTTTTCTCTAAATCCCCATTGCCCTATGCCTCCATTTCAGCAACTCTCCCTTTGCACTGAAGCCGTTGGTTTGCATGTCTGACCACTGTTTTTGTTTCTTTAATGTTTTTATTTAGTTTTGAGTGACAGAGACAGAGCACGAGCAGGGGAAGGGCAGAGAGGGAGACATAGAATATGAAGCAGGCTCCAGGCTCTGAGCTGTCAGTACAGAGCTCGACATAGGGCTCAAACTCACAGACCGTGAGATCATGACCTGAGCTGAAGTCAGATGGTTAACCAACTGAGCCACCCAGGTGCCCCATTTTTTTTTGGTTTGTTTTTTAATGTTTATTTTTGCACATGCGTGCCTGAGAGAGAGAATACATGAACACATGCCGAGAGTAGGGGGTGAGGGGCAGAGAGAGGAACAGAGGATCCAAAGCAGGTTCCATGCTGACAGCAGAGCCCGATGTGGGGCTTGAACCCACGAACTGCGAGATTATGACCTGAGCCAAATTTGGATGCTCATCCGGCTGAGCCACCCAGGGGCCCTGTCCACTGGTATTTTTCGCTCCCACACCAGGGGCAGGGACAGTGAGTGGCCTATGCATCTTAACATCTCCAGCACGTATCTTCGCTTTGCTGTGATCAGTACCTCTGTATCAAATAAGTGATTGACTAAACAGCATCCAATTTTTACTGGACACTTATGTAGTACCCAACATGGAGGCACTCTGCATGAATCTTCCTGCTCCTTCTTAACGTCGCTATAAGGTAGGCACAGGTTTTTCTACTTTCTATTTGAGGGAGCTGAGGCTCAGAGAGATGAAGTCATTTATCTGTTCAGGGCCACACGGCCGAGGACCCAGGTCTGTCTCAACTGGTGTTCTCCCAGGGCAATGTTTGGAGACGTTTTGGGTTGTCACCACTGAGTGGGGGGTACTCCTGATGTGGGAGCACAGATGAGGTAGAATTCACTTACTCTGCTGGACATCATGCAACGCCCAAGGCAGCCCCCTACTCCCAACAGAAGGTGATCCAGCAGCAACGTCGATAGTGGCAAGGGTAAGAAACCCTGCCCTAAGCCTTTTGCTCATAATCATGGCTTTGAACGCCTCCCTCGAGGATGTGTAACTTAAAACTCTCAGTGTTTTTATTGATTTTGATTGCTGCGGCTCACAAACTGCAAAAATACAGGCATGAGGTGCTGCTCTTACTTGGGTTACATCAAGACTGGGCGAGCCAGTGGAGACAAACATCCAGGTGTGCCTTTTCCTAAATCTTGGGGGTTCATCAGTTAAGACATTAGACTGTGACGGCCCCCAAAGACGATAGGTCTCAATACAAGCCCTCTGTCCCTGAGCTGTCACCTCCAAACCCACCGCCTGATGCAGATTTCCAGCAGCTGAAATAAATACATGCAGATTTGGGGGGGAGAGGGTGGGGTGAAGATGCTCACAGGAGCAAGGTAAATAAGTAATTTAGATCAATCCAAAGAGCCTGTGACCCGAATCTGCTTAAGCCACGTAAAATTAGCAGAGGGGTAACAGCACCCTATCCATTTTCATCACCAAAGTTGAACTTTAGTCCTAGTATGCAACTTACCCATGATTCTATGTTATTTATTATTCATGGGGCATTGTAAGTTACCATAGTCTCTGAGTAATCTTCTTAAGCCTGCCAAAAGAACCGGTGTTAATTGCTTACACTGGAACATATTTGCTGTTGGAAATGTCACACCATAATTATATCCCATTTCACTGTCTGACAAGTAATAGACTAAAAGAAAATTGGGTTTCTTTCTTTTTTTTTTTTTCCTCCTTCTCCTCCTCCTCCTCCTCCTCCTCCTTGTGATGTGTAAAACCATTCCCACAACCCTTCAGGCAGCAAGCAGGTGGCAAGTTCCTGGACTTGTCAAAAAAGTTAGAAAACTTTCTGGGCGGGCTGATGATAATACAAATGAGTATTTGTGGACAGACATGCACACAGAGCCCGTGCCCAGAAAGGCCTGTGTGTGATTTAATGTTCTGCTTAAACTCATGAGAAAGAATGAAATATGGCCCTTTGTAGCAACGTGGATGGAACTGGAGAGTGTGATGCTAAGTGAAATAAGCCATACAGAGAAAGACAGATACCATATGTTTTCACTCTTAGGTGGATCCTGAGAAACTTAACAGAAACCCATGGGGGAGGGGAAGGAAAAAAATGAGGTTAGAGTGGGAGAGAGCCAAAGCATAAGAGACTCTTAAAAACTGAGAACAAACTGAGGGTTGATGGGGGTGGGAGGGAGGGAAGGGTAGGTGATGGGTATTGAAGAGGTCATCTTTTGGGATGAGCACTGGGTGTTGTATGGAAACCAATTTGACAATAACTTTCATATATTAAAAAAAATGTAACAAAAAATGTTCTGCTTAAACTCTTAATAATTTTTGAACAAGCTGCCCCATGTTTTCTCTAGCACTGGGCCATGCAAATTATGGGGGCAGTCTTACAAAAGGGGAAGGACCAGGGAAGTGACAGAGCCCACCGGGGTATGGCTGAAGACCAGACAAGAGTTGGTGTAAAAGGAAATGGTGAGAACGTCAAGGACACAGACCGGTTATAAATTAGAAAAATGCGTATACGTGTGTGTTCGTGTTATAAGAATCGGTGCCTTGTGAGGTCATGTGGGGCAGACTGTCTGATCAGACGGCCCTTTCTGGAAGGCTAGTGACCACGTTTGGTAGGCTGAGCTGCTCTTAAACCGGGAGTTGGTCGCCTGTGGCACACAGACTAAATCCAGCCCGCTCTGGTTTTGTAAGTCAGGTTTAATTGGAATGCAGCCACGTGCATCTCTGCAGGGGTTGTCTGTGGCTGTTCTCCCAGACGATGGCACGGCAGAGTAGTAGTCACGACAGAAAACAGTATGGCCGCAAAGCCCTAACTGTTTACCATCTGGCCCCTTACAGAAAAAGTTTGCTGACTCCTTCCTGTCTTCACCTAGGGGGTGCCTCTCTGTAAGAGGGGCCAGGAAGTGGGGTCCCAGGCAGGCAGCCTCTTCCCCACCTGTAACTATACACAAGAGGGGAGAATGGATTTTGACGGATCACAGGCTATGTGTGCTACACCCATTTTATAGATTTGGAGGCTGAGGAGGCTTCAGGAGATGAAACCTCTTGCTCACAGCCACAGAGCAAGTAAGTGACTCAGCCAGCCCACAGAGAGAGGCCTGCCTGACTTGAAAGTACAATGTACTTGCTGGTTGGGTTTTTTGCTTCTTTTTTCTCTTGAGCTGATACAGACAGACACCTGTCATTTCCCCATTTCCCCCAGCATCCTTTTCCTCTCTTCAAAAAATAAATATGTACATTCTCTCTTTTGTCAATCTTATTCCAGGATCTGACATCATGGTTTTTTGAGTGAGATAGAATATTAGGTGAAGTCAACTTGTGTCAAAAAAAAAAGATACTATAAATTTATTCTCTAAAGCCCGAGTCAGTTTACACTATGTGCTATGCGTGCCCTGGGCTAGGTGCTTGGGATGTAAGATTGAATAAATTGTCCAGGTATAATATATAAGAAAATTAGTTAATTGGTGACATAAAGTATGTGTTTTCTACACTGCATCAGCTCACAAGCAGTACAGTCACTCAGTGGTGGGGTTGAGTAGGAGTTGCCACACATTACAACCCTTGGTCCAGGGCACTCTGCTCAGACTGAGGAGGGAAGCGAGCTAAGTCAAAAGTGGATCCTGTCCTCCAGGGGAGATGAGACTTGCACGTGCAAGCTCTGTGTGGAAGGCAGTGCCGCTAAAGGGATTTGTTCACCCATTTGCTCACTCAAGAAAGCTACAGTGTTGAGGCCAGTAACTACGTGATCGTGCCTTTGCCAACCTCCATGCCTTGCTTCCCCTCCTGCCGACTGGCTGATAACAGGATGTGAGCAAGGCTGAGAACATCTAGAATGGCTGACAGCTACGAGATGGTTCCTTTCAGCCACACCCTCTAAGTAGGGCATATGGGCTCATCCTCCCACGTATTTTATTTCCATTTTTCATTTAGGGAAACTAGAACCTCACAGAGGTTCTTCTAACTTCTTCAGATCGTGCAGTGAGCAGGTACTGGCCCTAGACCTTCCTGCCTTCACAGCCCAGATGTACAGTCACTGTATTAGGGCAACATTAGCTAATTGACCAAACGGGCAGAGTAATGTATAATGAGTCAGACAGGAAGGAGGTTTACTGGCCCCCCTCCAAGTAGTGATTGACGGACCCAGGCCCCTTCCATCTTGTGGCTCCACCTTCTCCAGCACATGGCACCCAAGGCGACCATGCTCTTGGGCACCCAGGGGAGGAAGAAAAAGCAGGGAGGGGGTGAGGGGGAAATATCCACGGGTTAAGCCTAGAACTTAGGCTCATGACTTATGCTTAGCTTTTTCAGCTAAAGCAGAGCCATTTGACAAGATGTAACTGCAGAGGATGCTGGGAAGCAGGTGCCAGTGGATGCCAGGGGAAAACCAGCAGTGGGTTTGATGGAGAGCCTCCACCACTCTGCTTGTTCTACTGCTCTGGTCTTGATTCCCTCACTTTCCAGCTATTTCTAGGCGAGCCAGAGGCCGCTGGCCCTTTTGAAGGACATGTGACCACATACGTGACCACATGGCTCTTTTCTGATAAAAGGGTCACCTTCCACGATGCAGGGAACACATCTCCAAGAAGCATTCCTCTGTTAATGTGGCTGTGTATCTGACAGGGATATGGGGCACGGGGGAAGGCAAGGTTAGTAATTTAGTTGTCATTGGCTGACAGGTTAGTCTTAGAATATATTCCCCGCAATTCAAGGCTTGCAAGAGAGAGGCACTTAACAAATGTCAGCTTCCCGCGCTGCCCCATAGCTGCCTCACACTGACCCTGACACATTCCGAGAGTGTCTCAGCACGATTCCATTGGTGCCTCTCCCCCACCCACCCCCCACTTGGTATTCTTGCCTCTCCTGCCCGGTGAGGTTTCCCCGGGTGTGGCTGCAAATAGTGGCCATCACAATCACCAGAGGAGCTCTGGGAGCTGCATTTTTTCCTAATTCATTTATTTTGAGAGAAACAAAGAGCAAGTAGGGGAGGGGCAGAGAGCAAGAATCCCAAGCAGGCTCCATGCTGTCAGCACAGAGCCCCACACGGGGCTTGAACTCACAGAACTGTGAGATCCTGACCTGAGCTGAAACCAAGAGTCAGACGCTTAACCGACTAAGCCACTCAGGCACCCCCTAGGGACCTGTGTGTTTAGTGGTACCTTCTTGAGAATCCCTGGCTCCAAGTAGTTCCTCCGCTCCGGAACTTGACATTGGGAATCAGAGGAACCCCGTGGTGGGGGTGGGGCTGCCCTGCGCACCCTGGGATGTGAGGCAGCATCCCTGGCCTCTGTCCCCTGCATATGAGTAGCATCTTCTCACCCAGTCGTGATAACTGAGAACGTCTTCAGACGTTGCTAAATGCTCCCTGGAGGCCCAAATTGCCTCTGGGTTCATTAGAGCATTACTCACTATGTTTCTGTGTCATAAACTGAATGTTCCTCAGGGACCCATGTTCCCTTCTCTGTCATCCACTCCTACGCTTCTGGGCGAGGTCCTGTGACCGGGTCTCCCTATTACTGGGAGTGATGGTTCACTTCCTGGCTGAGGCAGTTACACGTGGGTATGAATTCTTCACACGGGTCCCCTTCTCCTCTGTGTGCTTGGTGTCAGAGGACTTGGGGGGAGTGAAGTAGAAACAGCTTGGGTCCTCAAGTGACCTCTCGAAGGACAGCAGCTCAGCAGGGAGAAATGAACCCTCGTTGGCACCAGCCAGCAATGTGATGAGGAGATGTTAGGGCTGCAGAGCCTTGCATGGCCCTGGGTCACACAGGTCCTGGTGCTGAGGCTTCCCGTGAGAAGCAGTCACCTTCCCTTCCCTTCTTCATCTGTCATCTGATACAGGCTCGTGATGCGTTTAAGGCAGAACAGGGTAGGAGCTCTGAAATCACATGAGCCGCGGTTCACAGCCCAGCTTGGCCACCAGCTGTATGATCTCGATCATCTTGCCTGACCTCTGTCAGTCTCCTCTGTAAGATGAGGTTGGTGATGGCTCCTGCCTCCCCGTGTTTTATGAGAATGGAATGAAAAACACTGCAACAGAACCAACAGAAAAAACCCAGAGACACACTTGACTCAGTGCCTGGCATGTCGTAAGCGCTCGACCAAACGTTAGCCTTTATGAATGTTAGGTTTCTGCCAGGCTTAGTAGACACATTGTTTCTCGGGTCCGCATCTTTAGCAAAGTCCCATTTCTTTCCAATCGATGGGTTCCCATAGCTTTATTGACCAAAGGACTAGTTTCTGTTGATATTGAAAAGGAATGACAGCAAGTGGACAAGGACAGGGACCTCCAGACCACTCTGTCAGAGGAATGTGGATTGGAGGTGATGGTTGCCGACAGCGTTAGAGTCATGATGGAGTCTAACATGAGGGTATATTGGAAGACACTGCAGAAGGAATGTCCATGTTATTCATGAATCCCACGTTTTTTAATGTTTGTTTTTGAGAGCGAGCATGAGCAAGGGAGGAGCAGAGAGAGAGGGAGAGAGAGGATCTGAAGTGGGATCTGTTCTGACAGCAGTGAGCCCAACGCGGGCCTCGAACTCACCAACTGTGAGATCATGACCTGAGCGGAAGTCGGACGCTTAACCAGCCGAGCCACCCAGGGGCCCCTCAAGTAGTTCCCATTTAATGCCTGACTGCCTACTGTGTGCCAGGACGCAGGAATAAAAAGGAAAGCCATCTTTGCCCATTTTCTCATGCCTTAAATCTTGAGTCATCCGTTGCTTTTAAGAAATAAAAGGAAATAAACAAGCAGGCACATTTCCTGCCCAGGGTGAGGTTTCACTTGTTCGGAAAGACAAGCAGATGGTCGTGTCTGCCCAGGCACACAGGAGGGCATCGAAAATCAGGGTGCACTGGCCCGAGTCCCCTAAATTCGTCCATGCCCTACTGCCCCTTCTCCTCTCGAGCACAGTGCACCGAGTACGCGTGGGTGACCTGGCCTGGGTGACAGCTTGCTCAATTTTGAGTTATGCTTGTGTTTTTTTGTTTTTTTTGTTTTTTTTCCAAATGGCAGTTTCAACAAATTCTACCCACTGATGCATTATTTAACCAAATGTCATTTCTCTGCCTCTCTCATTTAAGTATCATCTGTTAGGTTTACACATTGGTACACCCATGAAATTAACATTACACGTGTTTCCTTTTGGAGCTGACTGAATTTAATTTAATTTAAATTGTTGTCACTGTCAGTGGCCTTCGAAAGCTGTAATAGTGCGGGTCCCCTCTCCTCAAAGGCTTATCTTAACCCCATCCTGTCTCGAAAGCTCCGACTGCCCTTTGCCCTGGAGCTCTCTTGTCCGATGTCTAGGGCATGTTTAAGATGAGTTTTTTATGCCACTTCATTTATAGGGGTTCTTGTTTAGGAGAGGGTATTCTCAGAAGCCCCCTAACTTAGATGCAGCTTCTGAGCCATGGTTGAGAAATCGAGGTGTCCTTGGTCTTCCAGGCTAATCAAGGAAGGTTCACAGGAACGAGAACTCTAAACCAGCACGTTGGGAGACCTGATTCGTACAGATACTATGGCAGAGGGTGGCTATCCCCACCGTGAAGCTATATATGGTGAAAGGCAAGACACAGCATTCATCCCATTCCATGCTCATTTTAGAGACTCGGTGGGAGAGGAAGTGTGTCCGTCTGGTCCAGTGCCAGCCACCCCAGCAGCAAGTATTTGATAATTATTCCCCAAATAAGTGGTATATCTGTTCTATTAAGTGCTGTTCCCCCAGGGTGTAGTGCCATCAGACACTCACAATTACTTAACGAATGAATGAATCCGTGCTGTCACATGCCTAGGAGGCTTAACTTTTTTTCTGTGGTGATCGTAGGGTATGCTAGTGCAGGGTCCTAATCAAGAGCACTGTTTAACCATAGGCTGATAGCTCTTAGTCACTCTCAGGAAGGAGAATGACAAACAGAACAGGTGTCCTCAGTGTAGCAGGAGCAAACCGAAATGAGCTGGGGAGCACGTTTGGCATGGGCTTGGAGGGTGGTATGGGGCGGAGTGATTGTATAATAACAATTTTCATATACTGGAGAGGCTGGTCCACAGCAGAAGCGGTGGTGCTAATCTTCAAAGGCAGAATTAGGACCTACAGAGAAAACCTTCTGGTGGGCGTATTTTGAAAGAAAACAGCTATTGATCAACACTGACCACAAGTATGGCTGGCTGCTTCTTAAAGCACTTAGGTTCCCGTCTTTGGAGGCATTCAAGAAAGAACTGAATGGCCCTTCATCGTGTATTCAATATGTTTTTGTCATTCCACTAGAGAAATTTGAAAAATAAGGAAATGTAAAGTAAAAAGACAAACAACTACAAAAAAAACCAGAAGTCCTTCTCCCTGTTTTTTTCATCCTTCATAGTAAGATTTTTTACCTCTTAAGACCTTGATACATGGCCTTCCCTTTGCCTGGAATGACAGCCTCTTTACCTGGCTCCCTCTTCCTCATGTTTAAGATGTTGGCTTCACTGTTGCATCTTCAGAAAAGTATAAAGACCGGGTCGGCCTTTGATCCCCTGGCCCCATCTTCTCCCTCCTTTGCATTAAGCCTTTCCTTCATTGAATTCAACACCTTTTGTAAAATAGGTTTTTCTCTCCTTTCCACCCTCCCCCCTGCCGCCCCCACCCCAGTTAAGTATAAGCTTCTTGAAGATAAATTCAATATGTGTTTTGTTCTTCTATGCATCCCTGGCACCTGGCAGGGTAACTGATCCTAAGTAGACATTCATTGAATATTTGTGAAGGTAGAGGAAGGAAGGAAGGAAGGAAGGAAGGAAGGAAGGATGGATGGATGAATGAATATCTGTGTTCATTGACACGGAAGAGATGTCAAGGGTATATTGAAACTAGAATGCGTACGACAGAGCAGGATGCATATGATTATATGTAGTGTGGGTGCGTAGAAATACTTGGAAAGTCTTCACCAATGTGTAAACAGTGGTGATCTCTAGATGCTTTCATGTGCGAGGGGTTTCTCCCTTTATGTTGCTCTGCATGCTTGAATTTTCTAACAGTGAGTATGTATTATCTGTAAAGAAATCAAAGAAACACCCAGACCAGGCAAAGGAATGACTCTAGACAGGGTTAAACACGAGCTCCCTCCTTGAACCCTAGTGAGGTGCAGCTCCCGAGCATGGCCCCACACCCAGGTGTCACTCACCCTTGCAGGGAAATGGATCTGTTGAGATCCCAAGTGCACTTGGGGGGCTCCCTGTTCCCCATTGCCATCAGCTCTCTAGTACATGGTGGTGGGGTTTTTTAATTTTTTAAAATTCTTTTTGTATTTATTTTTGAGAGAGAGAGAGCGTGAGCAGAGGAGGGGCAGAGAGAGAGGAAGACAGAGTCCAAAGCAGGCTCCAGACTCCAAGCTGTCAGCACAGAGCCCAACGTGGGTCTCGAACCCATGAACCATGAGATCATGACCTGAGCCGAAGTCAGATGCTTAACCAACTGAGCCACCCAGGAACCCCATTATACATATGTGTGTGTGTGTATTTGTGTGTGTGTGTGTGTGTATATGTAATTTTTTTTTTTTTTTGAGACAGAGAGTTATGAGTAGGGAAAGGACAGAGAGAGAGACAGAGAATCCCAAGCAGGCTCTACAGTCAGCACAGAGCCCTATGTGGTGGCTCAAACTCTCAAATCATGAGATCATGACCTGAACTGAAATCAAGAATCGGACGCTTCACTGACTGAGCCACTCAGGCGTCCCTGATCCGTGTGTTTCACTAGCTATGTCTTCTTTCAACAGAAATGTATTCAGTGTGTCTCAGGTGCTCCTGGCTTTGTCCCTAGGCATCTGGTTAGGCCTTGGAGAGGCAGAAATAAAATAGGCGTAGTTCCTGCCCACTAGGAGCAAAGCCTAATGCTGTGCTGGGTTGACATTTGCTTCCCTTACTGTTGAAATGAACTGGCGGGGTGCCCGGGTGGCTCAGTCGGTTGAGCGTCCAACTCTTGGTTTCACCCCAGGTCATGATGTTGCAGTTTGTTAGTTCAAGCCCCACACTGGGCTCTGTGTTGGCAACAGAGAGCCTGCTTGGGATTCTCTCTCTCCCTCTCTCTGAAAATAAATAAACGTTGAAAGAAAGAAAAAAGAAAAGAAAAGGAGAAACCATTAGCTGTGGGTTGGTTGGCCAAGAGGATGACTATGCTTCTGGATCCACCCAGTGCTTGTTTCTCAGAAGGCAAGATGGCAAAGTATTCTGTATTCAGGCTGCCTGTATCCACATCCTGGCCCGTAACTCCCTAGCTGTTTGGCCCCAAGCAGTTGACCCACTCCCTCTGTGCCTCAGTTTCCCCATCTGTAAAATGGGGATGGTGGTGGCGCTTCCTTTGTAAGTTCGCTTCAGGGTCTAAACGAAGCGACCCATGAACAAGCTTGGCCGAGTGACCCGTGCACCAACACGAGCCTGTGTGTTTACCCCTGTCCGCACTGTGTGATGTGACAGCATTAACGTGACAAATGGGCAACAATTTGGGGAATGCCCCATTTTAAAAAGAAGGCACCTGCAGAACATATTTATGGTTTATGGTCAGGAGACAGCGTTAATGGCCCATAATGTGATTACTATGAGGATTTTTATTAGGAAAATTCCAACCAATTCGGCATTAATTAATGTACTGTTACTTGAGAGTGTTACTCTTCCAGTCCTTGGTGAGTTGGAGAAAATAAACCTGTTGTCAAAACCCTTACCCTGAGAAGTAAATAAGAGCTGTTCCCTCTTCCAGTGGCTCCATTTGTAATAAAAATAGATGAGTCTCTGCGTTTTTCCACAGCAGTATTTATTGAGCCCGCGAGTGCCTTTAGCAGGGGAGAGAAGGACAGAGATGAAAATGTCAAGCGACAGGAAGGCTCGCAGGAGAACTTGGGAAATGGTGTAACCTCAGGGTCAAAAAGGTAGGGAGCACAGATGAAGCAGCATTCTCGACACCCCAAACCTCAGACCGCAGCACGTGGGTCTTGGCCCCACTCCCCCTCCTGTCTGCATCAGGCAGCCGTGCACCGAGCACCATCCCATCTGCGAACCGCAAAATGGGTCCTGCCTGCAGTGTGCACCCGCACCCCCACCCCGCCGCCCCGCCATCCGTTACAAGCCTCTTAGGATGGCTCGTCACTCTCTTGAGCTGCAGTCCCTAAGATGGTGCCCAGGACCCTGTGTGATGATGTCTCTTCATGCCAGTCGCACCACGTGCTTTAGCTGGGCATCGGTGTTGCAGCCACCCTGGCCCTCCTCCCTGTCCTGTCATTTACTGCACTGTCTTTCCTCACGGGCCTTGGCACGTGCTGATCCCTCTACGTGGGGACACTGTCCCCTTCCTGTTTACTTAGTTAACTAACTCCTCACTCTACCTGGAGATCTTAGATCTTCGCCCAACAAATGCATCCCCTGCCCTCCTCGAGTAGTGTACTAAGCATCTCTGGGCACCTTCAACACAAGAAAGTTATTTTCTCATGCTTCTGGAGGCCAGAAGTCTAAGACTGGGGTGCCAGCTGGTCGGGTTCTGGTGAGAGCCGTGTTCCTGACTTGCAGATGACCAGTTCTTGCCGCATCCTCACATGGCGGACAGAATACAAGCTCTTTGCTGTCTCTTCTCACAAGGGCTCTGATCCCATATGACCAGGGTTCTGCCCTAATGACCCCACTTAATCACCACCCCCCTTCAACGTCCATCTCCGATGCGGTCACCTGAGGGTTAGGGCTTTGACGTACAAATTTGGGTTGGGGACACAATTCAGTTCATATGGCGAGCTGGTGTCTGAGGAAAAGGGAAGGGCAGCCCAGCACGGTGAGGAGCAGAAGCAGGGGTTCGATGACATTCAACTAGGTTGCAGCCTCACGGAAAGGGTCACTGGGCGAGCACGGTTGGAAATAAAATTGGAAAGGAGAAGTAAGAACTTGAATGCAGCCCCTCGCGTGTCATGATTTAAGGTGATAGTAACAGGCCACCGTTCGGTTCTCTTCCTGTGGTGGAAACGGTCTGGGGAATATTCAGGTGTTCGTTGCCGGTCTTCTCTTCGGGAGAGTCTTCCACTCCTGAGCCAAGGTTCTCTGTGGCACAGGCGTCGCTCTGTTACCTGCTCCCCTAACTGCTCCTGGTTACGGTTGCTGAGTATCAAACCACCCCATGTAGAACACTGCACTTTTTTATTCCAGTGGAGACTGCAGATCAGGAATTTGAGGCGAGCACAGAGAAGAAGACAGATGACTGGAGGGACAAAATTGCCCCAGGTTCAGAGCCCCTGCTCCATAGTGTGCACTTCCCTGAGTGATCCCCAAGATTCCTCCCTACAAGGCAGGAGTCAGTATTTGCCCTCGTTTTTGTTTATTTTTCTTTAATTTTTTTTTAATTTATTTTTTGAGAGAGAGACATAGAGTGTGAGCAGGAGAAGGTCAGAGAGAGAGGGAGACACAGAATCTGAAGCGGGCTCCAGGCTCTAAGCTATCAGCACAGAGTCTGATGTGGGGCTTGAACCCACAAACTGTGAGATCATGACCTGAGCCAAAGTCAGACGCTTAATCGACTGAGCCACCCAGGCACTCCCGCCCTAGTTTTACTGATGAGGAGCTAGAGCGTTAGGTGATAGAACTTGCCCAACCTCACAGAGTCACAGTGGGTGAAAAGCTAAAGTTTGAACCCAGATCTCATGGATTTCAGAGCCAAACTTCTTTCCACTTGGCCATCCCGCCTTGCCAGAGTGACTGTCCATGTTGGCAAGAAGGAAGTAGGCCATCGTGGCCAAGAATCTCCTGCCTCCCCATGGGGTAAGAGGTTCTCAAGCCACAGTCCTACTGATCCCTTTATGGGACGTTGGGAAATGCTGAGGGGACGGGGCATTGGGTGGGACAATGTTAAATGTCCTTGAGTGCATGAGACAACCCTACCCAACGGAAAAGTCATCTCTCCTCGAATGCCAGTAGTTTGTGTTGAGAATCCCTGCTTAAGAAGGGGAGAATAGGTGACCTATTCATTGGTACTGAAACCATCTGAAAGGTTGCTCAAGTACAGTAGGAAGCTGTTAGTTTCCTCGTACAGTTTAGCTTAGGGGTTGTCTTGGTCCTTTGTGCTTTAAGAAAGTACCACAGAGTAAGTGGCTTATAAAGAACAGAGATTGATTGTTTATACTTCTGGAGGCTGAGAAGTCTAAGATAGAGGGTGCCCGTAGATCCGGTGTATGGTGAGGACCTACTTCCTACACAGCTGTCTTCCCTTTATGTCCTCTCTTGGCAGACTGGTGAGGGAGCCCCCTGAGATTTCTATTATTTGGGCACAGGCCCCATCGCATGTGTGAGCACTCTGCCCTAATGACTTACCTAATCACCTCCCAAAGGCCCCACCTCCTAATATCATCACCTGGGGCATTAGGTTTTCAACATAGGCATTTGGGAGTTGGGGACACAAATCTTGATACCATAGTAGAGGTTAAAAACCCTCATTTTAGGGGCGCCTGGGTGGCGCAGTCGGTTAAGCGTCCGACTTCAGCTAGGTCACGATCTCGCGGTCCGTGAGTTCGAGCCCTACGTCGGGCTCTGGGCTGATGGCTCGGAGCCTGGAGCCTTTTTCTGATTCTGTGTCTCCCTCTCTCTCTGCCCCTCCCCCGTTCATGCTCTGTCTCTCTCTGTCCCAAAAATAAATAAAAAACGTTGAAAAAAAACCCCTCATTTTAGGGGCGCCTGGGTGGCTCGGTCGGTTAAGTGTCCGACTTCAGCCCAGGTCATGATCTCACCGTCCATGAGTTAGAGCCCCGCGTTGGGCTTTGTGCTGACAGCTCGGAGCCTGGAACCTGCTTCAGATCTGTGTCTCCCTCTCTGTCTCTCTGCCCCTCCCCTGTTCTCACTCTGTCTATCTCTCTGTCTCAAAAATAAATAAACATAAAAAAAAATTTTAAGTCCTCGTTTTAGTGGCTAACAGAGATTTGAATGCTGGCTTTGCACCTTATGAGCTAGCCAGGTCAAGCATCCGGTCTGAGTCTCAACTTCCTTATCCGTAAAATAGGACTAAGCAGGGTATCTCCCCACACCGTTCTGCTGTAAGAAGTAAATGAAATAATGTCTGTTGAGAAACACTCAGCCTGGGGCCTGGCACACAGCAGTAGCTGTTATCATAATGGCCCTTTCATCCGGATGCCAGGGAAAAGTAACATCAGCAGGATGGACACGAGCTTGCAGGACCGAGAGCAGCATTTTCACAGATGATGTGTAACAGGCAAAGTGACTGGGACCCAGTGAATTGCGGCGAAATGTACCATACGCCATCAATATCTATCCCACCAGTTTCCATTTATTGAGCAGTACATCATTAGAATATCCCTGGGCTCTCGACAATAAAATCAATAAGACAGTTCAGCCATGGGCTGTGGTTTAATAACTCCAGACTTGAATGGAGGAGGAAAAAAAATCAGTGAGCAGGAACATTTCCTGAGTGCTTGGTCGGGGGTGGAGGGAGGCATTTTCTCAGAGTGGGAGGAAAAATAACAGTGAGCTAGGCTTCGGTCTCTGGCGGAGCAGGAGGCCATGGGGATTTGAGGAGGAGTCTGGAGATGTATCTGGGTGTAAAGCTACACCTTGAGACACGTGGTTTTGTAAAGGTGGTTGAAAAGAAAAGAAGGTATCCAGAAGGTGGTTCTCAACCCTGACTGCACATCGGACCCCCTGGGAGCTTTAAAAAATTGCCACCACTGTCACCCACCAAAGTTATTAAATTAGAATTTCTTGGGGCGGAGCGAAAGCATGGATTTAGTTTGTTTTGGTTTGTTTATTAAGATGCTACGGTGATTCTAATGTGCACCCAGGGTTAAAAATCACTAGCCTACTGTGCCTACTTGGGATTTTCTCTCTACCTCTCTCTGTCTCTCCCCCACTCACTTGCTCATGCAATCTCTCTCTCAAAATAGACTCAAAAAAAAAAAAAAAAAACAAGCATCACTAGACTAGGCTAGTGATTTTTCAAATGTTAGCTTGCACCAGAATCACCTGGAAGGCTTGTCAAATAAAATGCAGAGGTGCTGGGCCCCATGCCCAGAGTTTCAGAGTCAGAAGCTCTGGGTGGACTGAAATTTGCATTTCCAGTAGGTTCTCAGGTATTGCTGATGCTGATGATCAAAGACCACATTTTTAAGACCTTCCGTTCTACAGCAGTGATTTTCTATGGAGAGCGATGTTGTCCATTTTCCCAGGGGACATTTGTCAATGAATGGAGACGTTTGGGGAAGGTTCTACTGGCATCGAGTGGGTACAGACCAAAGATGTGACAAAGATGTGCATCCTACAGTGCACAGGACGACCCTCACCTCCCACAACCGAGGATCTGGCCCCAAGTGTCAGTTGTGCCAAGGTTGAGAAACCCCTTTGGGTCCTGTGGAATCCTGAGCAAAGCTGAGAATGCTGAGGTTCTTGCCAGGCAAAGTCTGCACGTGGAACATGGTATTTGAAGTCAGATCCACTTGTACCCTAATCTCTTTTCCACCTCCTGGCTCTGTGACCTTGAGCAAGCTCCTTCTCCTCTCTGATCCCAGGACAATTATCCACGAATGGGGATAATTTCCATGCGCTGCATTTCTATGAGAGGTAGAAGCCTGTAAAAGAACCTCATGAATGTTAAGTGCCCCACAAATTGGAGTGAAAATCGAAAGGATGGTGTTTGTCAGCACAGCCATGGCTCCTTCTCCCTAGAGGGAAGATGGTCCCTCAGAGCCTCCCCTAGAAAAGTCCTGAACAAAACCTGGTTCCCTGAAGCCGGCTGAGAAGGCCAGGAGTGTAGGAAGGACCTGCGAGTCCTTCTGTGAAGTATGGATGGGGCTGCTCGGGCATCAGCCTGTAGCTGGTCTTCACCTCCCCTCATTTGTTTAACAAACTCAGCACGTCCCAGGTGGGGAAGCAGGCCTGTGGAGCCTAATTAATATTCCTGAAGCTTCCTTCACCCCTCAGCCCTCTTCACCATTTTCCCATATCCACATTCCACCTGCCCTATTATTCTCATAATGTTTTCATGGCCAGAGACTCACTCTCATTTTTACTTAAGTCAGTTTTTTTTTCAGAGTAATTTTGCATTACTGCTGTAAGTGGAAATCTTGCTATCGCTTGCCATAAAGAGGCAGGAACCACGCAAGGGCATTCAGTGGCATTCAGCGCTGGCCGGTACTCCCTTCGCTTGCCAAAGATGCCGGTCCGTGTGATCCAGCGATTCCGCTTCTGGGGGTAGACCCAAAAGAACTGAAGGCAGGTCTCAGAGGCCTCTCAACACCCATTTCCACAGCAGCGTTACTCTCAAGCACCAAAAGGTGGAGGCACACCAGCTATTCACCTGCCCGTGAGTGGATAAACCGGAATGTGGTCTGTCCTTAACAATGGAAGATGACTCAACTTGAGAAGTAAAGGAAATCCTGCCATCCGCTACAGCATGTACGACCTCTCGGCACATTAGGCTAGAAACCAGACACAAAAGAGCACCTATTCTACGATTCCACTTCGGTGAAATCTCCTGGAGTGGTCACATTCATGGAGACAGAGAGAGTGGTGGTCGCCTGGGGCTTGGGGGGAAGAGAGCATAGGAGCTGTGGTTTAATGAGGATTCCAGATGTGCAAGATGGAAAGCCCTGGTGCCAGATGATGGTGACAGTTGCAGGACAGAATGGATGGGCTTAACACTCCTGAATGGTATGCTTAAGCATGGTTAAGATGGTAAACGTTACGCACATTTGGGCACAGTTTGACCCAAAAGGAAGTTCAGGATGCTTGGAGGGCCTTTAGCGGACTCGAAAGAAGGGAGAGGGGCAGGGTCAAGGATGGCTTTGCCGAGAAAGGTTCATTGCTCCTGAGCCCTGAAGGGTGCTGGCCTGGCCATCTTTACGCTTGGAGTGGCGTTCTCCCAGCTCCCCCCTCCCGACTCCATGGTCCCCTTGTAAGACCCTCTCCCCTCCTTCTCCCTAAGTCCAGCTGGTGGTAATTTGATGGCATTGAATTAGCTTCCATGCTGGAGGGCAGCTGGGCATTTTCCTGGTTGCTCAGCAAGGGTCCCCAAGCTGCCAAAAGCCTCAAGGAAAAGTGGAGACCCAGCGCTCGGCCAGTTCACCCGATGAGTGGAGACAGTCAGGCCTGCATCCTCCACTTCGGCCTCCTGGCCCCCAAACCTGGGCGAAGCTGCCAGGCTTAATCCACCGGACAGAAATCATTCATTCACTGAGACCTCCACGCTGGGCTCCACTCTGTGCTGGGCCAAGGCAGAAGGGTGGTGATGGCGTCCTAGGAAAGGTGAAACCTGGCCGTGGCCCGTGGGGAACTGAAAGCTATCAAAAACCGAACTGACATGGTGTCTCTATGCAGGGTTCTGTCATGCGACCATGACAGAGAAGGGAATCCTGCGGTGGGGGATGGCATGGGTGGACCTCGAGGGCATCATGCCAAGTGGGATAAGCTGGACAGAGAAAGATAGATACTGCCTGGTATCACTTACGTGTGGAAACTAGGAAGGAAGGGAGGGACGGAGGGAAAAGAAAGGAAAGGAAAAAGCCAAGCTCCTAGAAATTGTAGAAAAGTGGCTGCAGGGTCTGAGGGATGGGGGAAATAGGGAAAGGTGGGTGCAAGGGTGAAAACTCTGAGTTTTAAGATGAATGAGCTCTGCGGGGCTGATGTAAAACATAGTGGCTGTAGTTGATAACGCCGTATTGTGTAATTGAAATTTGCTGAGAGTAGACCTTAAATGTTCACACACACACACACACGCACACAGAAGATAATAAATATGTGAGGTGATGGATGTGTTAATTAACTAGATGGATGGGGGACCCATTTACAGTGTATACCAAAGAACTACAATGTACACTTTATGTATTTCAAAATTTTATGTCACTTATACCTCCATAAAGCTGAAGAGAGACAAGAGGAGGGAGGGCAAGAGAGAAAAAGGAAGGGAAGGGGAGGGAAGGAGAAAGGAAAGGAAAGAAAGAAGAAAGGAAGGAACGGGACAGGAGGTCAGCTCAGGGAAGCCAACCCCACTTTCAGAGAAGGAAGCTTTCTATGCACTGGTGCTAATTCCGTAAGGGTAGGATCCCAGACTATGGAAATTTCATCTCCCTCATCTGGCAGACTGACACACAGGTTCTGGAGCCCAGCAGGCCTGAGTGTTTGTCTTTGTCCTGGCACTCGACAGAGAAGGTGACTTGTCATCAGTTAGTGCCCCCTTGGCTTCAGAATCCTTCATGGTAAGATGGGGTTATCAAAAATTAAAAAAATTTTTTTTGTAATGTTTATTTTTGAGAGACAGACCAAGCACAAACAGGCAGCTGAGGGGCAGAGAGGGAGAGGGAGACACAGAATCCAAAGCAGGCTCCAGGCTCTGAGTTGTCAGCGAGCCCGACGCGGGCCTCGAACCCACAAACCATAGATCATGACCTGAGTCGAAGTCAGATGCTTAACTCACTGAGCCACCCAGGCGCCCCTTGGTACCTGCTTCCTTAGACCTTGGGAGAATGACACCATGCGCGGATAGTGCTTAGGACATAGTAAGTGCTCAGTCTACCTAGACATATCATTACTGTTTTGTAAGGGTTAGAGGGGTCAAGGAAGGGAAGTGACTTGCCCAGGGTCCCATGGCTGGATCACAGCAGAAGCAGGATTGGGACCCAGACTTGGGGCCTTTGGTGCACTTGCCCTCACACCCCGGCCAGCTTTCTAGGCACACTGAGAGCAGGACTTCTTTCTGGGCACTGGGCATCTCCCAAGTACTGGTCACCAGAATTCCGCATTGAAGTCTCCCAGTGGGGAAAGGCACCCCCACCCAGGTCTGACAAAGAATCTACCACCGTCAGGGGCTGTCCCCCGAGTGATGTGAATCCTGCCCCTGTGCGGTGAGCCTGCTGCCAGTTGGAAGCCGTGTCCCATCCGTAGTCACGAATCACCACACAACTCCGTGGGGTCGGGGACAGATTGCTCATCCGTCTTTATTTTTCGTGTACATGCTTTATCCTATTGTGGTAAGAACACTTAACATGAGATCTATCCTGTCAACACATCTTCAAGTGCCCAGCACTGGTCACTCAAGGTACAGTGTTGTGCAGCTGGACCCTAGAGCCTGTTCATCTCGCTGGCCTGAAACTTTGTGCTCATTGCTAGTAATCCCCCCCGCCTCAGCCTCTGGCAGCCACCAGCCCACTCTCTGATTCTCTGCAGTTGACCACTCTCACCACCTCACACGCGGGCAATCATGCCGTATTTGCCTTTCCACGACGGCTTCTTTCCCCGAGCATCACACCCTCAACGTTCACCCCGATGGGAATGAACAACAGTACGGATGCTCCTCAAAAAATAAAAAAATAGAGCTACGAGGAACCATCCCGTTTGACAGAGGAAGAACCGAGGATCAGAAAGGAACTCTGTCTTCCCAGAGTCTCTACCGGGAAACGACAGAGCTGGCCACCGGTGCTGAAGTGCAGCCCACAGCCTCCCAGGCAGCAGGAAGCTGGTCATGATCCAGCTCGGAACCTCCTGACCCGAGTGCCACGTGCGCACAACCTTGTGTCCGCGTGCTCCCTTCCCGACCCAACCAACCCTCTTACTTGGAACCGAGTCAGAAAGCTGCTTCTCTTGCCGCAGGCCCGAGAGGCCCTCTCAGAGTATAAATAGCATTGAGGGCTTTGTTGGTGAAGCAACTATTCCAATCAAGTGGCTTTTTTGGATTTGGTTTTTGTTTGGTTGGTTTGGGTTTGAGATTTTTTTATTTTAGCAGTGTCCTGGAAGTTGTATTTATTTTTACTATTTTTTAATGGAGATAGAGTGAACGTATAGCATTCGTTCCAGGTGGACACTGTCATTACCTGGTAGTGGGATTCACCCCAAAAGGATCGCGGCCGTAAGTCGTTCCTGTTGGCCGCATTTATTCATCGCAGTGTGAGGCGCACACTGCAGAGGACTCCGGCTTTGGACATTGGCTTGGAAGCTGCCTGTGCACAGCTCTCGGAGCCTGAGAGGCTTCGGGGGTTGAGCCTGCAACTGGGCCCATTAGTTAAACCAAGCTGGATGCTGATCCTTGTGGATGAACACCCTAGTAGAGATGATGACGTGAACACTGACGACGCAGACGCTCTTGTCTATTGAGCATTTACCGCACGACAGGCACAGTGCCGGGTACCGGACGTGAACATTCACGGGATGCAGGTGCTGTGATTATCACATGCCCGTTTTACAGACGGGAAAGCTGGGGCTTGGAGAGCTTGTGTAACTTGTTCAAGGTCTGCCTGACCAGAGGCAATGCTCTTCGGCCCCGCACCTTGTTTCTTCCTCCCAGGCGGTATTCCTGCAAGGTTGTTACCAGCATCACGATATTTGCCCAACACATCGACCCTTGCGAAAGCCGCTTCATCTTCCCCACCTCCCTGGAGCCTAAGCATCACATAGTCCTCGTCTGACCCATGACCGTGATGAGAAACGCGGAGTTTGGGCAACGGGTCGAGTGCAGCACAGATAGAAACTGGCAGGACTCTCCGTGATTCCCTTTGCTTGGCCTTCACACCTGCATCGCAAAAATAGGTTTGATATTCTTTCCCGAAAACGTGGCTTGTTAACTTTGGTCTGAAGTCAGCTTCTCCCGCTGTCCCTAATCACTCTGATTCTTCCACTTACTTCCTGTCTTGTGCCACAGGAACCTGATTACATTGTGAAATGCATCGGGGGGTTTTTTTGTTGATTTTTTTTTTTTTAGGACCTGGGCAGTATTTGGGTCTTAGTCTGTGGAGACACACACGGCTCCGGCCACATGTCGTTATCTGTCCTGCAGCTGAAAGCCAGCTGACATGCTTCTTCGAGAAGCAGCCTTCCCTCTTTTTGTAATGGCGACAGTTTGATCGAGCGTAGTGGCAACGATAGGGCTCTGGCATCACACACTTGCTTCATCCCCAGCACAGCCACGTCCCAAGTGGGACTTGTCTGAGCTCCAGCTTCCTCAGTCATATAATGGAAGGACAGTGACTCTCCTCATAGGGGTTTGGGTAGAAGTAAGAAAAAAAAAAATCACGGATAGAAATTGCTTAACACGTAGCAGCACTCAATAAACAGTTTGGTATTAGAATTATCGATTAGGCCTCACCTTTGTTATGTTTCATGATAAATGTAATCCATTTTACCAAATGCAGATAATGCAGAAAAGTATAAATAAGAGAGGAAAACTGTCACGTCACCATATGAACCTCTGTTAATATTTGGGATCATGTCTTATAAAACGTTAGGGGTTATAGACTAGAACTTCTCTTTTGCTTGATATATTATAGACAACAGTCTGTATCAGTATGTATTAATAACACCTTTTAGGTGATTCCTGTTTTGGACCATTATAAACACTATTGAGGTCAAGGCCCCAGGACCTTTGCACTTGCTACACTGGCTGCCAGCAATCCTCCTCATCCCTGATAATAACATGGCTCACTCCCTCATCTTAATCAGAGTTTGTTCGCATATCCCCACATCAGCCTTCCCCGGCCACCATGGTTAAATAAACCCCTTCCCTTAACACGCCTTTGTTCTCTTTTTCATAACCTTTATCACTATCTGCAACTGTATTTTCTATTTGCTTTTTTTTTTTTTATTGGCTTTCCATCCTGCTAGACTAAGCAGCATTCAGGGAAGTACTCTCTTGTGTCCACTAACATGACAAGAACTATGCCTGGCACATTCAAGACACCAGGTGAATGAATAAATGAACAAAAGAGCCTTCTGTATGTAGAGACTTACACGCTTGCCTTCTCCTAACCTTAATTAAGATAGATTCCTGGGGGCGGAGTTACTGGGTCAAGGGCTATGTTTAAAATTATAATTCTTGCGGCCACATCAGTGCTGGCCAAGCCGTGGCAGCTAACCGCCCCCCGCCCCCCAACCTCCCGCCAGCAGCATGGGAGAGAAGGTTTCTCCACTTCCGGCTCGTGCTGGGAATCTCACCACAGTCTGTTGAAGACGTACTGCATAGAAGACTTTTCAGGACCGCGGCCCCCGCGGTGGTGGCCGGGGTGTGGAGGGGGCCACCGCAGGGCCCGTCTCCGCCCTGTCTGCGGTGTGGCTTCTTGTCCTCCCCAGCTCACCCACCTGCCAGCCCCCACCGTGTCAGAGCTGATTGCCGGAAAGGTCATTACAGGAGCCAGGGGCGTGCGACAACAATGGGAAGCTGGTGGCTGGCAGCTGGCAAAGGGCATCGTGTGAACCTCAGCCCTTGGGAGCCGCACCCCCACCCGGCCGCCATGTGGGCACAAAAGTCACTCGTTCCCTCTCTGGTTATTCAGTGAAACGCATCGAGGTCCTACTACGTGCCGGAATGGGGGGCCGTTATGGGTGTGTTTCTGGAGCCAGCCATCCTGCCGCTTTGGGTGGGGCTCTGGGCCTCGGCTCCTGCCTCCGTCACGGGGCCCCTGAGAGAGGCAGAGCTGCCAGGTGAGGGGGCAGCAGGCGAGCCCTGGGGCCTTCTTGCACTCTGACGTCCTGGGGGTTCGTTTGCCTTTGCTCTGAGGGATGCTCAATAGGTGCAGAAGCTCGGTGGACCCGGCTTCTCCATCGTGGCTCCCTCTTTCCTTGTCTCTTCCTGTCTCTCTATATCTGATTACATGGTTTGTCTCCGTTTATACCTGTGTAGGTCTCTGGCTTTCTCGGCGCTTCTGTGTGTGTTTCTCCCTCCATATATGGGAGGAAGGGGGTGGTCTTCCTGCCTGCAGCTCTCCCTCCATTTTTCTCTCAAGGGGATTGTGGCCTCTCTGTGTCCCTGCTCCCTCTCTGCATCTGTCTCTCTGTCTTTGTCTATTTCTGCCTGTTTGTCTCTCTGCCCCTCAGCCCTGTCTTCATCCTCCCCTGTGTGTGTGTGTGTGTGTGTGTGTGTGTGTGTGTGTCTCCTTTCTTCAGGTATTTCAGTTCTTTCCTGCCCACCCCTATCCTCAAAATAGCCGGACTCCAGAGGAACCTGGGGTTTTTTGTTCCCTCTTCTCTTGGTTGCTCCCCACACCAGCTGTCTGACCCGGGGATGGCTTTCAGTCCAGGGGCTCTGTTGCTGGAGTGATAGTGCCTGATTTCCCTGGGGCTCGGTTCCTTTTCTTCAGAAGGGAAGCATTCACATCTGTGTCTGTCTGTCCGTGAATCTGTTCTTCTTTCTAAAACCCTAAAGAAAGTTACGAAAGGTTTTCTTGAACATCAGTGCACAAATCTCTTTAAAGACCAGCACATGGGGGGCTCCTGGGGGGCTCAGTCAGTTAAGCATCCACCTTTGGCTCGGGTCATGATCTTTCAGTTTGTGGGTTTAAGCCCCACATCAGGCTCTGTGCTGACAGCTCACAGCCTGGAGCCTGCTTTGGATTCTGTCTCCCTCTCTCTCTGACCCCCCTCCCTCCCTCCCTCCCTCTCTCTTTCTCTCTCTCAAAAATAAACACTAAAAACATTTTTTTTTAAAAAAGAAAAATCTGCACAGGGTCTGACGCCAACCCTCTCTGTCTCTCTACCCTCTGATGCCCTGGAGGCAGGTAGAGGTAGCAGACTAGATTTGGGCTTGTGTGTGACCCTGGGGAGACATGCTGATTTCTCTGAGCCTCACAGGCTGACTCTGCATTCCCCCAGAGCCAAGTAACTCTCCCGCAAACCCGGTCCAGCACAGGCTGATGGGTAGCAGGCCCTCAAGTGACATCAGCTCCTCTGGACCGGAGCAGCGGCTTGTGTCCAGAATGCATTCCTTCCTTCCATTCATTCGTTCACCCCTTCAGCAGCATGGCAAGAGATATCCACGGCCAGAGACCACCGGCTGATCCTAGAGGCCCAGGAAGCTGCAGGTGTGGGGAGCTCCAGATCAGTGTTACCCAGACACCTTGGTGTAGGGATGAGCAGTGTTACCTGAGGACCAGCAGGAGCCCCTGCAGAGTGAACTTCCTAGAAAATACGGTGTCGTGGGCCACCTTTAGGCCTTTGAAAAACCACCCGATGAAGTCCAGGTGGTAAAAAGGGGCATAGGTAGCCGTTGTCTCTAAACGTTCCTCCCTTTGTTAAATAGTCTCCAAGGAAGGGAAGGCGACGTCGCAGCCAGCATGGTGAAGATCAGTATGTTGCCTTTAGGCTGCAGTCATGGGAAGGAGAATATAAGCTTTTCTTACACATTATCATCTTTTTACTTTGGATTCTCACATTCCTTAGTCCATTCATAATCCATTTGTGAAAACAGGCTCACATCCTACGTGTCTCAGCACTTCAGACGTTGTCCAGGGCTGGCATGTGGGGGGTTTTAAGGATGCTGGGTGGGTGGGTGGGTGGACGGATGGATAGTTGTGTGAGTGTTTAAAGGGACACGATTCCTCCAGGCATGCCCCTCTCATATAATCACCGGGAAAGCCCAGAGTATTTGTGATTGGTTTGGAGGGAAGATTAGAGGGTGGTTAGGATAACCCTTTCTGGTTGCTGCTCAGTCTGTCTGCAACAAGAGCCAAGATGGTAATTATCCCCAGGATCGCAGCTACTGACTAAACAGCCAAGGAGCCAAAGACGCTGGGATCCACAACGAGTACTTAAAAAGATGGACTTCCTAAGGTGAACTTCCTAAGCTGAACTTCCTAAGGTGCCCCCTAGCTCTGCAGGCAGACCGCTCACCCCTTCCCCACTCCGAGGGCAAGCTGAAGACACTCCTATCCTAAAACAAGTGACCGTTGTCTTCTGTTTGCCCCAGCTGGCTGAGCTCCTCAAAGATAAGGATTTTTTCCCCTGAATTTTATTTTACTGGTACCTAGAACAGTACTTGGCAAAGAGGTACAGGCTAAATTAATATGGCATGAATCACCAAGTTGATAGTTGGAAGAGTGCGGGCATGGGTGATTTGCTTTGAGGATGCTGGGTAAGTGGATGGAAGGATGGTTTTAAAGGTGATGAGTGGATGGATGGGTGCATGGATGAATGGATGCTTGGTTTTCTGGATGATAAGCTGTTGAGTGCTGTGCTGGATGTGTTGTCGAATGGTTTGCTGGATGGGTGGTTGGATTTCGATGGATGGATGGATGAAAAGGTAGGATCTTATTGGCCATCGAGAGTCAGCCTCCCACGTAACATAGGAATCCTTCCTGCAGTGCCTATGATAGGCCTTGAATGCATGTCTACCTAGCTAAAATGACTAATTTACAGGCTATTTCATTAAAAAGCAGAATTGAGTAGGGGTTGTTTTGTTTTTTATTTTCTCTTTTAGAGAGAGTGTACATGAACAGGGAAAAGGGGCAGAGGGAGAGAGAGAATCTTAGGCAGCCTCCATGGTCAGCACAGAGCCTGACACGGGGCTTGATCCCACGACCCTGGGATCGTGACCTGAGCCAAAATGAAAAGCTTGACGCTTACCCGACTGAGCCACCCAGGAGCCCCTCTGGTGCTTCCTGTCCTCTCCTCAACTCAAGCAGAATTGTTATAAACTTTTCCAAAGTCTAGGTGTGGTACCGTAGTATATATTAGTGTTTAAGGACATAGGCTCTGGAAATGGATCCAGGTTTGAATCTCAGCTGAATAATTAAAGCATTGTGACCTTGAATAAACAAATCCCTTAGCCTCTCTAAGCTACGGTTTCCTCACTTGCAAAATGGGAATAATAGCACTATCATGCAGGGTTGTTAAGAGGATTGAGTGAAATAATGAAGGGCAAGGGCTGGTCGGCGCTCAGTGAAACGTATTGTTATTATTATGGACCAAACCAAAATGTACCCTCCTATCGCTTTTTTTTTTTTTTTCCAGCGAGAACCAGATGTGTGCCAGATCCTGTTATAGCATTGAGTGTTCATTGATAAACAACACTGAAATAGCCTCTCATCTCTTGGAGTTTATGTCCTAGTGGAGTGTTCAAACAATTAATAAGTAAACAGATAAACAGTTTCAGATGGTATTAAATGCTATGCAGAAATTGAGATACGGTGAGGTGAAAGAGAGTGATGTGGCTGGTGGCGGCAGGTGTTCTTCTGTTGAGCTGTGAACTAATGACAAGCTACAACCATGCAAAGATCTAGGGAGAGGGTGTTCCAGGTAACAGGAATAGCCAGTGAGAAGGTCCTGAGGCAGAAATGAAATGGCTCAAGGAAAAGAAAGTAGGCCAGGTAGCAAGGTAGACGGTAAGGCACGCAGGGCGCAGAGGGCCTCAGGAGGTAGGTCACGTAGGCCGTAAAGGCTGGGCCACGTGATCTGGACATCATCCATGTTAATTTCATCCTGTCTTCTGGAACAGCATAGAAGGAGCCGTGTTCATTTGGCAGTCGCTCAGCTTTCCAGTGACAGCGGCAGGCTCCCAGTCTCCAGAGCTCCAGACTAACCGCTCCTGGTTCTGTTTTCCAAGCTGACATCCTGGGACACCTGCAACGTTCTGGGTCTCATAAACCTAGAAGCCAGAAGAAATCAAGTTTGAGCCAAAGGCAGTCAGGCAGAAGATCTCTAGTCAAAATTGTAATGAACTAACCCAGCAGGCTGTGTTCCTCCTTGAAGCCCTGCCCTTGGAGTGTTTGCAAGGGAAAGGAGGAGAAAAGGAATCTTTAAGGCTATTCTAGGGTAAAAGACATATGGAACCATGTAGATGCAGGTGGTTCTGGTCTAGCATCTGGGCTTTCTAAGAAAACCAAGAGATGATGGTGGCTGACCTCCAGCAGGACTGATAGAGCTAACTCAGGCGGGGTCATTAGGATCCCATGACTCAGCAGTGCCTCCTCTGTGTTGACTTTTCTCTCAGAAAAAAATCTTTGTCCAGGTGGGGATAAATGGGCTCTTAGAGTCTTGCGGTTTTATGTATTGCAGAAGGGGAGCCTCTCTAATCTACTTGTTGCAACAAAAGTCTGAAATTCTACTGTCTTCTTGGCTAATTAGCTTCTTTGGGTCACACATCCGTCTCTGAACCGTACACACTGTTCATTGCCAGAGAGATACAGTGTTCTGATTGGCCAGGCCTTAAGCTCTGTGACCTTCCCTGTCACCGATAATGGAGACCCTCCCCATCCATGTAGACTGAGGATGGAGGAGGGGGACGATGCCCCCCAACGTCCTGTATGAGAAAGTTTTCATTTTGGGAGATGACTTAGTTCTAGAGACCTTCTGTGTGACATTGTGCTTAAAATCAACAATACTCTGCTGTGATCTTAAAAGTGTAAGAGGCCAGATACCATATTTTCTCTTCTTACCACAATTTTTACAAAAAAGGGTGCTGTTAGGAGGAGAAGGAAGAGTGGGTGCTTGACAGGCAAAGCCAGCTCATGTATCTTGTGTTTTCCAGCTCAGAAATACCTCCTCCTTCCCCTGCAGTTCAGAGACACAACTCTTACACCTCTCATTTCCTCCCTCCTTGTTCTATAGTTTAATACATGTGCTTAGGTCTCCATCAGCTTTTTTAAAGCTTCTTGGGGTTTGGAACCCTGCCTTTATGGACCTCACGGTCCCCCACATTTGTACCAGGACGTTGTAAGTGTCCACGACAAGCTTAGTTAAGCTGGATTAGGTGTCAGGGCCCGATGTGATGACCGTGCCTTTCAAATAGTCCCCAATTGAAGCATTAGAGAAACTCCCTGTCTCTCACCAAAGAACCTCTGGGCCTCACCCACCTCTGTGGTCTCTTGGGTTGTCCCCAGGCAAAGCCAACAAGAACGTTCAGTGGGACGAGGATTCGGTGGAGTACATGCTGGCCAACCCAGTCAGAATCGCCTTCGTCCTGGTGGTCCACGGCCGGGCCTCTCGGCAGCTGCAGCGCATGTTCAAGGCCATATACCACAAAGACCATTTCTACTACATCCACGTGGACAAGGTGAGGAACTCCTCCCCCTCTTGCCACCCCTTGCTGCCTTTCTTGGCCCGTCTGTCTGCCCCTCTCCAAGCTGCCCTGCCTCTCAGGCAAGTCTGATAGTCTAATCAGCTGCCTCTCCTTGTAGCATTTGGTCTGGGGGAGAGAGAAAGAGAGAGAGAGAGGCACAGAGTGTGTGTGTGTGTGTGTGTGTGTGTGTGTGTGTGTGTGTGTTTCAAAGTCCCCAGTTGTGACTTTAGACTTTATCTGTAAACGTTGTTTTTCTTACCTCTTTTTCCTCACTGCCCCACTGCCCAATACAGTGCCTGCCGCTTTGTGAGCGGGGCTATCCCAGGGGTGGGCACACGTGTCCCAGAAAGGGCCTGATGGTAAATATGGGCTCTACACTCTCTGCTGCAGCAACTCCGCTCTGCAATGTAGCGTGAAAGCAGCCATAAGAAATGTATAAATGAGTATGTGCGGCTGTGTCCCAATAAAACTTTATTTATAAAAACCCCGCAGCCGACTTACGCCTGAGGTAGAGGTTTCTGTCGGTCTGCTGACCTGACACGATTATGTCAGTAGTCGACGAGGAAAAACGGGACGCTTGATCACAGCAGGACTTTGGGAAGGTCATGGAGAAGTTCCATCCCTCAACTTACACACCAGGTTTAGACACGGTCGTACTTCTTAGCTTATTATCCTCAGACCACATGCCTCAGTCTTGTATTAAAATGCAGCATCCCAGGCACCAGCCCACATAGAGTGAACCATCAGCTCAGAAGTGGGGCCAGGGAATCTGCATTTCAAGTACCTAAAACAAGTTTTTAAAAATAATAAAGTTTCACACAGCCACATAGAAAGACCCTGCAGGCCTGAACCAGTTACTTGGCAAAGTCCAGTATGTTCAGAAGCCCTGTCAACTAGAAGGGAAGGGACAGAAGCCGAGGGGCATGTCTGCGTGTTTTCTGGGCTGCTGAATTGTCCCCTTTTCTCTCCTGGGAAAAGCGCTCTAATTACCTACATCGGCAAGTGCTCCAGTTTGCCAGACAGTATGACAACGTTCGCGTCACCCCCTGGCGGATGGCCACCATCTGGGGAGGAGCCAGCCTCCTGTCCACATACCTGCAGGGCATGCGTGACCTCCTGGAGATGACCGACTGGCCCTGGGACTTCTTCATCAACCTCAGCGCGGCCGACTACCCCATCAGGTAAGGCGGCCTGTGGCCCCAGGCCGGCCTGCGCTAAGGTCTTGGCTTCCTCTTGCTTTCCTTGGTCCGAGCTGTGAAACCAGAGGCAGAGGCACATGGCCGCCGGGCTGGAGAAGCATTCTGCCTCCATGAGATGCTGTGGAGACCTTACACTTGGGGTCTTCCAGCCTGGGATCCGCACCAGACCTGAGCATCACGGGTGCGTTCGTTCACTCATTCAGCTAGTGTTTATTTACTGAGGGCACGGTGTCCCCAGCTCTGTTCAAGGGTACACAGAAGAGACCACAAAACCCCTACCTGCGGGGAGCTTCCATTCAAGTGGGGGAGACCACAACAAAATAGTACGGTGGCATGTGAGAAGAACAGAGCAGAACGTAGCAGCAGGAGAGAGTTGTGATTTTAATAAGAGTGGCTGGGGAAGTCCTTATGGAGAAGAACAGGAGGAGGGGTGAGTTGCTCTGACTGGGAAAGTGGTCTAGGCGGAGGGAACTGCGGCTGCTGGGAATGCGCCTGGTGTACTGGGGGGGGGGGGCACAGTGGGGCTCAGTGTGGCTGGAATGGAGTATGCAAGGGATAGAGAGCTAAGAGATCATAAAGATTCCTGCAGTGACATGATGTTCGTTCTAGAATCTGGGAGTCTCTGGCATGTTTGATTAGAGGCAGGGCAAGGTGTTGGAAAGGGAAGCAGAGTGGAGGAAGGGAGGTCAGTTGTGTTAGGCCCGGCAGAGTCACAGACGTGTGTTTTTGGGCTATTGGACACCCACAGGTCTCTGTACTTGGTCCCTAACAACTGTTAACAAAACAACGGTTTGCGCACATTTAAAAATTGGGAGGTTTCACGTGAAAGTATCAAACGGCAAGCTATTCTCCAACGTCTGCCCGCTGTGGGCCTGCAGGCTGCCAGCCACGATTGTGTGGAGCTGGTGGGGCGGCCAGCAGCCCTGAGGCACTGAGAAACTGAGATGCCACCAGGAACATCTGTCCCTTGGCCCAAACATTGATCTGCTCTTGAAAATAGGCTGTAAAAAAGGAAACCCCTCTAGACGGGGGGACGGGGAGAGAAGGCAAGAAAATGAAGTGTATTTCCTGCTGGAAGGCAGCTCTTTGCTTGGCTGTGTTGTGTCTTCCAGCCTGATTTATTGGTGGGGCTAAAAAGGAGAAGAGGACAGAGAGCGAAGGGCGGGGGGCCTAACTTCCTCTGGTGGCGCGAGGGTATTGGGTGAGGACAGTACTTTCACACAAGAGCCACATGAAGGCATCTTTTAAAAAAAGAAAAAGAAGGAAACGTTTTTGGGCACGTGGGTGGTTCAGTCGGTTAAGCGTCCGACTTCGGCTCAGTCAGTTTGAGCCCTGTGTCAGACTCTGTTCTGGCAGCTTGGAGCCTGGAACCTGCTTCGGATTCTGTATCTCCCTTTCTCTGTCCCTCCCCTCCTCATGTTCTGTCTCTGTCTCTCTCTCTTTCTCAAAAATAAACATTAGAAAATTTTTTTTTAAAAAGTTATCAGGGCAGTTTTCAAACACACATACGTGTGCTGAGAACAGTATGGGGAACCCTCACGTACACATCACCTGGTTTCAGCTGGAATCAGGTCGTGGCCAGTGCTGATGTGTCTGTGCTATCACCCTCTTCCCGCGGCCCCACTGAAGCACTCCCGAGACACCATGTAGTTGTGTGTGTGTTTCCGTATACCTCCCAGAAAGGTAAGTTCTTTTAACCTAACATCCACAGGGTGATCGCACCTAAACCATCATTCTTAATGTCATCAAATATGGAGAGTACACATCCCCAGGAGTTTGGGTTTTGAATCAGGAACCAAATAAGATACAGGCGTGGAGGGATGTTCTCTGTTTAAAGCTAGAAATTGTCTCCATCTCCTTCACGATGCGATTCCTGGTGCCTTCCTTCCATCCTTGGTTGGTGGCATTTCATTGTTGGCTGGGAAGCCCTGGGCCCTGGCGGGAACCTGGGGAAGGCACACTCTTTGGCCAGTTTAGGCAGGGTCCACCTGGCACCCTTGCACCTGAGAAAAATGATCCTTAGAAACATACCTATTTTCTTTTGTTCATAGGATAGCAAGGCAAACAGATTATGAAACATGGCAGGCAGATTCTTACTTATTTACTCATTTGTTCAGATGCCCATTCCACAGACGTTCGTTAAGCAACTCCTATGCTAAGCACTAATTGGGCATTTAGTGAGCAAAAGCGCCCCAGGCCCTACCTAGTGGAGCAGGTCCCCTGCCTGTGAAGGTGGAATTAGAGGCGCCATGCAAGGTGTGAAAGAGCTAGAAAGCAAGGGGATGACTAGGGGGTGGACATGGTCAGAGGTCAGAACATCTCAACTTGCAGTTTTAACTTGAAAACTGAAGGATTAAAAGATTGTCAGGCAAATGAGACAGAGATCATTCTAGAGTAGGCCCCAGATCATTCTAGACTGGGCACTGATGACATATTGAGTTGGATGACTCTTTGTTTTGGGGACTGTTCTGTGCACAGCATGACATTTAGCAGCAGCCCCTGGCCTCAGTCCACTAGATCCAATAGTGCCTTGCCTCCCCACCCCCCCACCGACTCATTTGGGACAACCACCGATATCCCCAGACTTTGCCCAATGTCCCCAAGGGGCAAAAATGCTTCCAGTTGAAAATGCTTCTTGAGAGAACAGTCTGGTCAAGACATGGGTCTGAGATGAACTTGATGCATTTGAGAAATTTATAAATGGATGGAATATAATAAACAAAAGAATGAGGAGATGTGAGTATAGAGAAGCACCGGGCAGGGGTGAGTTAGGACCTTCTGTCAGAGGAAGACCTCTGTCTTCCAAGAAAGGACTGAGCTCATATGTTGAGCATAACGTCTAATGAGGTAGACACTTCCTTCAGCTCCCAAAGCAAACCTCTTTTACACAAGGGCAAACTGAGACCCAACATCATGTAAGAAACACATGGTAGATTGGAAACGAGAACCAGTTCTGTCCCATTCCAAGGTTGGTGTTCTTTCTGCTTCCTTGGGGAAGTCAGCCGGGCCCAGAGTGGCAAGATGGCCCCAGGCTACCTGGACCACAAAGCAGGAAACAATCCCATCCCTCAAGCTGGGCAAGGTAGTGGTTGCAGGGAAATGCCTTCAGAGAAGGTCCTTGGAGGTGGAAAGGTCACCTCTTGTCCCAAGTCTGATCATTCCTCCTCTGGACCTCCAATGCAGGCTGAGGTCATCTCAGCCTAGATGAAGTTGTGGCACTCGGCCAGAGACCTCTTTAGGTCCAGTGGGCATTCTTGTGCCCAGGGCCCTTCCCGGGAGACTTCCGCCAGATCTCGAGGCTGCCCCCTAGGGGCCCAGTGTTGCTTTGCCACAACCGTAGACACAACCAGGTCACCTGGGCCAGGGTGTCAGGATCTCTAGCACTCACACATCCCCGAGGGTGGGTGCTCCGAGTCCCATCACTTGGCTTAGGGTTTGAGTCCGTGTTCCACCAACTTCACTAGCTGTGTGACCATCTGGAAGTAAATTCGGTCTTTGTGAAATCAGGGTAGGGTAAGAGAGCCTAACAAAGTGTCAGGCACTTACAAAGGGCTCAGTAAATGTCAGCTGTTAATTCTTGACCTGAATCCAAGGCTGAACCTCCTATATTTCTGAGGGGCCCAGAAATACTTTCCTAGACCATGTGCCAAACCTATTCTGGGTTCCAGAGAAGGGAGTCTTGGTATTTTTAGCTTCTTTAGCTTTAATGCTCCAGGTCTCTCTGTACCTCTGTCAGTCTGTCTTTCTCCCCCTCTACCCTCACTGTTGTCATTTCCAGCACCCTTCGCCCCCCACCCCCACCCCCTTCTTCTGCCCACTTCACTTTGCCAGCCTCATGGCCTGAGGTACTTTCTGCATCAAGCACTGCTGGTTCCTCCTGCTATTGTTTCTGGGAAGTCGCCCCACGCAAAAACATATGAATTTTGCAGATGAATGGTTTTATCCTGGGCAACTCTGATAGGCTTTCACTTCCCATCTGCCGCTCCATCTGTAGCTTCCAAAACCACTACTTCTCCCGTCCCAGGAAGGGTGAGCACACTTAGCAGCCTTCTCAAAGGGGCACGAGTGCCCAAGTCAGAAGCTTCTAGGAGGTTCTCAAAACTTCGGGGATTTCCGAGGGCAGAGTCCACCCCACATGGCTAGTCTGAGCCATTCTGTGATTTGACCTCACCTCCCTGTGTCCCCTGCCCAACTCTAACTGAAGGGCCAGACTCTTGGCCTCTCAAGTCATAAAGACTCACTGATCTTTACGGGCTCCTAGCCTTGTTTGGGCCCTGCACACAGACAGCCTGGTTGGAGATTCTGAGCCACTGCCCTGGCCTTGGGGACCGTGCACGTTGCCTCTGCTTTTTGCTTCTCAGTTTGTCCACCTAAGAAAGGGACACAATGTTAGCACCTATTTTATAGGAATGTTAGGAGGGGTCAAGGAAATAGTACATCAAGGGCTTAGCACAGTGCCTGACACATGGAAAATTCTGGATAAACACAGGCTATTCTTATTCCAGCAGTGGAATCATGAGGGCTTCACAGGCAGGACTTCATCATCAACCGAGTTGCTTCCTTTGTTCCCTTTACTGAAGAAAAGACTGGTAAAATATTACTTGAACTCCCATCTCTTTTAAAAGCGGGAAAAGCAAAGTTAGACAATGAAGTCCAAATGTCTCAAGAAAACAGGACAGAACCAACTTGTTTGTGACCGTGAACTGTAGCCCTGTATTTGGAATATGCAAGCTAAGTGTGTTTAAAGAATCCAGACCCTCCTGCTGTGCTGTGATGTGATGTGACGTCATGGCCCGTGTAGGCTCTGGTTGGTGTTGGTTATGGCTGCAGGGCATGGATGAAAATAGATATTTCAAACGCCGAGGTCCTGCTAGGCGTTGAGTCTTCAAAGGACACGATGGTTTTGTTGAGTATATTGAGCTTACTAAGGCAGGAAGCTCCACTAGTTAGTATCCTGTAGTTAGATGGGCCTTAGAGACAAAACCAAAAATATTTCTCACTGTTGCTGGTTTGAGCTAGTCGTGAGAGACCCCACACTGTCTATCCTACACTAGGTCCTGTGTCCCAGACAAAGCAGATGCAAACAGAAGGAGGGTTGAGTGTGTCCATGGCCCCTCTGAGGCTTTCTTTCTTTTCTTTTTTTGTTTTTTTAAGTTTATTTATTTTGAGAGAGAGAGAGTAGGAGGGGTAGAGAAAGAGAGGGAGAGAGAGAAAATGCCAAGCAGGCTCTGCACTGTCCACGGCACGGAACACGATGCAGGGCTCGAACTCACAAACCGTGAGATCATCACTTGAGGCGAAACCAAGAGTCAGAAGCTTAACCAACTGAGCCACCCAGGCGCCCCCAGGGCTCACTTTCTGTCTGGCGTGCAGATGTGCATGTGTGCATGCATGTATGTGGCAGGGGAAACAGTACTGAAATTTTTCAAGCTAAATCTGGGATCTACTAATTCTGCCTCTTGCGGATCCGCTGCAGTAAGGTCTAACCCAGTGGGGCCCACCATGTGGCCATGGAAGTTACACCTGACCATAGACCCAAACTGCTGTCATAAGACAGCAGAGCCCCAGGCCAGGAGCGTTAAGAGCAGATCTGTGGTGCCTCAGCAGGAAGCTCCAGCTCATGACAACAGGAACTGGGTGTGTCAGGGACTTCCCTGATGTTCTAGACCAATGTTTACATAGGACTGATGGAGCCGAACTCACATCCAGATCCAACAAATACCTACTGTGCACCTACTGTGTGTTAGGCCCTCTGCTGAGGCTTTTAACATACACTTTGTCTCAATCCTCATTCCTCAAAATGTAACTTCTCCTGTGTAAGAAAATTTAAGGAGGTTAGTAATAAAACAGAACTTCGAGTAAATTCTGCAGGAAGTCAGACCCTGGGTAATCTTCACAGCACAGGTCCTGCTCAGCCTATGCTTTGAAGTTACGTTAACCAGTACGGATGCCCAGGCATCTGTGTGCAATTGCTTCCCTGCTTTTCATTCCGTTGGTTGCTCAGTGATCTTTCAGTGCTCAAAGAACTCCTGTTGTTAATAGCAAATCGCAACCACAGCAAATGCATATCCCTGGCATAATTCTGAGTGTTTGACATAGTCCCGACAGCAGCTCTATGACGTACACACTTTCAGTATCCCCATTTTTCAGATGAAAAAACCGAGGCACAAAGATAATTAAGAAATTTGACTAGAAGGATGCGGCCGGTAAGGTGGCAGAGCTTCCCTTTTTTTTTTTTTTTTCTTTTAATGGGGGCAGAATTCACTTAACGTGTGATTAACCATTTTGAGGAGTTTGATCCCATGGCACGGAGTGCATTCACCACCGCTGTCCGCTTCTAGAACATTCTTATCATCCCAGGAGGAAACCCTGTGTCTATTAAGTAGTCCCTCCCCATTCACCTTCCCCAACCATTTCCTGTCAACCACTAATCTGCTTCTATGGATTTGCCTTTTCTGGATATTTCATACGAATGGAATCATACTATGTGTGACGTTTTGTGATTGGCTTCTTTCATTTGGCGTGTTTTCTCGCTCATCCACATCATAGCATGTATCAGTACTTCGTTCCTTTTTATGATTGATTTTGCTCTTCGATTGTGTGGATATATCACAGTCTATCTGTTACTCAGTTGATGGACCCAGAATTCTTAGGGCTGCCCACAAGCCCTGTCTCTTGGCTTGGATTGTGTTGTGTGCCATGAATGGAGGGCCTCGTCTGGCTTAAGAAGTTGTGGCTCCATTGCCCGAGACTATACACGGCCGTGGTACTGAGAGACTCGGGGCTGAGTCATGGGGATGCCAGGGCCGGGTGGCGATGAGGATCTGGCATATCCCTGTCCACACAGGCCCAGTGACCTTTCCCACTCAGCCTGCCCCTCCTTGACTGAGTTTTCAGTGTCTCTGGTTGGCTGAAACAGATTTGGGTTTGAAGGTAGAAAGATGAAGGCCTAGAATCTGAGCATTAAGTGTGCCTCTTTCCTTCCTGCATCATCCAGACCCCTTCTGAAGGCAGCTGAAAACAGACTTCTACTCCCACAATGAGTTCAGGAGATGGGGCTCCTTCTGACCTCCTCAGTCACTCAGTAAATATGTACTGAGCTCCTACTGTGTGCCAGACACTGGGCTGGGCAGCAGGTATTCAGCAGTGAGGAGAAGCATGTTAGACTCTGCCTTCATCAGAGGTCAGTCAAGGGTGTGGGCTCGAGCCAGACCACCTCGGTTCAAATCCTAGCCCTTCTGTTCACTAGCCGTGTGAATTTGGACTTGAGAAAATCACTTAATGTCTCAGTGCCTTAATTGCCTCATCTGTAAAGTGGGGATAATAACAGCACCACCCCATATGGTTGCTAAGAGGGTTAAGTGAGTTCCTGTGTGTGAAGTGCTTAGCACACAGTAGTGCTGTCCATGTGACAGCCCTTGTTATTAATAGAGGGAAGATGGGCATCAATCAGAATGATGACACAGATGCACATACCATTACAAGGTAAGGCAGGTGTTCTGAAGGGAAGGAAGGGGTGTAAAAGCACCCAGCTAGTGTAGCTCCCCTGAGCTGGGGGCCTGGGACAGCCTTTGAAGAGGCAGCGTGTGAGCTGAGATGGGCATGATGGGTGGTAGTTCCCCAGTAGAGCACGAGGGGTGCCGGGAGAGTGTTCTGAGAAAGGGGTGGCATGAGCAAAGGCCCTGTGGTAGGAGGGACCTTGGCCTGTTTGAAGAGTTGAAAGAAGGCTAATGTGGCTGAAACACAAAGAGCAAGGGAGTGCCTTTCTACCAGTGAGGTAGCTCAAGGCCAGTCCCTGCAGGGATTTTGGATCACTTGGTGGGTGGTTTAATTCTTAGCCCTGAGCTGTGTGGTCTTAACGAGGAAAAATCACCTTCACAGTATGAAGAGATCACTTAGGCTGCTGTGGCAGACAGTTGCGGGGGGCGGGGGGGGGGGGGGTGGAGCACAGGTGGGAGTGGAGAGCCCAGCAGGGAAGGAGGTGGTTGCTTCTGCTGACCCCACAAGCACGCCTAGAGACCCCCTGGATGCTCGCCAGTCCTCTCTGGAGGCGGGCGTCCTGGGAGTCGTCACACGCTGCCTGAATGCAAACAGCCATTTAGTCTTCTCATCACACAGAGCCCGGCAGCCGCCTTCTTTTGGGGACCAGGATCCCACCCTGCGCGGAACCGCCCCACTGGGGAGACTCACAGAGCAGGGGCTGGTGCAGAGAAGCTGGCATGCCCAGCGGTCAGAAGAGCACTGAGCGTGAGGCAGCCGGGACAGCCTGGTGATTAGTGGGAGGACCATGGAAGAATGTGACTCAAGACCCCTCTTGGTTCATTTGTTTTTAACTACGGCAAAGTACAGTAGCACAAAATTAACCATATTAGCCATTTTCACGTGTCCAGTTTGGTAGTGTTGAGTACATTCCTTCACACTGCTAGGCAGCCAGTCCACAGAGCCCTTTTCATCTTGCACAACTGAAGCTCTGTGTTCCTGATACGACAGGTCCACATTGTCCCCTCCCTGGCTCCTGGCAGCCAGCACTCTGTCTTCTGTTTCTGCAAATTTGACTCCTCTAGGTCCATCCTGTAAATGGGATCATACGGTGTTTGTCTTTCTGTGACTGGCTTGTTTCACGTAGCATAATGTCCTCAAGGTTCACCCGTGTTGTAGCAGGTGTCCGAATTTCCTTGCCTTTTAAGGCTGAGAAATAATCCACCACATGTATATTTGTACCACACTCTGCTTACCCATTCATCCCCCACTGATGGACACCTGTGTTGTTTCCATCTCTTTTCTGTCGTCAACAATGCTGCTGTGAACATGGCTGTAAAAATATTTCTTCACCTCCCGGCTTTCAGGGGGTTCTGGGGGATATACCCAGAAGTAGAATTACTAGATTGTATGGTAATTCTATTTTTTTTTTTTTACAGCCATTGCACACCATTTTCCACAGCCATGCACAAGGCTCCAGTCTCTCTATATCCTCGCCAAAATGTCTTATTTCTGGGTTCTTTGATAGTACCCATACTAATAGATGTGAGGTGTTTCTTACTCTTTTTAAGGAGCATAGATTCCTGGAGCAAAGAGCCCTATCACCCTTAGAAGTTTTGAATAGCTGACATAGCTCTCCCTAGAACTGCAGGGAACTGTCTCCCCCACAGGCCACGGCTTTCAAATGATTCTTCTAGAACTGCTTCCCAGCCTCCACCAGTTCACTTCATTTCACACTCCGCTCACCAGTGTCTGGAAACCTGTGCACCCACCACCTCGTCACTCCATCCAGGTCTGCAGAATTCCGCCCCAGCCGTCTCTCTCATGTACATTCCCACCCTCAATCCCCTCCGTCTCGGCCCGTCAGACCCTCCTCGCCACATACCTGGGCCATCAGAGTCCGCCAGGAGGACGGAGGTGCTCCAGAGCCTGAAAATGGGCTGGAGCTTCGAGACCTCGAGAGCTTACAATCTCTGGGAGAAACGGAGATTGTAGAAGTTAAATAATGACAGGGTGCCATGATGGAGAATAAAAGGGGGTCCTACTTTAGTGGTCGAGGTAGATAAAATGCCTGTCAAGAGTATGTTTAAGCCACGTCCTGAAATGGGGTCCACTATGGAAAAAACAGGAGTGGAGGTGTCAGGCAAAGGGGAACAACATAGGCAAAGTCCCTGGGGCAGAGAACAGCCAGCAGAGCTCAGGAACGAGAGGGAAGAGTAGTAGGGTGGAGCAGAGCAACGGAAGTGGGGAGGGAAAGAAGCAGAGTCTGGAGAAACACACAAGGAGACTTACCAGGCCTGTGCCCCTCTTCCTTCTCCTGCCCACTTACCTCTTCTCTCCCTGCCCTTAGCCTCTGTCCTAGTGTCTTGGGGCTGCTAAAAGAAATTCCCATTGACTGGGTGGCTCAAAACAGCCTGCAGAACCTTACAGCTCTGGAGGCAGGGAGTCTGAAATCAAGGTGTCGCAGGGCTGTGCTCCCTCGGCAGGCTCTAGGGGAGAGGCCTCCCTTGGGGCTCCTTGCCTTGTAGATGCATCATGCCATTCTTTGCCGCCATCTTCATATGACCTTATGGGGACATAAGTGGTTGGATTCAGGGCCCACCTTAATCCACTGTGACCTCATCTTAACTAATTATATCTACAGAGACCCTCTTTGCAAATAAGGTCACCTTCTGAGGTGCCAAGTGGATGGAAATTTGGGGAGGAAGGATGCCCTTTGGCCTCCCATGGCCCCTTCCTGGGCCAAGCACATGAGGCAGCTGCCCTGTGGGATGGGCTGATGCTGTCCTGGGTCTCCAGCAGCATCTGGAGCCCACTATGAAGGCAATTCTTAGGTAGATTCCCTCCTCTCAGCGCCATGTTGGGATGGAACTGGTATTTTCCACTTCCGAATTTCCTTCCTTTTTAAGGGATCCCAGTGTGACCCTCCCTGTGTCTCTCAAAATTCAACAGCCATGTCCCACACATCTACCTACCACGCACCGTGTCCTGGGGGTGCAGCAGGCAGCAAGACAGGGTCCCTTCACAATGAGTACGGTCTCCTGTCACATAGTTCTCAACAGGGGAAAGTCAGGGTTCCACGTGATGTTTGGACATTTTCCTGCAGATGCCTTTAAAATATCAGATTCTTTAAAAACATCACAACTCCACCCAGACCAGTTGAATATAAATTCCTTGTCAGAAGCAAGAATCTGTGTATTTTTTAAAGCTCCCCACATGATTGGAAGACACAGCAAGAGTTGAAAACCACTGATGTCGGAAAGACGTGGTCACTTAATTACAGTAACAAATAGTAAGGTAAATGCTATGATGGAAAATTCTGTAGTAGCCTTAGTACCTTGTGGGAAGTCCTACTTGGGGGCCCAACACCCAGGTCTGCAGGTGTGACCATCTCTTGTTGGCCACTTTCTCGGCATTTAGCCACTTTCACTCTCCGGGTGCTCAGAGATGCACATCCTCTCTCCTGAGACCCTCCGACCCTGGTGTGACGCCTTCTGAGGAAAACTCCGCCCAGATAATGTGCAAGTTGGAAAGGGTGTACCTTCTCAGGCTGTTGTTCATGAGGAAGCTGGAAAGACATGCCGGTAATTATGCCGTTAGCAGGTTTGTTTGCATCTAGTAGCAAAATAATCATTTCCTCAGCCCTGTTATTTCTCAGCCTGACAGAGCGCACTCCTGCCTTAGCAGAAATGTGGTTGGCTTTCCTCTTGCCAGCTGGTCTGGGTTTCTTTCCTGAGCTGCATCTTCGGTTGGACAACCCATCGGGCTCTCTGGGGGAAGGGCAAGGACTGACCCAGAGCATCCCCTGGACAAGCGGAGTGAAGCCCAGGTTTGGGGAGTTCTCATGGGACTTGGTGGAAAAGCACTGAGGCTCTTGAGAAAGCCAAGGGTGGTCATATCGCTTTAAAGCGCTGTCTTGGCTACCAGATAAGGAAGGATGTTCTTGCAAGAATAAGAAGTTTGCAGGAAGAAGGGCAGAATGATGTGACTGTTTCACCCAAGGGATGCCGCTGTTTGGCTTAAATACGTTCCAGCCATATTGTCTCTGTGCTTACCATTGTGTTCATTTTTCCATTCTTTCATCACTGGAAAAAAAAAATTCCAAGTCCCAGGGAAAGGTGGTTCGATCTTGCCCCCTATGTCCATTCTTTGCCAGCAGAAGTAGAGCGCTTTGGTCATTCATTCATTCATTCATTCAACACATGCTAAGATCCTTCTGGACACCAGGAAGTGTTGTAGGCAGCACCGTGCGATAGGACTTCAGTGATCGGAATGTTCTATGACTGTGCAGCAGCCACTAGACATGTGTGGCTATGAAGAGCTTGAAATGAAACTTAAAAACAAAAAGAAGAAGGGCTTGAAATGTGCCCTGTGGGGCTGAGGAGCTAAATTTTAAATGTGATTTGGTTTTAATTTGAATGTAAACCAATAGCATATCAAGCAGCACAGGCCTAGGTGATCACGTGGAGTACTGAACAAAAGCAACCAAAAACTCCGGCCTTCACGGCCCTTCCGTTTGTGTCACGGGGCAGAAATACTTCCGCTGGAGAGAAGTGCACCCCTGTCCACAAGGTGAGGGAGACTGGATGCCGCCAGTTCAGAAACCCACGTGGCCTCTGTCCTCTGCCAGTCTGATGCCAGTCTCGTGGGATCCCGGTGTGACTGTGCACTGAATTTCACAACGTATGCTCTTCCTAACTCTTCCCTCCCCAGAGCTCAGGGCGTGCTGCTTCTCCTTGGCAGCGGCTGTCTGTGTGCCTGGGGTTGGGACATTTCCCTCCCTGGGCATCTTCCTGCCTGGTGCGTTTTGCATGTGTGCTTCTCAGGAAAGCAAAGCCTTCATTTATGTGGCTTGCCCGCCAGTGGCCGAGAGCAGGGTGGTGTGCGTTCTGGGATGCTCCAGGTGCATCCAAGTACAGTCTGGGAGTTTGGCTGTGAGCCCCGGGTGGTCCACAACATGGGTGATCTGCACCGGCGAGCCCGTTGTTCTTCCACACCCTCCCCCCTCACATCCCCCTGCCGGTAGGGGTTAGTGTCAAGGGCAGTCTGGAGGGACAGCATGTCTTCAGAGGTCAAGTGGAATAAGGGAGGAATGTTTCCGCTCCCTTTTTATTGATGATAGCAGAGGTTTGCATGCGATGGGCCCAAGGGACAGGGTTAAGTTCCAGCCATTGGGATGGAAACTTGCGGGTGGTGGTGGTATTATTATTATTATTATTATTATTATTATTATTATTATATATTTCCTCCCTCCCCCTTGCTGCCACTCAGAGTCATTGCCCACTGTAGAGAGTGGTCCATAGTGGAGTTTCAAAGTAGATGCCCGGTGGGTCTGCCAGACTCTGGGGGTGCCTGGGTGGCCTAGCTGGTGAAGCATCTGACTCTTGGTTTCGGCTCAGGTCGTGATCTCCCATTTCATGAGTTCAAGCCCCACATCGGGCTCTGTGACGACAGTGCAGAGCCTGCTTGGGATTCTCTCTCTCCTTCTCTCTCTCTTCCCCTCCCTTGCTTGTACTTTCTGTGTCTCTCAAAATAAATAAATAAACTTAATAAAGAAAAAAAGGGATCTGCCAGACTCCTGTAGCTAATCATGCTAATCAATGCTCATCAGCTAGCATTTTGCCAGTAGTGAACCATCCAGGGAATCCCCAGCCAGTGTGTCCTCAACCCCAGAAGGCAGGTGCTGTGGCAGTATCCCATCTTGCAGATGAAGAAACTGAGGCTAAGAAAAGTTAAGGAATCTGCCCCACGTCTCACCCCGGGTGGGGATCAGAGCCGGAGTCTGAACCCACACTTCTTCTATCACCGGAGGAGAGACAAGAGCTGAGTTCTTCACCAGCACGTCCTAGTGCACCCAGTGGGCAGCACAGCTCTCCCACGCATCCTCCCATGTGAGTCCACGTGCTCTCCACCTGGATGAGAGTCCAGGAGGCAGACATGTCCAGGAGCCAAGAGAGCAGCAGTGCAAGCCAGAGCCTGAACCCAGAGTCGTCCGTGTTCAACAGCTGCCAAGCCCCCATCGCTTTCCGCTTTAGCTCCGCTGGATGGAGGAGGGGTGGGGCAGAGAAGGGCACGAGGCTTAGTGAGTCCGAATGACCTGCCAAAGGTTACACAGCTTGGCAGTGGCCGAGCGGGAATTGGCACGCAGGCTCAGTGACTCCCAAGTGCAGTGTGCTTTGTGCTCCATGAGGTCGCCCAGCGCGATGCACAAGCCCTTGACCCCAGGGGAAGAAGCCAGTCAGACAAGAACTTGAACCCCAGCACGTGGCCGCCGTGGCTAGAGTGGCCCCATTTCCAGATGGGCGCTCTCCCTCTCTGGCCGGTAAAAGATCGGGACTCTACCAGTTGTCTCTGCTCAAGGCATAGACTGAGGAGCCAGCTGTCCTGCATTAGCTGGGACTGCCCTGGCTTTCAAGTTCCTTTATAATCCTGTCCCCTCCTGATTTCACCCTTCAGAGTCTTCCCCTAACTGCTGGACTGCGGTGCCTGATGGAACCCTCACTCATTTAAATGTTAGCCTCAGCAAGGCTAATTCAGAAAGAATGGCTGCCGTCCCTCCAGATAGGCACAGTTGTTCTGCAGCAAAACCTAACCGACGCTGGCATTTTCTGCACCATTCCTCGCTCCGCCAGGGCACATGAGAGGCCCTGTGTGTCGGCCTGACCTGGGCTTGAATCTGTCCCCTGCTGCCTGTATCATCTTGAGACAGGTGACTCCAAGCTTCCTGGGTTTCCGTTTTCTCACCTGGAAGAGGGAGGTGATCATGTTACTTGTCAGGAAGCCACGTGAGGAACAGCAGCCACGCGGGGATCCGAGCCCTGCCTGAAGTCCCGCTCCGCAAGCTCTCTGATAAACAAACGGGTTAGAACACAACGGCTCAGGCCTGGCTCCCACCTCCATGGGGGCTCATGTTCATCCCTACCGCCATCTGAATGTCGGGACCAGGATGCTCAGCCGTGCCGACGGCCACAGAGGAGAGAGGGATGCCAGGTCTGCCGGGGAGACCTTCGCTACTGTATCCACCCAGTTACATGAAGGGAAGAGGCAAGAGAGAAATGTGTGGCTGGTCCTCGCCCCAAGGACTCAGGCACAGCCGAGGTTTGAGGCAAGAAATGGGAGAAAAAGTAGTGGAGTGCAGGTGGGGGCTTTCACCAGATGGTAACCCAGCCCCTGATAACCCTGTCCAAGAAATGTCTCTGGCACTGCATAATCATACCATCAGTTCCTTCTCCTTTTGGGAGAGTCTAGGAAGGAGATGAGCAGATGGGGCCCTAATATGAGAAAGCCAACCAGAGCCCGTTCCCCACAGCCATTTCCTCAGGGTGGCATTATGGCATTGGGAGACACTCAAACACAGGACCTAAGCCAGAGCTGGGCGTTTATTATAGGCGCTCACGAAGTGGTTCTCCTATTATTATCATGCAAGCTAAAAATCCTTCACAGTTCTTAACTGTAGACAAAAAAAAAGCATGATCTGGCCTTTTTTGTGGTCGTTTTCTTTATTCCTTCCTGTATTTTATCTCTGTATCCTTGTACTGCTATTGAAATGCAGACCCAGAGAGAGCGCACACACTTACCTTTGAGGAGATGCGGTGGTCACAGGGAGTCCTGAAGGCTGTTGCCTTGGTCGGAGCCCTGTTGGGATGTGTCTGCAGTTGAGCAAACCTGGCCCCCACTGCCCTGCCCCCCGTAAGGCTGTTTGAAAAGACCCTCCTTGTCGATCAGCCTGCTTGAGCTCAGTGGGCAGAAACACCACTGTCCTTCTCCATTCGGCTTACTCTTGAATCTGTGTTGCTACAGTCTCCTTCAGTTTCAAGGTGGAATGTGCCTTCATAGTTCTACTCCTAAACCAACTCACCGTCCTCACCGCTCCACCCCTCTCCCCAGGCTCAAGTGATACGCCTCTGGCCAACCCGGTGGCCATTGCAAGGCCCCTAGGCAGGGTCAGAACGTGGCTCAGACATCTGGATGGGTCCACAGCCTGAGGGATAGTGTCACGAACAGAAGCCTTTCTCCATCGCCCCTGTCCTTCTGAAGTGAGAAGCCCCACCCAGTCCAGATGGATCATCTGGAACCCGGATTCTGGCCTTGGCCCATTGCCCATAATGCCACATAATCAAGTAGAGGTTGGGGAAAGAGGAAGTCAGTTGGTGCGGGCCAGTTTTCCCAGGGTGAGGGGCCCAGTGGAATCCCACATCAGTGTTTTGCTCCCTTGTGGAGGAAGAATGGAAACGGTGTCCCCCAGAGCCACCGCCTGCCTCCTGTGTCCTTTACTCCTCCAGAGGATTCTCCCCGGTGCAATTTAATCGTGTCCATCAGTCAACATTACTTGGCAAACCCAGCTAGAGGCACAAACATCACCTCCCCTTTCTCAACGTAATTGCGCTCTTTGGGATGCTGAATGTGGTTTAAGGCCAAGCAGTTTTTGATTACAGAGTCAATCTTTGTTTAAAAGTTTGCCGCCCTGGGGATGTTTCTAACAAGTTAGTTTAAACAATGCATTCTCCAGGCACCTACAGCTAAATAGTCCCATTAATCCAAATTGCTTTGCCAGGGATGTGGTGGAACCTTGTCCACTCCGGGGTGGCTTCTGCCCGGCTTCATTCACTAGGAGCGACGGCCGCAGGACTGGGAGGCAAGAGCAGCTGCGTGGTCATACACTGACTTACCAGGAGACACCCCTCTGCCAAACGTCCCCACCTCTGTACGTCCAGTCCTGAGTATGTGCAGGGGACTGAGCCAAGTGCTTCCCAAATCTCACCTAACCTCTCAGCTGCCTGGTGAGATGGGACCTTCAGCATCCTCATTAGAGAGAAGGGACATGAGTTTGCCCACCATTGCTCGCTTCCCGTGAGACGGAGCTCGGACTTAAACCCACCCGCATCCTTAACCACAAGCCAGGGCTTCCCAAGTCTAATTCACAAGCCACTTGCAGCGTGCAAGACGATTTAAAGTGGTATGCAGACATTTTTGAAAACGTCAATATTTATTTATATTAACACATACAAGGAAGACCTGACATACCCCAGATTTCTGAGGCTGAAATTTTATTTAAAAATACAGTTGAGGGGCGACCAGGTGGTTCGTTTGGTTAAGCGTCCGACTCTTGACTTTGGGTCAGGTTACCATCTGACATTTCTGGTTCGAGCCCCACATTGGGCTCTGCATTGACAGAGCAGAGTCTACTTGGGATTTTCTCTCTCCTTCTGTCTCTCTCTGCCCCTCCCCCACACTTGCTCTCTTTCTCTCTCAAAATAAATAACCTTAAGAAAGTAAAAATACAGTTGATCCAAATAGGAAAATGTTAAAGCAAGTATACAAGGTGTAAGTGGCTCTTCAGTCAATTCCACAAGTATTTATTGAGTGCCTATTGTATGCCCGGCAGTTTTCTGGCTGCTGGGGTATAGCAGTAAATAGAGTATGTTACTGCTGTGCCTCCTTCCATGCTGGTGAGGGAAAGAGACAAGACATCAGCAGGTGGATGGCACATCCAGTGGAAATGTGTCCAAGGGAACATACAGTGTGGATGGAGGAGGGAGGGCCCAAGAAGACACTTAAAAAGGGGGTTAAGGCAACAAGTTGAGAGGAAGGTGTGTGAAGGGTCACAGAGAGAGAAGCACAATGGCAGAGGTCAATCAACTTTTTTTTTTATAAAGGACCAGGTAGTAATTACATCAGTTTTGTGGGCCAGATGGTCACAATGACACAGTTCTACCGTTGTAGCAATAAGGCAGCCGCAGACCATACATAAGCAGACAGGCTAGGCTGTGTTACCATCAAACTTTATTTACGAAAGCAAGGGCAGACCATAGTTCACAGACCCGTGATCCATACCATTCTGCCAGGTCTCCCACATTTCAGGTCATGGCCTTGCCCAGAACACACAGGTTTCAGCCTCTGCAGATTCACTTCCCCACCCACCATCTTCCCATGCGTGGCCTTTACAGATGGTTCTGCCCACCCAGGCACTGGCATGCGATCCACTCCTTGCTTCAGATTTCATGACCCTGGACAGAGAAAGAATGGTAAGGGCTTCTGGTAACCTCCCCCAGACCCTGGCCTGGACTCCCACTCAGCCCTGGGTAGCTGAACTTGACACTAAACAATAGTCTCCTTTTACTTTATTTTCCCCAACCTGCATCGCTTACCAGTCCTAAACTCGAGCTGGAAAGCAGTGTGTGAACTACAGCTCCCCCATCCCTGTCTCCTGACCAAGCCAGCCAAGAGGGGATGGGGAGTTTGTTCACAGAGTGTCCTCCATGACTATAGGCCTGTCCAGCCTCACATAGTATCCTTCAGCCAGAGAAGATCATACGTTGTTCCCATCAGCCTTCTCTGTACAAACCCGTCAGAAATACCGTGTGCCCATTAGCACTGTAATTCACCCTGTGCCACCTTCCTCATTCTGAATCAGAAAGGTTAATGATGTTGAATCCCAAGACTCATTGATTTCAGCACTTACCCCAACTTCCTGCTCCCCCTGAAAGCACAAGACTCGTTTCTCTTTCCTCGGCTGACCTGGCAAGTTGCTGATGAATGCCGTGATGCCAGCTAATTCTCCAAGATTGCCCAGAGTGACCAGACCCGTGTACTTGTACCTTCTGTATCTCTGGTTGATCTTGTGGGTCCGGTTCCCCACCTAGATGTGTTTGGGGTCCCTGTCTGTAATCTGTCTCATGAGTCTGCCATAGGTTGCCACGTTGATTTAGGGAGAGAGAAATTTTTAACCAAGACAATGACCACGAAATGCATTCTAATGAAATATCAGCTTTAGGACCTCAGTATTGATTGATTGATTCATTCAGACAGTCAGTCAGTCAATACACACTTGTAGAAACATGCAGCGTGCCAGACATTTGCTAGGATCTGGGGTTATAGCTACCAATAGGGTAGTTAACATCTCTGCCGTCACAGATTTGACCATTAAATAATCACATCTTCACGCCATTGTCAGGAAGGAAGTTTACATGCATATAACGTAGGAAACCACTGTGCATATAACCGTTTCTCTTCTCAGGAGTCAGAGAGAGCTTCCCTGGAGAAGTGTCTCTGAGCTGAGAATTGAAAGGACAGAAGGAATTAACTGGGTGAACAATGGGGCATGAGTGTTCCAAGCAGAGCGGGCTACAAAGCCCTGAGACACGAGGCAACACGGACCATGCATCAGGTCAATAGCGGCTGGTGTGGGCAGGGGGATAAGCACATAGAGAACCGGGCTGGAGAGTTAGGCGGGGCCCAGACAGCCTGAGACCCTGAAAGCCTGAGTTTATCCTAAAAGCAGCAGGTTATCTTGGGAAAGTTTTAGGTTGGAAAGTGCCATGATGAGATTGCCTCAGCTCCTATTCGGTTGTTTGGCATTGGGGGGAAAAGGAAGGAAAGAAGAAAAAAAAGTAGAGAAGTCTACCAGGCTGCTGGAGAAGGAAATATGATAGCGGGTACTTTGTGCGAGCGGATGTGTGCATGATAGCTCAGGTAATTACTTTCCAGCAGGCTATTCCCCCCTGTTGTTTCACCGCTATTATTTCTTCTCTCTTGGGCCTCTCTGCGGCACATAGTGCTCTTCGTCTCCGTGCCTCGGGGGGTTCCTGGGGAGATACTATAAGCTGGAGCTGGACCCAGAAACCCTCTTTCGGTTCTCTGTTTGGCAGAAATTTTCTGGGGCTCGGGCCTTCGGGCATTGTAGGAAAGGGATCAGAAGTGTGCGTGTGGGGAGTCCGCAGAGTCTGAATCCAGTTGTCTCGTTTACTGGCCCCAAAAGCTTGGGGCAGGTTGCTCACCCTTGGCACACCTCGGTTTTGTCATCTGTAACATGGACAGCGTCACAGTGCCCCGCCGCAGCCTTCGCCGTGAGGATGGAACTTGCAGGGCCTTGCCTGGCACAGAGCAGGTGCTCAATGCACAACGACCGTGGGGTGACCTAGACGGGCCAGTTCGCTAGGTTGACAGTTCCACAAGCATGGCAGTGACAGGTCTTCTGCTGAGGCTGTGTCTCTAGTGCCTGGCACAGTGCCTGGCATGTTGCAGGAGCTCAGCGAGTTCTCTGTGCAGTGAGGGCTGTAGGAGCAGACTGACGGTCGGTGGCCACCCCCTACAACGGCGGCAGGCGGCAGCCCCTGCTGTCATTTATTCCTATGTGGCGGAAGACTCGCTGATCCTTCGTCCCATGTTGTTCGCTTCCACAACTATTAAATGGCATCTCTGAGCTTCGTTGTGGATTGAAGACCAGTGGAAAGGTTTTGTCTTTACTTATTTCTTTCAGCTAGAGGCATTTTCAGATTTTCCCACCATGGAAATGGAAAACATTCCAAAGTGCCAGAGACTCGATTTCAGGAGAACAATGAGCCGTGATGGGTTCTCATAAATCCTCAAGTTGGCTCTGCTGCTTCTCCACTTAACTGGAGGTGCCAGCACAGACCCAGGGGGGCCCCCGTGTGGGAGCCCAGCAGGGGGGGATGGTGGCACATCATACTTGCCCGGCCGCGGACATCACACTGCTGGCTTCCCTGCAGCCTGGGAGAGGGTCCGGATCCCAAGTGATCTCTTGACGTCGTGTGGCAGGGAACCTAGTTGTCCCCATCTTCCACGAACAGGGCCGGGAGGTAGACACTGTGCTGTCCACCTTCCCTCCATTTCCGTGACCAAGCCTCTGTACCAAAGCCCTGGGACTCTGAGGTCAGGTGGCCGCTTCTGTTACACATGGGCTGTCTGAGCCAGAAGAGGTCATGGAACTTCTTTGTCCTTCCTCATCTGCAAAATGGGTGATAATAATGGCAGCCACCTCGTGAGGTCTTTGGGAAGGCACAGTGAGGGTGGACGCAGATCCGGTTCCTGGAGCGCTTGACCTCTGTCCCCCGTAGTTAGCAGCCGCAACAGCCCTGGTACTAGAGAAGCTAGGCCGGCTTGAGAAGTCAGTGTGTCCATTGTGAAAGGAGTCCAGTGCTGCCTCCTTTCTAGGGGAGTTGTGAGGATAAACACATAGAGTGCACGAAACGTTTACAACACGCCTACCATGGTTGTCGTCGGAGCTGTGTGATGATGAACTTTGTTTTTTTCGCTTTGGAATATTGGAGTTCAACCGATAGAAATCACCACGAGTGACACGTGGTACATTCACGATGTGGTGCAACCACCATCACCCCGGTGCCGGACATTTGAGTCATCCCGAAAAGCTAGTAAGCGGTGGCTCTTTGTTCCTTCCTGTCCCTGGGCCCCGGCAATCACCAGTGTGCATGGGTTTACCTATTCCGGATACTTCATATAAATGGAACCCTGTGATATGTGGTCTTTTTGCCTGGCTGGTGTCATTTAGCATGATGTTCACAAAGTCCAGCCACATGGTAGCAGATATCAGTGCCTCATTCTGTCTTACGGCCGAATAATACTCCGCTGTAAGGATGTACCACATTGGGTTTCTCGGTTCACCCTTCCGTGGACGTTTGAGTCGTTTCCGCCTTTTGCTGTTGTGCATAGTGCTGCTGTGAACATTTATATAGAAGTTTTTGTTTCAACACTGGCTTTTCAATTCTTCTGGGTATTATGGTGACTTTTTACTGTATGTGGTTCAACTGCCTAAGAGAGAAAAGGAAGAAATAGTAAGAAGATAAGGTAGGAAAAAAGGGATTCCAGCTTCTGAGGGTCTCCTTTTTTGGCCGACCTCAGCCTTTTAGGGGGCAGCAAGGGCACCAGCTGCAGAGAGACATTAGTCTCGGCTTTGTTCTCAAGCTCTTGGGCCATGTCAGCACCCCACGGGCTTGGCTTCCCTGGGGAAACACCTGCTGACTGCAGCTTGCAGTGTGATGTGCCTCGGGAAGCCAGGCCTCCTTGTCCATCCCTCAGAGGTCCTGAGTAACAACAGCTCTGGGATAACCAGGCACTTCCTGTGTGCCGGGTCCTAGGCCAATAAACCTTCACACACGTGATCTCATCAGTTCTCTACCCCCCTCAGACCAGGACACTGAGACTCAGGATAAAGTAGCTTGCAAGTTCGCACAGTAGGCTTTAGAACCAGGTCACCTGATGCCAAGCAATGTCCCTGCAGACCAGTGGCACATCTGGCTGTCACTCAGTGGGGCTCGTCTCAGCTGCACCTGCCCATTTATCTATCTGCCTTAGCATGAAAGGGATGCCATGTGAGTTTATGAATTCCATTTCAGGAACCTGGCAGAGCCTTAGGGATTCCATTCAGCGTTTGTCCCTGTAGGTCTTAAGCAACTATTAAGTGCCACACATTGTGCCAGCCGCACCTTTCTTAACAGGGGTTCCTTGTGGGAACCTCAGAACACAGAAAATGATCAGAGTGGCTCTTTTCTTGATTCTTGCAAGAATGGTCTATAACTAGTACCGTTTGTAATACATGGGAGAAAAGCTAATCCAAGGCATAGGGTGGGTGCCTCGAGACACTAAGGGGTCAATTCTCACAGAGACTGGGTCTCAATCGTCACTGTTCCTCCAACATCTAGAACAGTATCTTGACATGTAGTAGGTGTAACGGTAATGTTTGCTGACTGGATGGATGTGGGATATAGTGATATGAACAAAAGAGACCTGCTCCCATCTGGCACACATCGTGTTTTACAGTTTACAACATAAACCTCTTTTACGATCCAAACCATTTAAATATTCAAGGACCAGCACTGGAAAATATTTTATCAGTGATCGATGAACTTGTAATAGTACCTTTCAGCATTATTATATGTGAACAGGTTTTCAGAATAGTCCCAGATGACAGTAAATATTTTTTTTAATTTTTTTAATGTTTATTTGTTTTTAGAGTGAGAGAGAGAGAGACACAGAGCATGAGCAGGGGAGGGGCAGAGAGAGGGAGACCTAGAAATCAAAGCGGGCTCCAGGCTCTGAGCTGTCAGCACAGAGCCGGATGTGGGGCTCAATCTCATGAACCCCAAGATCATGACCTGAGCCCAAGTCGGACACTTAACGGACTGAGCCACCCAGGCGCCCCTAAATATTTTTTTAAGAAACACTCTGTCACTATCAGTCAGGAACACAAGGGGAGTGGACGTAAGGTATTCTCTTTGAGTAAACACCTCAGGAATATCCGGAAATGAATGACTTTTACCCAAAGAGCAGGAAGTCTGAGTTCATAGTCCAATAAAACCTGGGAAAGTTACCCCTCCTTGAAATAGGTCTGTGCGGCTCAAAGTGATACCAGTGGTCTAAAAAGCTGAATTCCTATCTAACATCAGAACTCAACACAATTTTTGACATTTAGGCAATGCTCAAAAATGTGTAAAAGGAGAGGGGAGGAAAGAAGGGAGGGAGGGCAGAAGAAAGGAATTTATTCCCCAGCCCCAACAGTAACACATTTAGTACCTACTAAGTGCTTGCTGTATACCAAGCACCCATGCTAAGTGCTTAACCTCCATGCATCATTCTCTTTATCTTCAAAACAGCCATACAAAATGTGTCCTATCGTGATGCCCATTGCTCAGAATGCAAGAGTGCTCCAGGAAAGTGTTCCCGCCCAAGGTCAGACAGTCTAGTGAGGGTGGAGTTCAGCCAGTCCTGCTACACAGACTTAGTCACCTGCTATACTCTGCCCTCCCTGCCCCTCCCCCCCAAATTAGAATCTGAATTGGCCATCTTCTTTAATCATGTTTCAACTTACATTGTTATTCTACTAAATCTTTTACTACCAATTGAAACTTCTCCCAGTGTGGAAAGTAGGTGACAGATTTCTCTGGAGAAATTTCAAGTGAGCTGTCCTGAGGCCCCACTGGCCAAGTGGAACCTAGCGCTGCCCCAGACACAGTTTGAGAACCATTCATCTATGTGATAAATTCTCTTTTAAAACATTTCAGAAGCTTTTGCCTCTAGCAACTGCCAAATTACAACCTCAGAGCCTGTGTCCTCTGTTTAAACAGCCTGATTTCTTGTATAACTTCTCATCAACCCTCCAAAATAAATAGGCTTAGAATCTGCGAGGAAAGAAGATTCTGGATGCAGCATGTCCTCGTCCCCTAGAATCAGTCTCTTGAGCCAAGAATCTGTGTCCGCTTGAGGTTTACAGAGGTGGCAAGACGTTTGCTTTTCCACGGAGGAGTATGTGGCTTCTCCTCTGTGTTCCAATGCATTCGGATCCTATTCCGGAAAGGACAGGCTAGGGGACCTGGCAGGCTGCCCAAGGTGATCCATGACAGTCAGCTGTCCTTTGAGCTCAGTCCTGCTCTGGGACTGAAATCAGAACTGACCTGACCCTGAAGTTCCAGGGGATGGAGATGCTTGTTGTATCCTGTCAGCCGCAAAATACAGAACCTAGTGCTGGAGAAGTAAGAGGAGTAACAGCAGCCTTAAGAATAGTAGCTACATTGTAGCGTTCTGGGGGCTAGGTTACCCAGTCTCGGTATGTGGCTTTCCCCTGCCCACCATTCAGTATCCTGTCCTACAGCACTCCTAGTGCCTGTGTATCTGTATCAGCCTGGATCTTTCAGTAGCAGGCAACAGTTAATATTGTCGTATTTGACTTAATCGTCACAGCAACCCTATGAAGTAGACATCCTCATCCTCAGTTTTAAAAAAAATTTTTTTAACGTTTATTTATTTTTGAGACAGAGAGAGACAGAGCATGAACGGGGGAGGGTCAGAGAGAGGGAGACACAGAATCTGAAACAGGCTCCAGGCTCTGAGCTGTTAGCACAGAGCCCGACGCGGGGCTCAAACTCACGGAGTGTGAGATCATGACCTGAGCCGAAGTCGGCCGCTTAACCGACTGAGCCACCCAGGCACCCCAATCATCCTCAGTTTTAAAGATGAGGGAACTGAGCTTCAAATCGCAGAAATGACACGCCCAGGGACACGCAGCCGGTAAGTGGTGGAACCGGGACTTGAACCGACATCTCTCTGGTCTCAGGCTCATTATTGTGAACACTCCACACATCAGTATATTTATTGTTGGTGCGTTAGGGATGTCCATCTGGTGAAACTGGAATAGAGAAATTATTATGATGGGTCACTGCTGTCATTTGAGCAAACCCAGGGGAGTGTGGAATGGTGAAAAGAACTCTGTTCTCAGCCATACACGCAGATGGAGAGTTGAGCTTATCAATAAAATTTCATTCAGTTTAGTTCTCATTTATACTCCAGCCTGTTCCCGTTGATGTGACCCTGGGCCAGTTCTTGGAAAGACAGTTGGGGGTTAACAGGCAAATATATGGGAAGGATGGTCCCAGCATAGGGAACAAAGGTCCTCATTCTGGAATGCAGTACAGACGGGCTGAGCCCCTCGGAAATGAGCAGGGGGACTCACAGACATCAAGCTGCTGGAATGTGTGTTTTAGGCCTATGCCAGACACTGAGAAAATAAAGATGAATCAGAGAAAGTTCCTGTCATCAGGTAGTTTACAGTCAAGGGACTTGAACATACGTAACTTATTCTAGGGCTAGGCACACAGGCAGGTAGGATTAGAAATGTCACACAGCATGATGGAGGTCTGGCAAGTGGTGGGCATGCCTTTCCTCTGGCATTTCGAAGCAAAGGATATGGGGGTTTCTGTTTACTGAGCACCAGCCATGGGCCAGGCGCTATGGGTGCCTTACCCACAACACACAGGTGTCTCAGGTACCATTTTTATCCCCGTTTTGCAGATTAGAAAACTGAGGCTCAGCCAGCTTCAGGAATTTGCTCAAAATCAAATAGCACAAAGTGGCAAAGATCAGGGAGAAATTTCTGCAGACACAGCTTCCGTTGTAGCCAAGTTTTGGTTCTCTCCCATAGATCACGTTTACTCTTAAGATTCAGTCTTTCTGTGTCCTCCAAACAGGCCTCTCTTCTTGCCCAAAAGCAAATCAAATAACTGGCTGTAATCAGTCATCGTAAGGGGATGCAGAATTTGGTTAACCAAATGTTCTGCTCATTTGAGATGTCTCGTGGCATATGAGGACAACCAGATTTCAGAAAATTAAAATACAATCAAACAGACTTCACATGCACACACACGCGCTCACACACACAAGGCTGAATGGCAATTTAGTTCTGCATTCATGATTCCAGCAGTGTTCCAGGATCAGGCATGGCCTCCGGGGCGCTGATTCTTGTCAGTTACCTTTCCATTACAGCCGTCTGCAGGAAGGGCTGACATGTTAAGAGTTCCCACTGATGGAAAGTCAGATAAACTGCCTCTTAGAATGGCTTATGTATGTTTAAAATGAAAAATGTGTGTCTTACAAGTGTTCTGTGAAAGCGTTGAGGCTTTGAGAAATGGTTTGCCAGTTCCTGCCAATGCAGTGAGCATGTTTTAATTCTGCATCGGTTTCTCTGGTAACAGAAAGATAAATCCAATCAAAAGTGACTGAGTTTTATTAGCCAGGTGGCTCCCCAGTTTGCTGCCCGGCTGCATGGAGGGGAAGAGCTGTTCCCCTGGTGTCTCCAGGATGCTCGGTGCCTTATTTCACCTGGCAGTTCACCCCATATCATAAGAATCTACCTGTCTGTCTGCCTTCTCCACTGTCCTCTGCGCTCCTGGAGGACAGAGACCATGACCACCTTATCTACTGCTGTTCCAGGTATCTGGCACCCGCCCTGTCAGGGGGTAAGAAATCATGTTTCCAGGAGAGCACAGTTTTATGCGAGTTTTCAAAGTCACGGGAAACACAGAACATTTAGAAAACTTCAAATAATGCCAGAGATTCAGCAGCCAGGCCAGCTCACGAACCACTCTATATACCTTGCTAAGGAGTTAAGAGCATTGTTCTACAGGGGACAAAGTGCCACTGAAGGGTATTAAGTAGAGAGGGGATACAAGCAGACTTAGGTTCTAGAAAAATCCTGCAGCTGCTTTCCAGAGGATGGATTAGAGTGGAATCTGAAAGCTGGGGCAGCATTTTATCCAGTTCACTTTTCCTTGGGTACCAACAGTGGCTGTAAGTACACCCACAGGGCCGAGGAAGAAATACAGTACCTAGGTCTTTCCATACATTTCCCACTGTGTCTTCGCAGAAGTGGGTCTCACTCCTCGTTTTGGCTCTGTAAGATCAATCAGTGATTGCCCTTCTCTTATCTCCAGTGCTTTGGCTCTTGGCTCGTCTGCGGAGAACCCTGAACTTGACCTTTCTTTGTGTTGTTCTGGAATTCTGGCCTTCCTGAGAGATTTCCTAGTAGGCAAGAAGACTTGGTAAGGTCCAAGCAAAACCTGCCTGGAGGGTCATGGACAGAGCATCAACAGGATCTCCCCCGCCCCTCCCCAACACCCAAAAAGAAATAAGCCATGTGGAAAAATGGGTTTGAATCCATCTGTGAGCCAGAATGCAGCGAGAGAAACCCAGTGGCTAGGGCTCCGATTTTAGACCAGCGCAGCAGAAAGGCCCACACTTAGGAGGCCGTATCTGTGTCACCTTCTGACATGCAGTGTGTGTTCGACGATGGGTCCCCTTAGAAGGTGGCTGCAGTTTCAGGTGCCTGTTTCCCGCCTGGCTGTCCTTGGAAAGAAACGGAGGGCACTCCTCAAGCTGATCCAGCATGAGGAGATGAGGATTGCAAAGAGTCATGTTTTGGGCCTGGAATGCGAAGGTCCAAGTCTGTAGTCCACCTTCCTGCAAGACTTCAGCCAAGTCATTAAGTCTCTTTGTGTCCTACTTTATTCATGTATCAACTAGTTCCTGTGTGATGGGGGAATTGTGGGTGAAAGGGGGAGGCATAGTTAACACAATGAGCAACACAGGCATGGTTCCTGCAATCGTTACTAAGTGTTTTCTGACTGCTTCACGTTCCCCTCTCTCCCTCCAGTTCAAAGACACAGGGAAAAGCATGTCCAGTAGAGGAAACATTGTGGTCAAAGGCAGGGACATACATACAAGTGAATGACAAAGCTCTCTGCCTTGATGGCCACGAGCCCTGCACGCCAGTGCTCCCCTGGGGCATTTATTAAGAATGACGGCAATTATTTGTTGCGCATCTAGTGTCAAGTCCAGGAAGAACAGAACGGAATTAGATCCAGTGCCCACCCATCTCACAACTATAGCCAGGCTCCTGAAAAGTATTGTCCAAGGTGCCCTGCTTGAAAATCCCTGTGCTATTAACAGACAGATGGGCACCAGCTGGAGCAGCTGCCCCGGGCACTGGATAGTTCTGCACACCCCACACCACACACACGCACACACACACCTCGCTGCCTGACGGAGGCTCATTCCTGTCCCACTGGCTGCTGGTACCATGGGGAAGCAAGAAGGCCCTTGCTAGTCCTGCTTAGCCTGCCAAAGAAGCCCACCAGCCTCCCCAGGAAAACTCCCCCACCCCTTTCATCACCTTTGCCATTTCCTCCCCACTCCCCATATTCCTGGGAGCCCATTGGCTTGGTTCCTGCGTGATGGTGTGAGCCCCGTCCTGGCTCTGGGCGTAGCCTCAGTCTACGTAGCGTGCCTTTCTAAAAGCAAAGAGACACTAAAAAGTGCCCTTTGTACGAACAATGCTGCATCTGGGAATTGAATCCTACAGAAAGCTATCAGACCCACATATGGGAAAGAGAAACGCTCAAGGAGGTTCCTAGGAGCGGTATCTGTAAGGGAAGCAAACAACATAAATGTCCATCGCTAGGAGACTGGCTGTGTCCCTTCCATGAGATTCTGTGTCGCCCTTAGAAGGATGAAGTCTACTTTATGTGCCGATTAGACAGATCAGCATGATAGATCCTTACATTAAAAAGCCATGGACACACACGCTCCCCTTTTTGTAATAACAAGGGCTGTGAGTGTCCCAGCACCTGCTTCATAGGGGTGCCGTGAGCACTAAGTGGGTTAACAGATGCAGAGTGCTGCGGAGAGTGGTCCCCACTGCAGGCCCTCAAGTGTTAGATGCTGTTCTTTCTGTTGTTCTTGCCATTAATTGGTCTGTCTTGCTGTGGGCTAAGCTGTAGGATGGTAATTTCAGAAGCATAGGGAAGGGTTACGTGCTTCCCCCAGCATGGTTTTCTGCACTCTTGGGCTCCTCAGAAAAGGACGAGTATGACGTTTTTCTGGGGTCACATGGCTCTCAGCAGACGTGTATGCCACCAGCTCAAGTTGGTTCGCCAGGACCATCTGATATTTATTTAATCTTTTGAGAGAGAGAGAGAGTGCACATGTGCGCATGAGCAGGGAAGGGGCAGAGAAAGAGGGAGGGAGGGAGGGAGAGAGAGAGAGAGAGGGAGAGAGGGAGAGAGAGAGAGTCCCAAGCAGGCTCCATGACCAGCGCAGAGCCCGATGCAGGGCTCCAACGTGAGTTCATGACCTGAGACGAAATCAATAATTGGACGCTTAAGTGCCTGAGACACTCAGGTGTCCCAGGACCATCTGATTTTAAAACTGAAACATCTATGTCCTGGATCCCCTCTCAGGGCTGGACAAACCGGGACAGCTGACTGCTCTCCATATGCCCCTGGTGGCCCAGGTGCTTTAGGAGGTACCCAGATACGTAGTCATTATTGTTTTTCATGTGTAACGGGGGAAAAAAAACATAAAAATGGTGTATCGGAATCACTCAGCCTCGAAACAGAAATACACATGTTATGACATGGGTATCCCTTCAGAACATTGTGCTAAGGGGAAAAATAGCCAGTCGCAAAAAGACAAGTACTGTATGATCCCCCTTATAGGAGGTTCCTGGAGTTTGACTCCTCTATGAATGTGTTCACGGAGACAGGAAGCAGAACGGGGGCTGCCAGCGGCTGGGGGAGGGGGAAATGGAGAGTTCTTGTTTTCATGGGTACAGGGTTTCAGCTTTGCCAGATACAAAGCATTCTGGAGGGGTATGGTGGTTGATGGTTGCAGAGCAGTACGAAGGTACTTAATACGACTGAACTTTAACATGTAAAAATGGTTAAGACGGCAGATTTTCTGTTAGGTGTATTTTACCAGAATTTAAGATTTGTAAAAAAAAAAAAAAAAGTACATCACATACTGCAGATATTGTCACATAGGGTAAAGCTGAAGCGCTATTGAATTGAACGTTAAATTGAACATGTGTCTGAAAGAACCGTGCAGATGATAGAGCAGTGGAAGCTGGGGAAACACGGTGTGTTTATTCTGAGCTCACATTGAAGGTGTCTCCACCCTTAGCATGCTCGGCTTGCCCAGTGCCCTGGTTCTCCACCCCCTGCCACCCACACACATTTCTGATCCTCACATGGCCCACCCGCCGCATCCACGAGGCCTGGATCTGGTGCCCCTGGGGTCTGCACACACCCGGCAGCATCAGCGGGTGGAAGTCTTGAGTCCTGACATTCACAAAAACTCTGTGCTTAGCTTTTGCCTTGCCGGTAGTCGGGAGTACCTCTGGCAGATTCTTCTCAGCATCCTGTATCAGAGAAGGGGGTTCTGGGCCACAGCCTGGTGGGCAGGAGGAACGTAGAGCAGTTGAGGGCTGGCTCTGTGTTGTGCTCTTTCCAAGTGGAGGCTGAGAAGGTCCCCGTTCCCTCCTTGCCCTGTTTCAGGCTGCCAGCAGGCAGGCTCGGCTGTGACCGGGCTCCTGGGTACTAGAGGGACCTGAGAGCTGAGCTGTCCTCCTCCCCCCAAGTCCTCGTGCCCAGAACCATTATGCATCTTAGACACACAGTGTCGAGGTGGCCCCCCGGGAGCCAGTTCCTAACTCTCACACCAGCCGGGAGAGGAGACAGGTCCGTTCGATGGGGCATTTCCCAAACCATGCTCCACAGGGCATCCCCTGGGGCTTAAGCACAGAAAGCTTTCCAAGTTCAAATCTGGCTGGGTCATTATACTGCTGTCTCCAGTTCAAAATGTCTTAAGCTTCTGATATTCAAGATGGCAATAATAATACTATTAAATAACAGCTAACATTTATCAAGGGCTTACTATATGCCCGGTGCTACGGCACAGATCTTCAGGCATTATTTTATTTAATACTCCCAACACCTGAGGCTTACTGAGACGAAAGTAACTTGCTGCAAGTCCAGGCTTTCAGGAGCAGGCCTTAGGGAAAAGATGAAGAAGGAAAAGAGGAAGAGAATTAACTACCATATTCATGCTTCACTTAAAGCAGCCCTTCTTAAACTTTAAAGGGCACACGCATCCCCTGGGAATCCTGTTAGAATGCAGAATTTGACTCAGTAGGTCCGAGGTGGAGCCTGAGTTACTGCATTTCTAGTAACAGTGGACGGAGGCCGTTCATCCAAAGACCAGGCTCTGAATAGGGGGGCATTTGAGCACCTACACCTGGCATGGAACTCATTCATTCACTTGTTCATTTGTTCACTCATTCATTCACTCGTTGACTCATTCATTCATTTATTCATTCATTCATTCATTTACTCATTTGTTCATTCCTTCCTTCATTCATTCATTCACTCATTCATTTATGCAAACAGTCTAGTAGCAAAGGGCATGACACTCTCTGACATCTGGATTCAGATTCTAATCCTGACGCTGTGCTTCACTAAGCGGCAATTTTTGAGTCTCAGTTGCCCATCTGCAAATTGGGAATGAAACTAGCATCTTATAGAGTCTTTGTGAATATTAAATGCAGTAAAATGTGGCAAACATCTGCTCCAGGGTCTGGGGCATGGTGGACAGTTTCATAAATGGTCATGGTTTAGAGCTTATTTGAAAAAAAAAATTTAATGTTTATATTTGAGAGAGAGAGACAGAGCGTGAGCAGGGGAGGGGCAGAGGGAGAGGGAGACACAGAATCCAAAGCAGGCTCCAAGCTTTGAGCTGTCAGCACAGAGCCCGACCCGAGGCTCGAACTCATGAGCCATGAGATCATGACCCGAGCCGAAGTCAGACACTTACCCAACTGAGCCACCCAGGCAGCCCCTTTTTTTAAATTTTTGTAATGTTTGGAGCTTATCTATCATTCACTTATTCCCTCATTTCAACAGAGATTTTCACATGGTTCCAATAAGTTTGTTTATATTATAGCCAATTTATTAATTGAAATAAATGACCTATTTATTAAAATAAATCACTTATTTTAACATTTACTTATTTACGTATTTCCACAAAGACATCCCAGTGGCCACGAAGGCTGCCAGTGAGGGGCCCAGAGTCACGGTCACAGAGGAGTGGCTGTGGACGAAGAAACATGTCTCCTAATGGTTTTCACAAAAGGTAGGGACAGGCACAAGTGATGAGTGGTGGGAGCCACTTGGCACATGACTCCACCAGAAGAGGAAGAGTGAGAAACGTATGTGGTGGGGAATGAGGAAGAGAGAGAGAGGCTGGAACTGGGTAAAATGTCAACAGATCGCAAGCTGTTAATTATCTGAGGAGAACTAAATATTATGTAGGCAATTATAGACAGGCGTTGGAAAGCAGTGATAGGAAAAGTTGGGCCCCAGCCGAATTGCGTGTCCCCTTGAAGAAGGGCTGGGAGACTGGTTTCAGTGTGCAGAGCAAGCTTTTTACTCTGAGAGAGAGGGAGAGTGAGGGGGCCGGTGGAGGGAGCCCAGGGAGGGGGAGTTAGGGGTCCCCTCGACCCCGCCAGTCCAGCCAAGCCAGGCACACAGCACTTTGCTTTGAAAGGCAGCCTTACCCCCCCACCCCACCCCACCCCCGCATTCTCCCTCCCCGGGCTCTGGGCCTGGAATCCGCAGCCCCCTCCCCAGCCGCCCTCCCTCCCCCAAGATGTCATCTTTTGAGACGATTTCATGTGGAAGCATCGCTAAGTAAATTCGCTAAATGCCTATTCATCCCCGTCAGATGGGGACTCGGTGAAGCGGTAAATGTGAAAATGGCCCCAGCTCAGGGCCCTGAAAGGCGCTTTCTGGGGTTGCCAAATGGAGCTGCAGCCACTGACCCTGGGAGGCCTGAGGCTTCTCGCATGGGGGCCCAGGAGCCCCGGCCCGGCCCCTTCAATCCTCCCTCTGAGGCCGCTGAGAGGCCCTATTTATTATTCCTGCTGCCAGGGACCCATTCAGAGGTTAACTTGTCCCCGTATTCATCAGGACTACGATAATGAACTGTCCCAGAGTGGCAAGGGGGTTGGTAAACAGGAACTGCTGAGACACGGAGATGGAATGGGCCTCTTTAGGGTTTGGAAAGAGAGCTTGCTTTCATTTTTTTTTTTTATGGGCTGATCTTGTTCCCACCTCTCCCCGCAACTTCGGGAGGCCCTTTGCCCATGGCTGTCTGTAACTTGGTATGAGGCACACGTGGGCTTTACCTTGGAGCATGTGGGCAGGATTGTCCACACACCAGATGCACCGTTTTGCAGATGCGTGGGGTTAGCCATTTGGCTGCGTCCCTGGAATTTCCCTCTGTGTGCCTCAGCAGGGCTTGGCTTGCGTGTTCCTATCGGATTTACCTCAGTGTGGACGGGGGTCTCTCTGCTACCGCCAGAATGGCCGCCTCTGTATTGGTGTTCATTTCAGTAATAGGATGGGACACCAGCAGGGCTCGTTTTCACTGCAGCGTCCCTTGACTGCTTTGTGCCCCCTCCACTGGAATTATGAGTTGGTCAGCATGCATCATCCAATCACAGAATAGGGGCTTGCAGTGGTGCGGCTGCAGGGAGTTGCAGGGAAATGAAGAGGAGTGAGGCGTGGGGGCTGCTTAGACCAGATGGTGGCAGGTGGAAGGAGCAAAGCACTTTGCATTTATTGCGCACCTACTATATGCCCTTTAAATATTCCCAGCTTTCCATTCGTTATATATGTACTGAGAGCCTACTGTCTGCTGGGCAGTCAGGGGGGTTCAGAGAAGCCTACCACCCAGATGTTAAATCACTCACCCTTGGGTCAGGAGTGGAGCTGGGATCTGCCTCTAGACCTTTCTGCTTCTAGAGCCCAGGCATTGCTTTCTAAGGCACCTACCTGCCCCCCAAAGTTCTGAGAGCCTCCTTTCGGTTCCACGAGTGTCCTTCCTTTCCACCGCCTCCATCTCGTCTCCCACTTTGAAACAATGGTTAACCCTTTCCTTCTAAGTAAAAATTCCTGAGCAGAGCAGATGATAAAGGAGCTGTCACTTCAGCACCATTTACCTGTTTGGGTTTATTCAGCAGAAGAGGCGACTGCATTTCTGGCAGATGGAGACCCGTGTGACTGCCTTTTAAAATACTGTCACAGCTGTATGCACAAGCTGATTAGCTGTGACTACACTGCCTGCACCGAGATTGATGGCGATAAATTTGGGATAACAATACTAGGAACGACGTCATCTGTTTCGATCGCAGTTCATATTTTTTAAAGCTCTCTCAATTGGTAGCCCACTGGTTATTCAAGGACTTAGTATTCATTCATCCAGCAACCATTAATGTAGCTCCTACCATGTGCTAGTGAGGAGCAAGTCCCACTAGGTTCTGTCCTGATGGAGCTTACATCATAACATAAACAAGTTTAACATTTGCAGGTGACAATAAAATAGTAATGGAAATAAAGGGATATGATAAAGATGGGGGTGGGGGGGGCTGATGCCACATTAGGTTGGGTGGCCAGAAAAGGCGTCTCTGAAGAGGTTACATTTGAAAGGAGACCTGGATGATAACAGCAAGCCAGACGTGGAAAGATACAAGGCAGAATTTCCCAAGGACAGCACATGCAAAGACCCTGAGATTGCTGTGTATCGCATTGAGCTACACACTAATGACTTACTGTTTGCCACGCCCAGTGCTGAGCACTGGAGATTCCAGAACAGCTAAGGTAGTATGCTTATACTCAAAGAGTGTACAGGCTATAGGATAGGTAGGATACAAACATGCCAATATCCCCTTTTAATGTAGTGTGGTAAGCCTAGGGTGGTGACCCACGAAAGAAGATGCTTTATTAGCCTGTATGGACCTTATTTCTGTGACCACGAAGGAAGCCAAGACTCAGAAAGTGTCCATGGTCTCTGGAGGACCCTGACCTTCCTCTTGGTTTGTTTCCACAGGACGAATGACCAGCTGGTGGCATTTCTCTCCCGATACCGAGATATGAATTTCCTGAAGTCACACGGCCGGGACAATGCAAGGTAGCACATCCTCCCCCTACCCATGTGCAAAATGGAAATGAAAATCTGAGTGATCACTTTGGGGCTTCCTTTGAGGCTAGCCTAGAGGAAAGTAGAGGACAGGAGGAAGGCATGGCTCGGGTGGGCCCCTGCCCCTTCCATGTCGGGTCTGCAGCGGTCTTTCCCGTCAGCCAAGGACAGGGATAATAGTAAATACATCTCTTCTCGTAATAGCCCTTTACGCACCCCCCCCCACACACACACACACAACACACTGAGCACTTTCCTGGGTCCATTATCTCATTATGGCAACACTTTGAGGTAAGTAGGGCAGCCATTGTTCATTCCCACTTTATTGGTGGGATGACTGAGCCCCATAATTTAAGTGATGGCCCCAGATCATTCATTGGGTCAGCCATTCAGCAAACACTCACTCAGTGCCAAGCATGTGCCAGGCACCCTTCTAGAGCTGAACAAGACAAAATCCTCATTCTCATGGAACTTACTTCCTGGTGAAAAAGAGTCTCATTCCAGCATGGAGTTGAGCTCATATATCCTGATTCCCACCCTTTGCCCTCACCAGTGCCTCACTCTTGCTGCCCAAGACATTGGCGGGGATTCAAGGCACCAAGAAGCCCAATCTGGATCCACAAATAGCATGCTGCAGTCCCACTTTCAGCAGAGTCAATATCTCTGTGGCCAGAGATCAGCTACACGAGGGATTCAGTCTCAAGCGCCCCCTTTAGGGGAGATCACATGATAGGCCTCACCGTCCTGATGGCAAACACCATTAAAAAAAAACCAGCCCAGATCACTGACATGCTGGCAGCTTTTTCTAGCTTTGAACTCAGACCGTAACCTGGCAGCACATGGGATAATTTTAGCTCGTTAATGTGTTTTCTTTGGTTTGGCTCTTGTGTTGGTTTTGTTTTGTTTTAGTTCAAGTGCTCCATTTGAAAATGAATAGCCCCATTTAAAAATAGCAATGTTTCCCAGGCACATCCAGCTCATCTTAAAAGATCCAAAGGTCCACTGACTCTGGGCCTCAGGTTTCTCATTGGAGGCTATCACCTGGGTCATAGACAAAGCCCGTGTTCTCCTGTCCTCTCCTGTGCCCCTTCCCTACCTGGCCCCCACTGGCATCTCAGTTTGTAGTCTGCTTCAGGCGTTCTGTGCAACTGCTGACTGACCTGCCCTCTGGCTGGCTCTGTAACTCAGTTTACCGAGTTACCTACGGCGGGAGGGGGGGGGTTGGAGGGGGGGGACCAGAAGGTAGCCTTGAGCTCCATCTCCTGAGCTCTCCAGATGTAACCCCAGAATCCTTTGTTGTGTCATTGCCTAAATTCTAACTCTGATTTCATCCAGCTGTTTATAGCTTGTTCCCATCCTACTGACAGCCTGCATTTTTTACATTTAGAAGGAGCCCCCAGACTTGAGGATGCTCTGTAAATCAGCATGATTTACAGATTAGTGTGAGCATGTTCCCACCACTAAAGGGAGAGAGGCCTGGGTAGATCAAGAATTACAGCCACTGTGTGATGTGTTCCTAATAAGTGCCCTTGCTCCGCTGACCTTTTCCCTGTGGGATCCAATTTCATTCTTAGGGCCCCTCAATGCAAAATAAGAATCATTATCCCCATTTGTCAGGAGACGAAAGGGGTTTGGGGGAGTCTAAATGGTTTTCCCAAGGTTACACAACTGGTAAGTGTTAGAATTTGAACCCAGTTCTCTGACCCCAAAGCCCATGGGAGCAAGGTGGAGCTGAAGAAGATTTCATTCAGGTGTTAGTTATCAAAACTGGCCCAGGTGTTAGTGTCTAGGCCCTTAGGTTACCTCCAGGTAACCTTGTAATATGTGTTTTGTGCAAAGCTGTTTCATCAGAAAGGAGCCCATTGTAATTTGATAGACTTGTGTCTGAATTATTATCCACCCTGGTATTATTATTCCTGCCTAGTTGGTATTTATTCTCTGTCCCCTATTTCTAGGCCCAGTGCTTGGGACTGGGTATGTAGCACAGAGGTTAAAAGCGTGGGCCTTGAGGTTTTACTTCCTGGATCAGAGTCCTGCTCTGCCATGTCCTAGCTATGTTGCATTGGACAGGTGTTGTAACCTCTCTGAGCCTGTTCCCTTACCTTTATAGTGGAAATAACAATAGATCTACACTCTTGGGGTTGAGAGGATTAAATGAGATGCTGCATATAAAGCATCCACCATATAGTAGATGCCCTATGTGATGGTGGTGATGATGATGGTGATGTCATGGCTATGATAAGTGTAGGATGAAAATATTGTGGTGGGAGAAATAAACAGATGGTGTTTGGGCCAGAGTTACCCCGCTGGGTGTGTGAATACCTGTCTGGTGGATGTGCGTCAGTAGCTGACAGGTAATACCCACATGGCACAGAACAACATAAAGTTTCCGGCTAAGATGTTGTTGGCACTTCCTGCTATAAAACTAAAACCCAAGGATCTCCGAACAGAAAAGCTCCCACATTCCACTACCCAGGAATGAGCCCTTGGCTGGTTTTCTCTTACTTGAATGAATGAAGGGCAGTAATGTAGTATTAATTTCATAGTAAAATGAGCCAATACCTGCCACTCTCTCCTCTCTGTCAGCTGGGGCCTCACCTGCTGATGAGTAACCCTAGCCACTGTGCGTCTTCTGTTGTCCCCTCCCCATCGCACAGAGCTGGGCATGGCTAGGCTTCAGACCCTGCACGGGTGATGTGTTTATAAAGGACCCTTGGTGGCAGATGACAGAAACCCAGCTTAAACTAGACTAAGTGGGTAAAGGAAGTTAATGGAAGGAAAACCTTGATCTCTGACTTCAGATATGGCTAAATCAAGCAGTTCAAATGCTTTAATCACACCTAGACTCCATTCTTTTCTTTTCCTTTTTATTGGGGGGGGGGACATTTAATTATTTACTATTCCTGGAGCGGGTTAAAGTAAAATAAACACATTAAATAGCCAAGTAGTTCACTGAGGGGGATCTTTTTATTTTTTTAATTGAGATGTAATTGACATATAACATTATGTTAGTTTCAGGTGTATGACCTAATGATTCGTTATTTGTATATATTGCAAAATGATCATACTAAGTCTAGTTGACATCTGTCACCCCACATGGTTACATTTTTTTTCTTGTTGATGAGAACATCTAAGATTTACTCTCTGAGCAACTTCCAAATACACAATACAGTATTATTGGCTATACATCACCTCCCCCCAGCATGTATTTATTTCACACCTCAAGTGTGTACTTTTTGACTCCCTTGTTTAGTTCTATTTTCCTTTGTGTTGTTGGATTTTCTGGCTCCAATGGTGACTTAGTAGCTTCGTTTTAGAGACGGGGAAACTGAGACTCAGGTGAAGTAATTTGGTGAAGCCTACATAGTTACAGCAGTGCTAGGACTCCGGCCCAGGTGCCTGTGTCCCCAGAGCCCAAGCTCATAACCCTTGTATGATGCAGCCTGTCTGTATTCTGGGCCTGCTTTCACCCAGGATGCTGGGTGGCTTTCAGGCAGCGACTCTGCTTCTCTGGGCTTCACTTTCTCCCTTTGAAAAAAGAAAAGTGGATGAATAAGATGGTCTCCGAAGGCACGTCTCCTTCTGATGCTCTCTGCTCCTGGACCAGCCCTTATAAAAGACATTGTGACAAAGGCAAAGAGTTTAAAAGATCAAACAATGTGGAGGGACCAAAAACAAGCAGTAAGATACAAAATAGGCCACAGGGTGCCTCGGTATTTAGTTCCACGTGGCTCCTAATAGCAGTGTTGACCTTCTGTCCCCATCTTCAGCCCTTGGCAGCCAGTGTGGATTCCCAGCTCCTGCTCCGCAGGGATGGCATAAAGGCAAACTAATATTTTAATAGCTGCCAAATTGGTCCTGACTGTTCCTGTAATTAAATGAAGGGGAGTGTTGTGTTCACCATTTCTCCTTGCTTTCCTCCAAAAATAAAGTCGATGCAACGAAAGGCACGCAGCACAGTTACTGTTTTCCCAGTTAGCCTCTGTAGGGTGAGCAGAAGCAGGTGTCCTAAAGCTCACTGAGGGACTAAATATGTCCTTGCAGACTAAATAGGTCCTTGCAGTTATCCTGGAACTCCTGGCTTCTGTTCAGGGAGCATTGGAGAAGTTTACCAAATGTCTGCAACCTGATTGTTGCGGGGGGCCGGCGGGGGGGGGGGGTGGTCTGATAGGGGCTAGAAAGGGAAGATCCTTTCCACCAGCCAGAATAGGGTTTCCTCTGACACTTTGTCTGCCTCAGTCCATCTGAGCTCTCTTGCTGATCCAAGGTCCACAGGCCCCCATGCTGAGCCCAGGGACACATTGTGGTACAGGGGCAGGTACATGAACATTGGAGGCCTGGCACCTGTGTTGAAATGCTGGCTTGCTCATGTGATGGCCATAGGACTTCAACAGATGGCTTTGACTCTCCAAGCCTCTGTTTCCTCATCTTTATAAAATGTGAATAGGGAGATGGGCATTGTGGAGGACGGAGTGTCCTCCCTGACCCTGGGAAGGCCCTGAACCACGCACTTTCTGGTGTGTTGTCTCATTCCCACCTCACTTGGCAAGTGAGATCTTCGAGATGAGTACAGCTGAGGCTTACAGAGTTGATTTTACTTGCTTAAGGTTCCACAGCGAGCAGACCACAGAGCTGGGACTGGAACATGGCTCGGTCTGGCTTTTAAGGCCTGATTTTATCACGCCGTGATTCATGACCACATCTGACAGGACCTGCAGTTTTGCCTTTGGGGCGTACAACTGAAAGAGCAGAATCCTGCTAACTTTAAGCAGAAGTATTGTTGAAATGATCAGGAGAGGAAAAGATCAGGTTCTTCCCCTCCTTTCTCGAGTCGGCGTCTCCCAAAGTGTGTTCCCCATCCACCCGTAGCGTGAGAGGTGGATTCAGGTACTTCACAGACAGGAGTGCTGGGAAAGCTAGGTACTGATCGCAAGTGTATCAACAACAATTGATAGAATTAGCCGTCTGCCCCATGGTTTCATAGAAGTTATGCTGAGAATAAGACTCGGTTTAAAAAAAAAACAAAAACACCGTTGAAGCTATTCAAAGTTGATTTAGAGAAAATTATTAAGGGAGCTTTCCTGTAAGTGCTATACATAAAGCACTTGGCACAGCAGGTAGGAATCCACACTCTGGATTCTAGGTGTATGACCTTGGCTGAGTGACATCAAGCACCTGTGTGTCAGAGTTGTTAGAAGAATTCAATGGGAGAATATAGGGATAAACTCTTGGAACAATTAGTTGGGCGTGTCAACTTAGTGACAGTGATGATGGAGAAGAATCTTGAAAATGGCATACATATGATTAACATTTTGCAAGCACTCCTCCAATTCTTATGGAAACTAGCATTTGACGGGTAAGAAGGCTAGACCAGTAGGAAACCAGGAGGGGTCCCAGCCCTGAGGTTGGAAGTGACATCAGCAAGTTTCTTCCAGCTGTCAGGTCTGGACCCCACCTGCTCTAAACAGCACTCCCCCCGACTGGGCACCAGAATGACAGCCAAGCAGCTTCAGCAGCCCTTTCTCTCTGACATTGAACTCATCTTCAGACCCACACCTCCCTTGATGTATAAACAGGCAACTGTTTAGCCAATAGTTGGCAGATCCATTGAGAGCCTGGCCAGGAACCTCCTCCAAGCAAATCTGTGCTCAGGAGGCCCTTTGGTGCCAACTTGCTTATCAAGAGATGGGCTCTTTCCCCAGCTGTCTTATAGCACCATGATTGATGTGAGGAGATAATTAATATCTCATTTCCAATGGGGAAAGCAGATTGCATTTCCCCTTTGCTTTTCTTAAACCCAACCAGTGCATTTATCACTGTTTGAATGTTCACTGTATTTAATCCAATTATAGCAGGCATGTCAAAATAAAGCTTTGCGTTGCACCAGCACCCACACAAAGCTGTGTATGCATCTCCTTTCTTGGCCCCCACATGCGTTTTGAGGTCAACTTGGGAACTTTTCTTTTTCCAAAACAATATACATCGAAGTTAGACAAAAGACTAGGACAAAAGTATGTTCAGGGTGTCATCTCTGAGAGGTGGACTTTGATTTTTTTTTTCTTTGCTTTCTCTTTCTGTTCTAAGTTTTCCATGAAGGACGTGCATTACATTTATAAACAGAACAAAAGGCTGTAAACACTGTTTTTTAAAATGTGTGAAAAATTGTGGAAAACCACTTAGCCTTCAGTGGACCTTTAGTCTCTTGGAAGTAGAAGCTGATTGGGCACCAAGCACCATGAAGACCATATGGCTACCAAGTCAGGGGATTCTGGGTCCCAGGATTTGGGCCCCTGACTTGGCATCTCTTCTCAGTCTTCTTTTTTCTCCCACCCTTAGATATCAAACACAAGTCCACTTTCTTCGCACAAGGCAGTAGTAACAGTCACATGTGAAGGGTTTCCTGTGTGCCGGGGACTGTCCTAAATGCCTTAGTGAGGTTATTTCTTGCAAGTCTCAAAACTACCCCATGATGGAAATGCAGTCCTATCAGGCTCAGTTTTCAGATGGGAGCCCAGAGGCTAGCTAAGTTAAACACACAGATTATAAGTGGGGAGGCTGACTAGAACCCAGGAAATCTGGCCCCAGCGTCTGTAGTCCTAGCCTCTGTATCACGCTGATTCCCTCAGCATGTTCACTGTGGGGCTTCCTGCCATATCCAGGTAGATGATGCATTCCCCCCACCAATCAGGTAGGGTCTGCCTCTCTCGCAGTTGACCTGCTCAGATGTGTCAGCAAGGCTCTCACTCCAGCCACCTTGACTTCTTTCCATTCATTTGAGTTCTTGCACATGCTGTTTTGGTCCCCAGTAAAGCTCTTGCCTCCAGATCTTCAGATGACTGATTCCTCCTCATCCTTGACGTGAAGCTTCAATGCCACCTCGTCAGTGAAGCCCTTCCCCAACAATCTTCACTAATGACATCTCTGTCTCTTTATTTTCTGCCACTGCGCCCTTGAGTTTTTCTATATAGCACTTATTACAAACATCTAATTACATATTAATGTGTTTTGTGGCTCTTTGTGTCTACTTACTTAGTTATTAAGAGCAGGATTATAGCTCAGTGGCGAAAAGTGTGGGATCCAGAGCCTGACGGCTAAGGTTAGAATCGCACCCTTGGCACTAACCAGCTGTATGGCTCTGGGGAAATTACTTAGCCTCTCCGTGTCTCTGTTCCTTCATTTGTAAAATGAACCTTCATAGGGTTGTAGTAAAGACTAAATGAGAGAATATGGATTTAGTGTGAGGAATGGGATCTGGAAAGTAGCAGGTGCTCAATAAATGGTAGATGTTATTCTATTTTTTATGTCTCTCCCTGGAAGATGGAGAAGGGTAGGGATGATGTCCATCTTGTTCACAACCAGATTCTCAGCACACAGACCTGGGGTAGTGAAGATGCTATCTGGAGCTGCTGAACGAGTGAATGCTCCAAGCCCCCTGTTCTTCCAGGTACTTCAGAGTAGAGGCATAACAGTTGACCCCAGCCTAGGTCAGGAAAGGGGACAATCCAGCCTGGGCCTGAAAGAAACAGCCAGTAGGGTCCCTGTGGAGCTGCCAGACTAGGTCCCAATGAGCTGAATCCTTGCTGACTGGTAGCATGAAAAGATGATGTATTCATACTGCTCGGACAGAATTAGAAAGGTGCCCATGACCCTTGTCACCTCCACTACCACAACCATGGGCATTGCTTATTAAAATAATCACAGGAGATGAAGTTCACGGTTTGTGTGGGGCTCTGGGCTTCTGTCCTTGGTGCTGAAATATCATTGCTTTTCTGGACATAGAGGTGTGTAATTAGTTCTGGAGGTGCCCTGCCCATTCCTGTCTACCAAATCACAGGAGAGAGAAGAGGAGAGATAGAAAATTTAAATTTGTAGCTTGATGAAGGAAAAATATTAAGCATCTTGGTGAATATTTATGGAGCACTTACAGTGTGTTGAGCACTACCCTAAGCCGTTTCTATGTATAATCTCATTTAAACTTTTGCACTAGCCCTCTGAAGCGTTATTATCATCACCATTTTCCATGTGAAGTTACGTGTTCAGGTCGTCCAAGGTTGGTGGCCTACCCAGCACGTGAATTGTGTAGTCCAAAGCTTGGCCCCTGCATTATACAGCTGTTACGTGTCAGCACATTCACATAGCTGGCTGAGTTCATACACTGTGGGCTTTCGTGCTTTGTTCCATGACTTTATTTTTTAACTAAAATGCTTAGGTTGTATTTAGGCTAAAGGAGTAATCTGGATTCAGTGACAGATCACTGGACAGGAAAAGAGAAGAAGGGGAGATTTTTTTCCTAGGCTATGTGACTTTGGATGTCTTTGAATCATACATCCTCTCAGTGTGTTGGGGTTTTTTTTCAATCTATAGAATTAATTATATTAACTGATTGCTAAGATTCCTTCTTACTCAGACACGCTGTAAAATCTGAGGAGCAGAGTTCTTCCTTTTCAAACTCATTATAGGACGAGACAGTTCTGGAATAATTCCACACTCAATGAATATGCCAAGACTGTAGCCAGGGAATTAACTGAATTAAGAGACCTTCATTGTCTGCCTTTTCTGAGATCATGTTCAAAGGCTACAGAAGGTTTCTTAACTGACCTTTTCACACACGGATGAGAATGAGGACCCCTGTCCCCTTCCATCCAATTTCCTTTGATGCTCAGCTGAGTAGAACTTGGTCCCTATGACATCTCAGTAGAATCCATTTAGTTATGACTTTGTTCCATATTGTGCCAGTAGAGAAAGTCCCTGGAAGGCAAACCACCCCTCCCTGAAATCCTGGGAGGTAAAACCAAATGCAATTGATTCCATGTTTGCCCTCAGGTAGTCTGTTCTGAAGACAGAAGTCTTTGTGACGTCTGGCAGGGAGCTCTTCCAAGACCAACAATGAACCCTTTTCTGTCAGTTTTCTCATTTCAGCACCGGGTCTTTTTGAGGTAGTGAAAATTCTCAGATCCTCCCTTTGGATCCTTTTACAAGGACCCTGGCAATCAGGACAGAGCAGTTAAGAGCTTGCATGGATTCATCCAGACCTGGATTCGAGTCCAGGACTGTTAGCTGTGTGACTTTGGGGAATGCCCTTAACCTTCTTGGATTGAGTTCCTTTGTGTCTCAGTTTGTTAGAAGAATCAGATACCCGGTTAAGGGCTGCTACTTCCTTATTGAACAATTTCATGGCTTTTACTCCTCCCTTTATTCATTGGCTCAATAAATACTTATTGAGCACCAACTGTATGCTAGGTACTAGTCTAGGCACTAAGGATACAGCTTTGAACAAAAACAGGCAAAAAACTCTCTGCCTTCTTGGGACTTACATCTAGTAAGGAGACAGTAAGCTAAATAAATACCTTGTATACAGTGGTACAAATTTTTAAGTTCTATGGAGAAAAATAAAGCATGAAATGGTGGTCACAGATGTGAGGGATTCTGGGAGGGTATAATTGCTATGTAAGAATGGTTCACTGTGTAATGACTGGCTCAATCCATTGCTGGAATGAATAGTGCTTACTGAATACTTAGCAAGGACCTTTGTAAACCTCATTTGTCAGCCTTTCACAACTGATTCAGGAGGGTGTCAGCACAGGTGTCATGGAACTCATCTTCCAGATGAGGAAACTGGCATTCCAGAGAGTCAAGCCAACCCCATATCTCCCCATCTGCGAAGATAGAGTCATCATTAGTACCCAGATCCTTTTTTTGTCTGCTCTGAATTCCACCTGTTGACTCGGTTGCCCTCACATAATCAAATCATCTGGAAATGAAACTAAATATAAGAGAGTGTCTTTGGTCATCTTCTGTGTGCTTGGCCCAGTGCTTAAATAAATCTAGTCTCCACCCCTCAGGTAGAGAATCACACACCCTTGACTGCTGAACCAACATTTATGAAAAGGCACACCCAGGTATTTGCCTACTTACCTTGATTTCCAGCCATTCCCTTTTTTAAGAGATGGCAAATGCATAGGGTAGAAAACAGAATCCAAATCACTGTCCAAGCAGTTGATTCCTTTCCCCTGCTAAATACCCAGACTCTGGGCCTCTGCTGCTTTATCCCAGTCCAGATGCCCCTCTTAACCCAGGAACTGAGACCTGGGGGGATTGTTTGTCTCTATTTACTCATAATTAACCGAAGCATGCATTTGCAGCTTATCAGTTTTCAAATGCAAGTAAATATAGCAACCAATCTCCCACCCCATGAATATTTCATTTTGGAGATTACTGCATAAATATTGTATTTGGATATTATGGTCTGGGACATCACATTAAAATTGCAAGACGATGCTATTCTCCCACATAATGGAACACAAAATTAAAAGGCTGGCCTATGGAAAGAAAACTTTTGCATGTCCTCAACACCTGAATTTTGTTTCTTTCTTTCTCTGGGTGAGTTAGTCTTGGCTACCACATAAGTTCTCGTGGAAGTTACCTAAAATTCAAAGGTTTAAGCAGGGTTAAGTGTCTGCAATTTAATATTATTATATAATTAGCACCAGACAGAGCTGAGGTAGGATTTTATTTTCCTAAACTCAGGCGCTTCCTTTAATGGACCCAGTTAGAGCCGAGTTTTGTGTCAGTGGAGTGATACGGTAAGTATATTGGAAAACCTTCGAGTGACTCCCAGAGAGAACGTGGCTTTGCTGACAGCGTGGATTTGCACTTGGAAACGTGTTAGGAAGGATACCTGGGAGGGATACCTGGGTCTTCTGGTTGGCTTGTATCCTCTGTGTGTCTGTGGAAAATTTGTCAGCCTTCTCTGGGATCCCATGTATCTGTCTGGAATGCCTGCCCCACCCCCTCTTCCTGGATATAACAGAGTGACTTAGAGAATGTCACAGCTGGGAAGTACCTTATGATTACCTAACCCATATGACTGACGGCCCATGTGCTGGCTTCAAGGCTAGGGATATGTTCTATTTAATCAGAGCACCTTTTTTTTTTTTAAATGAATTTGAGCGCTTTTCAAAAACTGCCTTCTCTACTTTGCTGACTCCACCAACCCTGTGGTCTTCTACCCAGCCTGCCTCAGATGCTTCCATTATCCGTCTGACTCCTGTAGGCATTTAATATTACAATCCAGACCTAGCCCAACTTTGGTCATCACTTTCCAAAGTCATGTTACCAAAAGGGAAACTAAGACTCAGGGTCATCACTTTCCAAAGTCACTCAACTCGTTACTGGTAGAGCTGCACCACCATGTAGATAGAAAGCACATTTCAGCAGAATAAGTCAGCAACATAAAGAAGATATGGTTTATATATACAATGGAGTACTACTCAGCAATGAGAAACAATTAAATCTTGCCATTTGCAACAACATGGATGGAACTGGAGGGTATTATGCTAAGTGAAGTCAGAGAAGACAGATGTTTTTGCTCATATGTGGAATTTGAGAAAATTAACAGAAGACCATGGGGGAAGAGAAGAGGAAAAAATACTTTCAAACAGAGACAGAGGCAAACCATAAGAGACTCTTAAATACAGAGAACAAACTGAAGGTTGATGGTGGGAGGGGAGGGGGAAATGGGTGACGGGCATTGAGGAGGGCACTGGTTGGGACAAGCACTGGGTGTTGTATGTAAACGATGCATCATGGGAATCTACACCCTAGGCCAAGAGCACATTGCACACATGGTATGTTAGCTAACTTGGCAATAAATTATATTAAAAAATGAAGTCATCAACATTTTTAATACAGTCATCAGTTTTGCTAAGAATTCAGTGGATTACTGAATGCTGAATTACTGATCATGATGCTCAGTGAGTGACCAGTATCTATGGGCAGGTTCTCTCCTTAAGCAGGAGGAAAGTATTGGGGATATGGATTTATTAGTGAGGTTCCACACACTTCCCTCCAGTGGATGCTAGTGGATTTGGGAGGACACACTGGGAGGGATTCTTTGTAGAATTCAGCACGTCCAGCACAATGGAACTATCTGCAGCTTTTATACCCTGAAGTCTGGGCATCACGGTAGATCTTTCCCGAGTCACTGCCTTGCACTGTCCTAGGAACTGTGAGGAAAGCAGAAAGGAGGAATCCAGAGTCAGTTCTAATGATAATAGCATCTACCTGGTGGGGGACTGGTAACTCTAATCTGAAGACATGCAGGTTCAAAGGCCTCTAAGACACATGATGGAGGTGCAGACTGGCATAGTGGAAGAGGGGTATATATGTGCCACGTCCATGGCTATCTGCTTTCTCTAGGGACTGAGATGATTCACATCCATCATGGTAGTGATAAAAGTTTAAGTTGTTCAGGAATGTATAGGACTTTTTCAACGGCAAATGACAGAATCCCATTTCAAAATGCCCTAAGCACGTTACTGAGGAGTCCGGGTGAGTCAGGCACAGTGGGATCCAGGGTCTCAAGCATAGTCATCAAGACTGTCCCTCCCTCTTTCTTTCCCTCCCTCCCTCCCCCTCTCCCCCTCTCTCTTTCCCTTCCTCTCTGCTCTGCCCACCTTGCAAATCCCAAATATGTATACACTCCAGAGCAGGAGTTCTTAATCTGGGGTCCTCCGATAGAATTCTAGGGGCCCACAACTTTGGCTGGGAAGAAAGTGATCTTTATTTTCACTGAACTCTAATTGAAATCCAGCTAAATGGAGGTAACAAACCACAACAGTATTCGCGGTAACTGTAAGGAATCACGTATTTTCATATCACTGTGATTGATGCGTATACCTCTAAGTATCATTTATGCTCCCCTCTTCTGCAAAATTACAACAGTTGTTAGACCTGCCACAAGAGCTTGCTATCTCATGTGTTACAAAAGAAACACACACAAATTTGGTGTTTTGAAAAATATTTTGTAATCCTGTCTTTCTTGTGTGAATCTAAAACCATATGAATTACATCATAACTGGGGTTTTGTAATATTTTTAATACTACATATTTAAGGTATACCTTTAAGAGCATTATTCCAAGATGAGCATCCATAGGCTGTATTCACCAAAGTGCTAAGGCATTCATGGCACGAAAAGGCGATTTCAAAAGTTCCGTAGGGAAGAAGTGGATATAACAGATGATTGTTGCCATCTACTTGTAGTGGGCAAGCCCCCTAAACCTTCTAAGCTTCAGCATCCTCACCCATAAAATGGGAATATTGACAGTGCTTACCTCATGGGGACATAGGGACCTGTCTCACTTGTGTAGATCAAGTGGCAAACTACACACAGAGCCCCTGGCTCAGTACTTGGCACACAGTAGCAGTGCCTGGGTAGCTCGGTCAGTTAAGCGTCCGACTCTTAGTTTCAGCTCAGTTCGTGATCTCACAGTTCATGAGTTTGAGCCCCACATCGGCTCTGTACTGACAGCGTGGAGCCTGCTTCAGATTCTCTCTCTCCCTCTCTCTCTCTCTGCCTCTTGCCCCACTTGTTCTCTCCCTCTCTCTCAAATAAATAAACATTAAAAAAAATACTTGGCACACAGTAAGTGTCAATACATGCTTTTATTGACATGACTGTGCTATTTCATTTGGATTCTGTGCACCTCTGGGCTAAGGGCTACTTTGGCTTTCACAGGTTCATCCGAAAACAGGGTCTGGACCGACTCTTCCTGGAGTGTGACGCCCACATGTGGCGCCTAGGGGACCGGCGAATCCCAGAGGGCATTGCTGTGGATGGAGGCTCGGATTGGTTCTTGCTGAACCGGAAGTTTGTGGAGTATGTGACGTTCTCCACAGATGATCTGGTGACCAAAATGAAGCAATTTTACTCCTATACCCTGCTTCCTGCTGAGGTGAGTGTCTAGGGAAAAGTTCCTCAGCAAGGTAAGAGCCAGCTCTAGCCTTTGGAACAAAGCAGATGCTGAATTTTTGCCGAAGGTTTTGCAAAGCAATGCTGGGTCCAATACATAGTCCTGCAAACATCCAGAAGAAGTTGGAGAACTGCATCCGCCACCAGGGTCCTTGCTGTCATAGCCGGCCTCTGGTATGGAATAGACAGGCATACAACACGGCCACTAGCAGTCCACACAGCATATTTGTGCAAAGTAGAAAAGGCAGCTCTTCCTTAAGACACTTGGCTCCCATTGGTCGTAAAATCATCACAATATACTGATTTTGATAGAACAAGACCCTTCACTGCCATTTTCCAGAAAACTTAAAAAAAAAAAAATTGAAACCTCTCAGACGGACAGTGTTGATGGTGTCCCACTAGGGTTGTGCAGTGTGTAACCCTCACAACTGTATATGCCGGCTCTTTCAGGACACACCCACATCAACTTTTGAGAGATCCTCTACAGTCATCAATCATGTAATAACCACTTTTTCAACATGAAGAATCCCTTTTTCAATATTGAGGGTTTTTTTTTTATTTTTTTAATCATATCATGATAGACATTAGTGTTGGCCTCATCGGTCACAATAGAAATTCCAGTGATCTCAAAGACAAAGAGCCAGGGCTTCTGCTGGACCTGTACTAGCTCCTGCATTGACAGCCATTGGGACTCAACATTTCCTGACAGCTTCTGGAAGCTCCAGGGAGCCTGTCACCACTTTTCAGACCTCAGTGAGGGGAAGGTGTCTTAGTTCAGACTGCTATAACAAAATACAATAGACTAGGTGGCTTTTAAACGACAAAAATGTACTTGTCACGGTTCTGGAGGCTGGAAGTCTGAGATTGGGGTGTCAGAATGGTCAGGTTCTAGCAAGGGCCCTTTTCTGGGTTGCAGATTACATACTGACAGTTTTCATTGTGCTCAATCCCAGAAGGGGCATGGGAGCTCTCTGGGGTCCCTTTTATCAGGGCACTAATACCATTCATGAGGGCTCCACCCTCCTGGCCTAATCACCTCCCAAAGTCCCCTACCTCCTAAGACCATCACATTGTGGGGCTAGGATTTCAACCTATGGATTTTGGAGGAGATGCAAACATGCAGTCCATTTCAGAAGCCTGGTTGTGTACAATTGCAGCCTGTTCTGAAACAGTGCCAGCTCCATCTGAAATTTGGGGGGGGGGGGGGGGTGGACACAGTTCTGAATGTTGCCAGCAGCCTTCTTATCAGACCTGACTGGGGGGTTCTTGATTCAGCTCTCTGGCCTCCAGTTCCCTTTCCTCCTAATTTCTGACTTCAGGAAACTCCAGAGCTGGTTGCCCTTCTGTTGAGCCCATGACACCTCTCGTGAGTGGTCTACCATTTCTTCCTGGCTGTGCCTCAGGCTCAGGCTGTGTGTCTAGGTCAGACAAGACAACGTATCTCATTTGATGGTTTCCACATCCCTCACCAACATCTGGAGCAGTGCCAAGCTGATAGGGTTGACTGCCCACGTCACTCCAGAGGGATGATGGGCTTGTCATCACTGGGCCAGGTTTTACTATTCTGCACACACATTAGGTAATCAGCTTTTAATCCTTTTTCAGCGAAAATCACCTTTTCTCTCAATGTCGATAACCTCCTCATCCATTATCTTCGGGGAATTTCTGTATCATTATGAAAGGACATAGGGTAATTGGTAATTGGGAACTTCTCCCCACTGTTTGATGGAGAATATGTGCCTCTGTGGGCTTGTAGACAATTTAAGCTTAAAATCCAGGTTCATGGGCATATGTCATTTAGCAGCACAGGGCAGCTGGAGTTCGTGGGTGGAGCCTCATTTTGCCCATCCCCCGCTTGAGAAGGGACTGTTTGGAGGCTCTGGTTGTTTTAATCAAGATGCCGTTCATGATGCTGGCTCTATCTCAACCCCGCCCCAGCACACACAGGTACTTAACACTCCAGGATCCATACCTTGCCCTCCCTTCTCCCAGACCACCTCTAGGAAAACAGTTTAGAGTAAATCTAAAGGCTGAGCTATAAATTTATTAGAGGCAGACATGTGTACCCCAACATCTTCCCCCTAGGGAGCAGAGAGCAGGGAGAATGTATCTGCCTGGTATCTGGGGTTGTTATAAAACAGTGTCCAAACGGAAGTCTGCCTGTCTGTCTGTCTGTCTCTCTCCCTCTCTCCCTCCATCCCTCCCTCCCTGTCCCTCCTCCCCCCTCCTCTCTCTCTCTCTCTCTGGTCTCTTTCTTCACTCTCAGTATTGATTGCTTCCTTCTCAGATTCCTAGGAGAGGTTGGCCAAGAGTTATTGGATTACAAGAAACTAATGGAGCCTGTTTCAGCACCATGGACAGCGAGCAGCCCTGCCCCACCCCTCCCTGTGTTGTAGCCACACCCGTGTGGCTGAGGCAGGAGGAGGGGGGCCTGGGACTGAAACATCCCTGAATCTGGCTTCTTTTACCAAGGGGTGAAATTCTAGAGCATCAGTCCTTGTTCTCTAGATATCTCAGACAGAAATCCCCTTGGTTTCAGATCTGACTATTTGCAAAGCAGGAGGCCTTTTGGCCCAAGGTTTTCTGGAAAATTGTCACCACGTTTCCTCTGGTACCCATGAGTTGACATAACCTGAGGGACTTTTCCTCTCTGCCGGGCAGACAGAGATGTCGTGAACAATAGGAAACGTCTTGCAATCAGATTGTAGACTGCTGGGGAAAGACAGTTTAGAGAAACACTCAGAGCGTTAGACTTGCAAACAGAATGAAGCCACTTGGACAAAACATCCTGTGTAGCCTGAATTGGACCAAGCTGGCAGCTGACCCCATTTGCAGAGAGACCCAATGAGTGTCCAGGAGAGGGGAGTCCCTGCGCAGTCAGGTGGTCCTGGAGGAAGGGAGGCCCCACCACCACCACCACCTCAGCCCACTCGAGGGAGGCTGGAGGAGGTCTCAGGCTGGTCCCTGTCTCCCCGCAGTCCTTCTTCCACACCGTCCTGGAGAACAGCCCCCACTGCGACACCATGGTGGACAACAACCTGCGCATCACCAACTGGAACCGCAAGCTGGGCTGTAAGTGCCAGTACAAGCACATCGTGGACTGGTGCGGCTGCTCCCCCAACGACTTCAAGCCGCAGGATTTCCACCGTTTCCAGGTGAGCCCACCGGGGCCCCTGCCAGCCCCTGGCCCACGCCCTCCCGGCACACGTCCACAGGCCTCTGAGGCCGGGCCTGCGAGTCTTCTCATCTTGCGGTTTCCAGACCTGGGTGTCCGTAGTAACAGTGACAACATCAACTGTGGCCACCGGGTTTTGATCACTTACCCCCCAGGCCACAACAGTTTTAGCCACTTGGCCTGTATTGACTCATAAACCCCACATCAACCTTGTGTGACACACAGAGAGTGGATTATTGGCTTTTTAAAAAAAATTTTTAATGTTTGTTTATTTTTGAGGGGGGAGGGGAGGGGCAGAGAGAGAGACAGAGGGAGACCCAGAATCCGAAGCAGGCCCCAGGCTCTGGCCCGACAGCAGACTCAAACCCATGACCTGCAAGATCATGACCTGAGCCGAAGTCAGACGCTTGACTGAGCCACCCAGGCATCCCAAGATAATATTATCAGTAACCTATTTTAGAGATAGAGAAACTGAGGCATAGAAAGGTAAAAAAACTCGAGGTCCCATAGGGCTATGTATGTTTCCAAATCCATTTCTCTCTACTGCTTTTCAGTTAGAATCCCCTGAAATATTCAGTAAAAATACATTTCTGGGTTCCAAGTTGAGTGTACCCAGGGCAGAGTTTCTCAACCTCAGCCCTCCGAACATGGTAGCTGGATAGTTCTCTGTTGTGGGGCGCTGTCCTGTGCGTTGTTGGGTATGAGTCTGCATCCTTGGGTTCCAGCCACTAGATCTAGCCACACACTCCAGTTAGGAAAACCACAAATGTCTTCAGACATCGCCAAATGTCCTCTGGGGGCAAACTCACCCCCACTTGAGAATTTCTAATCTCTGTTGAGGTCCAGGAATTTTTATTTTGATGTGTTACACTCTGGAGAATCCTGATGAGCAGTCAGGTTTGCAAAACACCACGCTCTCTGAACCCGAAGAAGTCAGAAGAGGTAGAAACGTTACTGCCGTCACAGTGTCTCGGCACAGCCAAGCGACTTACGGTTCTGGGGGGAGCAGAGGCAGGGGGTCATAAATGCTCCATCGGCTTCCATGAGCCCCAAGGATGCTTGGCGCCCAGACCTCTTTTGGATGGCAGCCTCCTTCCGTCCTGTGTGAGTGCTCATCCTGCTCCCGCCTCACCCCCCTCACCATGCCCTGGCACTTGCTGCTGAGAGGGCGAGCAGAATGCTACAGAGTGGTTAAACACATCACTCTGAGGTCACCAGAGCCACCACATGGATATGGTGTGCTTCTTCCCCAACCACTAACACAGAGGGAGTGCAGGTGGGTAACCCGAGCTGAGGCGCCCCCACAGACTCACTCTGACACATAATAGAACCATCCATGGGAGGACACGGCCACCCCCACCCGAGTGGAGCTTCTAGTCTCTTAGCAGGCTCCTCAGCGTGTGGTCCAGGGAGCTGGCCTAAGCATCACCAGGGAGCTGTTAGAAGGCTGCAGTCTCCACTGCTCCAGCTGGCCTGGGGCAGAATCTGCACATAAATAAGATTCCCAGGTAGAGGAGGAGGCTATTTATGCTTGAGAATCACAGGAGTAGGAATCTGTCCCATACCAGGCACTGTGCCAGGACCTCTGTGGGCCTTGGCTTCACTGGGGTAGGCAGCATCCCCATTGTGCACGTGGGGAAACTGAGGCACAGAGGGGCTAACTTCATTGTCCGTGGACAGAGTGGAGTGGCAGGGCTGGAGGTCCCTCCTGGATGCCTCCAGCTGCAGACCTGGGCCTTTTCCATCAAACCCCACTGCCACCCTGGTTTTGTGTCCACACGGGTGCAGAACACACAAAGGGTTCCGTCTCATTATTTGGATTTCCTCAAGGTGCACACCTAACATTTTTCACCTCTGTAAGCGGTTGCTGCAATAAGTATTCTTTTAGGCCTGTTTTTGGTGGCAGATTAAGAGCTACCCAGGGACCTCTTCAAACCCATGTTAATTTAGGTATGAACTTGGGTGACATTTAACTCCTTTGTCCATGGAGAAAGGATCCACTGAGCAGAAAGAAGGTTGCAGGGGAAATAGCTGACCTATTCAAAAGGAAAAAAAAAAAAAAGATTCCCCCTTTTGTAGAGGACCAACTATTTGCCTCAATGCCAAGGACCTTCATCATTTAGAGCAAATGGCCACGGCAGTTGGTGGGAGCGCTGCCCCTGGTGGCGGCATCTGCGTTCCAGCCCCAGCCTCCCAGGAACATCGTGGTCTCTGGTAAAGACGAGCTAACACAGAGACCTTGCACGTGCTCACAGCTATTCCTCTCACAGTAAACAGAGATCAAGAATATCCCCCAACATCTAGAGTCTAAGAAACTGCTGCCTGTAAGGAACTTAGAGTTCTTGTTCAAAGAAGAGTGATAAATATAGAAACGTGCCCTTTTAGAAGATACAGCTGTGAATAAAGAATCACAAGCAGACGAGGGAGGCTGCCGGCCTCTGAGTCCATTCTCTGCCTCGAGAACATGAAGGTCTAGAAGCCCCTCGTAGCAAGCTTCGGGGAGTAGTGATAATAGTCACATAATAATAGCTAACACCGTGTGCCAGACTCTGTGCTTAGTATGTATTTTATTATACCCATTTTAAGGATGAGAAAGCTAAAGCCCTGGGTGATTTGCCCAAAGACATAGTTAGGAAGTAGCAGTGTAAGGATTTGACCCCAAGTGGTCTCCTTTCAGCACTACTGTAAGGTAACTGAACTGAACTTCCCCCCACCCCCCCAGGGAGAGTGAGAATACTATTAAATACTGTCCATGAACCGCCACAGGGTTCATGAAGCCGAGAAGCGAGGGGATCTTCAGGATAATACCAAGGATGTTTGTTTTCGGGAGCTTCCAGCTTACCCAGCAGCCCAGTCCTAGGATGGCATAGTGGAAAGAGCTTGGGCTTGAGAGTCCTGCAGCCGTGTGAGTTTGTATATGAGCTCAGTTTCCTTCTGTGTCAAATGAAACTCATAATCCCTGCTTTGCAGAGTTGCGGATTCGAGGTGGTGATGTAACGCAGCATTTGGTGTACATAGTATGTGCTCGGTGTTTTTGTGGTCATTGGTGCTATTAACCCACTGCAGTGAAAACAGTGTTAGACCCAGCTTAAGGTCAGTAATAACACTAGACCATTAGCTCCTCAAGGGAGGGCTAGGTTTTGTTTCCACAGTCCTAGATGGGGGTCACCAAACTACACCCCCTGAGCTAAATCCAGCACACTGCCTGCTTTTGTAAATAAAGTTTTTTTGGAAAACAGCCACACCCGTTGACCACAGCTGCATTTACTGTGTGGCTGCTTTCACACTATGACAGAAGAGTTGAGTAGTTGCAAAGCTGGAAATAGTTACTATGGCCCTTTGTTGATCCCTGCCCAGATATTAGTATAAGACCCAGTAGGTCACAGTGGGCTCAGAATTTTCCTTCTTTATCCTCAACCCTGGATCTTCATCTTGGCTTTGCCATTAGCTTGCTGTATGGCCTTACATAAGTCCCTTTCCCTCTCTGGACCTCAGTTTCCTTGAAAACTTGGTTTACATACGTGGTCCTTTAATACTGCACCATGGTCACCTGGGAAGCTTCTTGGCCTCCAGATTCCTAAACCTCATCTCCAGAGATGTTGAGTCTGTAGGCCTGGGGATGGACCCCAGAATCTGAATTTTTTAAAAAATGTTCAATTGACTGTGGTATTTAGCCCAGTCAGGCACCATTTACCTTACCCTGGAGTCTTATAAAAGTATCACCCCCAAAACCTGTTAAGAATGTAGATTCCTAAGTCTCACTCCCACAGATTGTTCTGATCAGTACCTCTCGGAGTTCCTTGTGAGTCTGTAAATCAGCTGCTGTGCCCAGGAGGCAGTAGGGAGTAGTGGAGACTATAGCGAGCTGAAGAGGATATGCCCATCTAAAGGGACAGCTGCTTTTCAGCCTTTTTATTTTTTATTTTAGAGTGGGCACACAGGGAAGAGGGGGCAGAGGGAGAGAGAGAATCCCAAGCAGGCTCCACGCTCAGTGCAGCCTGATGCAGGGCTCGATCCCAAGACCCTGGGATCATGACCTGAGCCGAAATCAAGAGTCGGACACTTAACTGACTGGGCCCCCCAGGCGCCCCCTTGCTCTCCAGCTTTAAGCAGTCATTCCCATGTAGGAACAGGGGCCTGGATGTTGCCAGATGTATTTCTGTTTAAAGGAAAGCTAAAAGTTGTTTCTGTGAACTCTTGTACTTTTTAAATATTGCCAGCTAATTCAATTTTAAAACACTCTGCTGGACGACTAAAATATATCTGTAGGCTATATTTGCCCCAGACCTTCAGCTAAATGATTCCTGAGATCCATCTCAGCTATAAACATCTAGGACGTCATTTATTTAACAGACATTTAAATGATGCTTACTCTGTGCCCATCATTGCTTTAAATGCTCTCCAAATATTAACTCATTCAGTCCTAACACACTTCTGAGGATCTCCACTTTACGGATAGGGAAACTGAGGACAGAGAGGTTAGAAAGTGTCCGAGCTGGGATGTGGATCCAGACAGGGTGGCTTGCCGAGCCCTGCTCCCCAAACCCCCACTCCCTCCCCCATCCCACTCCCTGACACTGCTTTTTTTATCCCATGAGCACAGCAGACAGCCAGGCCCACCTTCTTTGCCCGAAAATTCGAAGCCGTGGTGAATCAGGAAATCATCGGGCAGCTGGACTATTACCTGTACGGGAACTACCCCGCGGGCACCCCGGGCCTCCGCTCCTACTGGGAGAACGTGTATGATGAGCCAGATGGCACCCACAGCCTGAGCGACGTGGCACTCACCTTGTATCACTCCTTTGCCCGCCTGGGCCTCCGACGGGCTGAGTCGTCGCTGCACGTGGAGGGGGAGAACAGCTGCCGGTGAGCCCATGGGTGGGGAGAATCGTCCCGGGGTGCAGGAGGGGCGGGTGGCACAGCACCAAAAGGGGGCACTGCGTGGGGACCTCCACCTCTCTGGGGGCTGTAGCCGCGCACCTCACCTCTCCCAGTCTCCTAGGGCCTGAAAAGCATCTGAACTGTCCGAAGGGCCGGCACTCTTCCACTCTAAGCCACGGTCACTCTTCCACTTTTTCATAATACCAAGTCTACTGTTTACCTACTTATTCCCTTGCAGCGCACTCATGTTTATGCTAAGTACGTGTATCTTACAGGGAAGCTTTAGATCACCATGTTGTATAGTGGTGTTTGTCTTAAGTGGAAGGTAACCATGAAAATGCAGAACTTATTTTTTTTTTTTACTTTTTATTACAGAAAATGTCAAGTATATATGAAATAGCAGAGTGCGACCCCATGCTCCCATCACCCAGTTCTAGCAATCTCTAGCTCAGGGCCAAGGTGATTTCCTCTCTTCGCCCTTGCCCACTTACCCTCCTCCCAGATAGTTTGATTGCAGCAAATCCCAGGCGACCTTCCATTTGAGCTACACATATTTTTAATACGTATCTCTGAAAAATAAAGACTCCTTTTTAATACATAGCCATACTATCACTGACACACCTAAAAATATAACCAGAAGCGTCATTAACATGCAGAACTGTTATTTAAGATGTTCAGGTACCGCTTAGCGTCATCTCACCCACCACTAGCAGGTACCAGTTGAGACTTGAAGAAAGAGTGTTCTAGAATATATGGAAAGAAGAGGGGAAGGTAGAAGATCATTCACCCTCGGCCCCTTCCTCTTCGCGAAGCCCTCCAGCCCTGGTCTATTTTGCCTGCCTCTTATTCCGTACCAGCAATGCGCATTGCAGATGTTTACATAATTGCACCAAGAATTGGGAGCCCTGGTTTTTTTTTTTTTTCATTTGACGTTATAATATTCGCCCCCTTTTCCCCATGCCGCTCTGCCGCCTCCCTAATGATAATGATCCTCTTTAATGCCTGCAAGGATTCCATTGAGTAGAAATTCCAGAGTTTGCCTGGTTCTGCCCTTTCCCGTTGCCTTGGCAGTAATGGACCATTGTAAATAATGTTCTGATGACTATCTTTGTGCAGAAAGCCTCTTTTTTTTTTCCCCTTCTGTTTTCTGATGATTTCCTTAGGATGCATTCCCAGAAGTGCTAATCACTCTCCCTCTCTTTCTTGGTCTCCGTTCTCTTCGTCATCCCACCTCCCTCCTTTAACTACAAAGAGAAAACATTTCTTCTTATTCTTTTTTTTTTTTTTTTTTTGGAACAACGGTCTGTCCACACTGAGGCCTCCCCTGGTGTCCCTCCTTGCTCTTCTGTTTCCTCATCTGGGGAGTGGAAGAAGAGAAGAAAGAGGAACTGTCTTGTTCCCTCCAAGCTGCAAACATGGGAGTATCCGCCCAGTGCCTGGTGCATACCCAGCTGGGCTGCAGCAGACACTTCCGTTCTCTCCTCCTGGCCTCACACTTCGCCTCTCCTCTCCGTGCGAGTTCTGATTGGGTTTGAAGGGAGACCAGCCTGGGTTGGGAGCCCAGGACTGCACTCCATACCTGTTGACCTTGGACAAGTCATTAATCTCTCTGCCTCAGCTTCCTCATCTATAAGATGCACATAGTGTCAGTAAGGTGATGTGAATTTTAACGGAGATCATCTTCAAATGCTGCCTCATGAGCTACGTATCACTGTTACTATTATCATCCCATTTAAGTGTTTTACACGCTAAGTGCTCAGTAAGGACGCATGTCACTGTTGGTATCTCAGTTGCCATTATCGTGAAGCTGCCAAAAGCAGTCAACACTGAGCCCGGTGTGGGAGCTGCACGCTTCGTAGCTGGTATGAACCGCTTCCTCCTTGGCTGTTTCCCTGCGCTCAGCGCCTCCCCGCTTCTTGTGCGGCCCACCCTTCCCCAGTCTTTGAAGGTCACTTTCAAGGCCTCTGTGATGCTCATCTGGGGCTCCCCTAAGAGTCCCACTCCTCCCTCTCCCAAGCGGCCAGTAGCTCAGACTTCCCTCCAACACGCCCACTGCGGATAGGTGCGGTGCCCCGGGTCAAGGTCATCACCAGTGTCTTTCCCCTCCTGCTAGTTTGGGGACAGGATCCTGGCTTTCAGAGCCACCACATGCATCCCTGTAGGTAACTCGGTGTCTGACTCTGGGGAGGCAAATGTTGTTCAAGAATAGTTTTAGTCCCAGACTTGATGGAATTGATAAGGTAAATGACCGATACGAAATTCCAAAAGACACCCACAATTTATTTAGGGTTGTTGAAATATTCTCCTGGTATTTGTTTGGGGATTAAACAAGCCATCAAGTTGACTCAGGCCTAGAATCCTTTGGCTTCTACCTCATTTTTTATTATAATAGAACCATTGTGCCTTGCTGTGGGCAAAGCAGATATATTTATGGATATGTGCCTGCAAATAAATCAGGACAAAGGACCCTTATCCCAAAAGGCAAAAGAGAGTGAATTCCTGCCTCTGGGGTATCTGGGGAAATAGCAAATGAAAACTTTATTTCAGGAGTCTCATTTCCTCTGGGCGTCTCATGCAAATTGTCCTTCCAGTCTATAGTATAACCTTTCATAAAAGTAATGTTTATTGATTTTTTTTTCTCATTATAAAATGACACTTGTTCATTGCAGAAATTTTTGAAATGGCAAATTGAGAGAATACAAAATAAACAAATACATACATACATACATACATACATACATACAAGTTTGCTTTTGAGCCACCATCCAGAGATAACCATGTCAGTATTTTAATACAGGCGCTTAAATCCAAATGCTATCCCGAGCCAGAGAATAGCAGGTGTCAGCCAGTGCCAGTCCTCACGGGGCGGGGTGACCATGCCAGTGTGGAGTACCCATGGGCCCTGGTACCGAGCTCCAGCACATCCTTGCCTTCTGGGAATTGCAGACTTGAAGTTGCCAACCAGTCTACTGATTTTTCAAGAGAAATTAGAAATCCAGATTTTTGTGTGAATCTAAGTTTTTTCAATGCCCACCTTCTTTAAATAAGGAAAACCCCTTTGGGCCAGATGGGATGCATCTGTGGCACCCTTTGGGTCATATCCTGTTGGATTTTGTATATTGTACTGCACCTAATTAAAATGACCTGTCTTGCTGTTTTTAAATTTTTTAATGTTTATTTTTGAGAGAGAGAGAGTGAGTGGGAGAGGAGCACAGAGAGACAGAGACAGAATCTGATGCAGGCTCCAGGCTCTGAACTGTCAGCAAAGAACCCTACACGGGGCTGGAAATCACAAGCCGTGAGATCATGACCTGAGCCGAAGTTGGACACTTGAAGGACTGAACCACCCAGGCACACCCCTCATTTTAGTTTTAATTGCTCAAGTACCATATACAGTCAAGAGGAGGTATCACAGGACTTTTTTTTCAGTTATATATAGGGTTATATGTACCCTAGATGCACCTTAGAAGCCAAAGGTTCAAGAGAAAACCCTTCTAGAATTTTCACTCAATCAACATGCATTTACTGAGCATCTCCCATGTGTCAGGCCCTGTTAGGCACTGGGCACTCGGCTGTGACCCAGACAAACCAGGCCCCTGAATTCAAGGATTTTCCATTCTAGTGTAAAGACAGTACCTCAGCATACCTAACAAAAGCCACATGGTAGCATTGAGTTGGTGACTTAAGATTCAGTGGTCAAGCAAGATCTCTCTGAGGTGGTAACATTTGTGCAGAATGGGACTACAGAGCCAGACGTGCAATGTAACAGGAGAAGAGCATCCCCAGCAAAAAGTTTATCCTGTGCAAAGGTCCCAAGGTAGAAATGAGCTTAGCATGCTCAAGAACCCAAAATAAAGAATCCATGTGGCTAGAAGGTAAAGGGTTGGGACAAAGGGAAACAAAATGAGGCTAGAAGGAGAGGCAGGACCTGGTCAGCCACATGGGGAGGTTGGATTTTATCATAGACATCAAGCAAACCACTTATGGTATTTAAGCAGTGGACAGTGGATATGGCTACTAACAATGGGTTACGGTGGACACAGTAGGAAGGGACAAGCAAGGAAGGTCCTGGAAAGGGCCAGGTAGGGTGTGATGGTGGCTTGGATGAGGATGGATGCTAGCAGTGCATAAGGAGAAGAGAGGATGGATTCAGGTGGGAACAACAGGATTTCTTGATAGAAGGTGAGGGAAGGCAAGCAATCAAAGACTAACTCCTGGATTTCTAGAGTGCTTGACCATGGCTCATTTACTTGATCCCTTAGTAGCACCTAGTACCACTGACCACTCCCTTCTGGAACCACTTTTTTCTCTTGACTCTCATGACAAGCTCTCCTATGTTTTGTCCACCCTCACTGACCCTACCCACCTTACAGAACAAACGTGGACAGACTATCTATGTAATGATGCCACATAACAAGTCCCAAATTAGTGTTTTGAAAGGATCAGCATTGACACAGCGCTCAAGTGTGTGGGTCAGCTGGGCAGTTTTCCTGGTCTCAGCTGGTGTCTCTTCCGCATCTACAGCCAGCTGCAGGTCACAAGTGGGGCTCTGTTGTCTGTAGCTGAGACTTGTCAGCGGATCTAGGATGGCTTCTGCTGGGATAGTGGGGATGGCTCTGTTCTTGTTCTCCGTGCCTCCTCCCCTGGCAGGCAAGCTCAGGCATGCTCTCAAGGTAGGCACAACAGAGCAAGAGCCAAGTAGAAATGTACAAGACTCTGGAGGCTCTGGCTCAGACCTGGCATGACACCCCTTGTACCACACTCTGCTAGCCAAAACAGATTCAAGACCGAGAACTAGACTGTCTCATTGGTGCAAGGAGACGTACAGAGTCAAATGGAAAAGAGTGTGGAGACAGCGGAGGTGAAGAACTGGGGACATGAATGCAGGCTGCCCCAAGACCCCTCCACAACTCTAGGCTCTCCACAGTGGCTACCAGCCACAAGCGAGCATTCACGTTTAAATTAACTAAAATTCAAACGTCACCTCCTTAGTCACACTGGCCACGTTTCAAGCGCTCGGGAGTCACAGGTGGCTGGTTGCTACTGTACTGGACAGCAGGGGAGAAAAGCATTCCCATCATGGCAGAAAGTTCGGCAGCACAGTCCAGGGAGGGGGGTTTGTGGCTCCCAGCATCCAGACCCAAAGCGGGTTTGCATAAGCCCTGAATGTTCCACTGGCAATCCCAAGACAGCATAAGCTTTTTTTCTCAGAGCCCTGGAGGCATCCCAACAACAAGACGGTGACTTCGGGAGATGTGTCAACACAGGAAGGCAGCTTCCCTGACCATTATAATTGGACATGAAGACTTAAACTCCTGACTGGAGCCAGAGGGCAGGAAGGACAAGGGGTGGGGCAATGATTTGTGGAATGCTGTTCCCTAGGGGCCACCAGCACCTTCTGAGTGTTATGCTATTAACACATTACAGAGGCCGGCAGCTTTTATTTCATGCTAGGAAGGACAAAGAGCTGAGCTGTCCACAACTCCCCTCTCTCTGTGCCTCCCCCCCTCCCCGCCCGCCTCCTTGGGGTACCTCTGCTTAGCTTCCCTGCCCCTTTCAGCCGAGAGACCTTGAGTATCAAAGGCATGTGTATTAAGGGGCTACCTGTTTGTGTGTATATCTCTTGGACTGGCAATAGTTTTTAAGGATAATACCCAATGCTGTGGGGTGAGAAGGACAGTGGGAATGTAAATCAGTACAACCTTTCTGATAAAGTTGAACAGCAGACATAAAGAGCCTTTTGGAGATGAGAGCGAGTGATGTTCCAAAAAAGGTTTTTTATTAAAAGATGTTTAATGCAGCATTGTTTAGAATTGCAAAAAAAAAAAAAACAAAAACAAAAAACACATTAAGCATCCAAAGATGGACTTGCTCTATGACCTATGGCATTACAAGGGAGTGGTGTGTGTGCACACACTCAGAAAAAATCATGTTTTCAGAGACTTTTCAAAGACATGACATAATGCTTAGGCAATACTATGAAGCAAAAGCAGAATAAAAGCAGAAGGTGTATTATCCCAAATATGTAAGATATATGCAAATATATGTATAGAAAATAAGGCTGAAGGGAAAGACATCAATATGGCACCGTTGGCATACTGTTGTCACTTTCTGGTACCTAGCACCAGAGGATCAATAAATAACTGTGAACTGACATCCTCCCTGGGAAGAAGCATCAAAAGTAATAATGTTTATTTTCTTTATTGTGCTTTTGTTCAGTCAGCATGTTTTACATTTATAAACAGCCAAGAAGTCATTTATAGTTATTGGGACCCGAGATACACAGGGAGCAGCTTTCAGGAGGGTGCAAAGGACCATGGTCTGCACTGTGTAAAACGGGGCCTGTTTTTGGAACGGCCCCAGTATGATGGGTAACGCGCTCTGTTGTGAGCCCACACACCTCTGGCCCTACCACATGAGCCCACGTAAGACTGCATCTGTTACAGGTACTACCCGATGGGCCACCCAGCATCCGTCCACCTCTACTTCCTTGCGGACCGCTTCCAGGGCTTTCTGATCAAGCATCACGCTACCAATCTGGCCGTGAGCAAACTTGAGACCCTGGAGACATGGGTGATGCCAAAGAAAGTCTTCAAGATTGCAAGTCCCCCCAGTGACTTCGGGAGGCTCCAATTTTCTGAGGTAGGAGTCCTGTCATGCTTGTTCGTCTTTTGCGGCCCCCCTGCCGGCCTCTGTTTCCCAGTCTGACATTTGAGGATGGAGATGGAAGAGAAGGGGAGTTGGAGAGCCTGGATGATAGCTAACCCCATACCTGCAGATCTTCCAGTGCACGGGAACCGGCATCTTAAACGGGAGGAGGGAGAGAGACAGAGTGTGTGGCCGCTCTCAGTGGTCCAAACTGACCTGAACCCTTGGTCTGTTTTTTTTACCAGTAGAATCCTCTTAATTTTTTATCCTACCCAGTGACTCCTCCTAAACCTGTATTAGCAATAGACGGAACAAACCAGTATCGTAATGAAGTGATGGCATTAGTCTCCTTTTACAGACTGGAAAACTGAGGCCTCTGGAGGGCCAAGAACTTTCTGGATCTTAGCTAGGAAGTGGTAGAGCTCCAAATTGAGCCCAGGTATCTCTGCCCACGTATCTCATGCTTAATGGTGTTTCTGTCTCCCCAATTCCTAGCACAGGGTTTTATTCAAATCAGTCATTGAATGAGTGGATGGATGGATGGATGGATGGATGGATGGATGGATGGATGGATGGATACATGGATGGACAGATGAATTGATAGATGCATGGATGGATGGATGGATGGATGGGTGAGTGGGTGGATGGATGGATGGATGGGTGGATAGGTGGGCAGGTGGGCCACTGGATAGACAGACAGGTGTGTGGGTACATGAATCCATGGGATGCATTTTTAGTTTTTATTTTGTTTTTTGTTTTTGTTTTTTTGCCCAGCACCACCCTTATGACATCAGCCATACCTGCAGACCCAGTCTGGCCTCTATGTATCCAGCCTCATTTGTTACCACTCTCCTCCCCACTCACACTTCTTGTGTTGTTGTCACACATGCCAAGCTTGTTCCTGCCTCCAGCTTGGCAGATTCTCATCTTCCGGCCTAGAATACTTTCCCCCAGGTTTTCACATAGCTTTGTTTTTGTTATTCTGATCTGCATCCCAATGGTGAACCATCAGAGAAGCCTTCCCTCCCACCTACATATGCCACAAGAGCAAATTCTCCACTTGACATGTACCTATTTTATTGTTTTCTTTTCTTAGCACTTACCATTTAAACATCATCTTGTTGGTTTCTCTGATCACTTGCTGATCATCCTCGAGAAAGCTGGGACTGTGTTCCCTGTACCCAGCATCTCTAGGTGCTGAATACGATTTCTGAATGAAGGAGTATGTCGACTTGGGTGGGGGATGCCGGAGGAAAGGAAGCATGATCCAGCGTGGTGAGGGTCGCCCACACAAAACTCCAGCACCTGATTTCTGCCTTCCCCATATCAGCAAGGAGCCAGAGAAGGTGATTCATCTCTGGAGTTGAGCAGTCCCGGTGAGCTGGGCTGCTGGGTTAACTACGAAGAGTCTAGTTTTAGAATAGGGAGTATCTTGAAAAAGCTGGGAGTGGGCGGGGATAGGCAGGAAGGATCCCACCTGCTTATACTGTCCCTGCCGGTCCGTCACCAGCCGCCTGTGGCCTACCTGGCCGAGCTGTGCCCTACTGCATGGGGTTTCTTGTTAAGCCACCATTCTCAATTAAGGATCCAAATGGATTGGCTGGATTCAAGCTGCCATGGAAGTCGACTCCATAAATTACCAGCATCAGGGGGCCATTAGACACTGCCCCAGTTGGATCCTGCGCTGGGGGCCCCGGGCGGCCAACTGAAGACATTAACGTCCCATTAACGAGACAGATGCCTGGTGGCTGGGCTCTCCCTGTTTATTAGCCTGCCAGTGGGTAACTGGGCACTTCTGGCGGTGACAAATGAGGTTGGCCACTCAATGGCTAGTGATTTGTGAGGCTTCCTACCATAGGGCTGGTAACTTTGATGTGAGAACCACCAAGACCTCTGGCAGAGCAACAGCGTGTGATGCAGGGGGCCCTGGATTTTGTATTTTGAATTTTTTTCTGAATTCCTAATAATTTATAAGGCAAACAGTATAAAATTGGTAAAAAGAAAGGAGAGAACTGTAGGGAATGCCCCCCCGCCTTGTGGCAGCACAGCCCCAGGACTCTGCACAGGGCCTGGCTCAGAGCAGGTGGCCATTGTTGGGCCATCAGAGGGACTTCTCCATCCCATGGGAGTGCCATGCTGGTGGCTGGCAGAAAAGATGCTCATTGCTTTACAGACAGTCACCAAGTGGCTACAGTGTACTAGGTGCAGAGAGACCACGGTGACCTAGACAGGCTCTTGTCATGGAATTATAGTCAGGTGGTAAGGCAGCCTGTGAGTGAGCAAATAAATGAAGAAAAACATTTCAGCTAAAGAACATAAAACTTCATTCCTGTCCTTGCTGAGGACTGAAGAGGCTGATGGGGACTACTTCCAATGGGATGGTTCATCCAGGAAAGCTTTTCTAAGGAGATTACTGCAGAGCAGCATCCTGTAAAAAAGAACCATCCACTGGAAGACCTATAGCATTCCAAACAGAGAGAAGAGCATGTGCAAAGGCCCTGGGCCTCCAGGAAGGAGCTTGGCACACTCAAGGAGCAGCAAGGCCAGTGTGGCCAGAGCACCGTGAGAGGGAGAGTGGTAGAAGGGAGGTCTCGGAGGGAATGGGACAGATCATGAGGGGGCGCTTGAAGGCCGTGGAAGGAAAGCTCAGATTGTATTTGAAATGCAGTGAGAAGCTCTTAGTGGGTTTGAAGTTGGGGAGCCATATGTTGAACTTGAACAGGCACTTAAATTTGAGTAGTAATCACTATGTAGTAAGCGTTCATGGGCTTGCACGGTGAGTCTGTGAAAAGATCTTGAAGCCCCAGAGGTTGTGACAGCAGTGGGGTTCCATCTCAGGCAGCCCTGCTCGTGCTTGGGGGAGGCAGCCAGGCTTCTGCCCCCTCTTCTAGGATTGGAAATGAGATCCACTTCTCCACTGACAGCTGCTGTACAGATCTTCTATCTGGACTATCTTGGTTTTAGAGCTCAGACTTAAGAGAATTGGTCATCCCCCTTTCTTTGGGGAATCTAAGGACACTGGTCTGGAGCGTCCCCACACTGCCCTAAATGGCCACAAAGCCCTTCCTTAAGTAGGACCCCAGTAAGTTTGTGAGCAGTCCTCCATTTGTTAGTGTCTGTGGGAAAGCCAGCGTGTGGAGGGCCTGGTGCATAGGGATGTCCGTGTGCTTGGCCCCTAATTATTCATGGATAGAGGATGGATGGATGGATGGATGGATGGATGGAGAAAGTCAGACGAGCACCACCATGTGCTCAGTACTGCTTAGGCACCAGTGATACATCGGTGAACAGGCCAGACACAGCCACTCTCCTCATGGAGTTGGCAGTCCAGAGCTCAGGAAAGAGACACATAAATTAAAAGGTGTAAAACTGTGCAAAAAAAAAAAAAACAAACCCAAAACTGAGAGGGGCAAACACCTAGAGAAGCACCCACCTCGGGGCGCCTGGGTGGCTCAGTCGGTTAAGCATCCGACTTCCCCTCAGGTCAAGGTCTCATGGCTCCTGAGTTCAAGCGCTGCATTGAGCTCTCTCCTGTCAGCACAGAGCCCACTTCAGATCCTCTGTCCCCTCTCTCTGTGTCCTCCCCCTTCCTCTGCTCACGCTCTTTCTCTCTCAAAAATAAACACTTTTTTTAAAAAAGAGACTAGAGAAGCACCAGGGTGGTGCCTCTAACTGGGAAGGATTCTTAGTAAAGCTGATGCATTGGCTGAGCTCTCTGTGGGGAGTGCGGTCTGGGCAGGAGGACGGTGGGGAAAGGAAGGAAGACTGTTCCAGCCAGAGGGCCAGAAAGAAAGAAAAGGTCAGAGACGAGAGAGAGCCCTCCTCACAGAGGCGCCAAGACATCCAGGTGTCCTGGAGCAGGGGTGAATGGGAGGGAGGCTGGGGGGCGGAGATGAAGCGAGACAGAAAGGGACGAGACCACGCAGGATGGGGATGAGAGACTGGACTTGAGACCAGCAAGGGTTGGATGTAGGGGATGTAACAGGACTGCATTTCTTGAGAAAACTCTCCGAGACGTGGAGGCTATCTGGAATCCTGCAGGCTCATTCATTCATTTCTTCAGTTAATGGTAGCTGTTTGCTTCCTGCTGTGTTCCAGCCACTGTGCTAGCACCAGGGTCCTCAGGGGGAGCTGATCCACACGGTGGCAGCGGATGCCGCATTATCATCGATCTGGGAGGGCCGGCCACCCCTGCCGAAGTGCCACAGCCATCCCTACCTCCGCTGCCCTTAGGACAGCTCCTCGGTCCCAGTCCATAGGCTCTTGTGTAAACATGGAAACCTGGAACAAGCTGTGGGAGCATGCATCCCTGGCAGACAGTAGGCGTCTGGCACGTCTGTGTGAGTGAACTTTTGAATGAGCAAGTGAATGAATGATCAGCAACACAAGAGTGGACCAGAACACAGCCTCTGGGGTTGGACTTCCCGGGTCCCCTTGTTGGCTCTGCCCCTCACTGACCACAACAAGTGACCTCAGTGCCCTGAGCCTCGGTTTTCTCATCTGTAAAACGAGGATAATGATGGTGTCTCCCCTTCACAGAGCGGAGAGGGTCAAACAAGTGGGTGCACTGGAGCGCTCAGCGTTAAGCCAGTCCCATGGTAAGCTCTTGGGAAGCATGAGCCACGGAGCTCTGGGTCTAAGAGAAAGACCAGACACAGCAACCAGTGGCAAGAACAAGAAAGTAAGCCAGCGCCTGTACATGAGGCATCTTCTCGGGGTGTTGGTGCACCTTCTTGTGCACCTGTACCCCAACCCGCATGCACACCTTGGAGATGCTGGTCATGGAAAGACCACAGAAACAGGCAAGCCTTAGAGTGTGCTCATTATCTGCTGACAACATTGCCCACATGCTGTATCTTCAAAAACATGAAATTAAATCTCCTGGGGGAGCAGAAGACCCCTCGTTTAAATTGGTTTGAAATAGTAACAGCTCAGTATCAGGGATCTGTGTAGTCCATTCATTTCTTTGCGATGTCACTCACTCAGCGATGTGACAGATATTAACCAGACACAGACACCTGCTGTGCACCAGGCATGGTGCTAGGCACCAGGAAAGCACAGTGAAGCAAGCCACAGGGGCACTGAGCAGCAGCGAGAGGACATTTCAGAGGCTCTTCCTGGCCACTCTGGCTGAAGAACAAACTGCAGGTGACTCTAGTGTTAGGAGGGAAGCCAAGAGCAGGCCCCTAGCCAGTCAGAGCCACACAGACACCAGCTCACTGGCAGGAAGGGTGGGTGTCACAGCCACCTCCCACCCCTAAGGTCTAGCTCTGAGTGCGTTAGGCCACAGCGGTCTCTTCCCAGGAGAGCCATGTGAACTGCCAGCAATAAGTGAGGCTGAGGGACCCTCCTTTTTCCCAGCTTGTGATAGAGCAGCTCAGAAACCTGAGCTCCGTTCATGTTCAGAATGTCATACTAGATGGAGGTGCCTGATCTAGAAGACGGAGAACCAAAGTGGAAACCGCCCGCACCTGCTGAGCAGTGGAGGTATGTGTCTTCGGGATGGCCTGCCAGCAGGCATTGATTGATTCAGTGCATGTTGTGTGTTTTCTTTCCAAGTGTCAAATGCTGTATGAGGCCCAGGAGGCCTAGTGGTTTAATGAACAGACCACAGACTGGGTCCAAATCTCAAATCTTCTGCTTACTACCACTTTTGCAGTCTTGAGCAGGTGACCTCCTGAGAGCTTCCATTTCCTCATCTGTAAAATGGGTGTATGTAGCCCAACAAGCAGGATTGTAGGCCTCTCTGGGACCCTGTATCCTAAATCCGGCTCAGTGATTCCAAGACTCGTTCTCTTCTTTCAGGTTGGCACCGACTGGGATGCCAAGGAGCGGCTCTTCCGCAACTTTGGGGGGCTCCTGGGGCCCATGGATGAGCCAGTAGGCATGCAGAAATGGGGGAAGGGCCCCAATGTCACCGTGACTGTCATCTGGGTGGATCCCGTCAACATCATCGCAGCCACCTATGACATCCTGATTGAATCCACTGCCGAATTCACTCACTACAAGCCCCCTTTGAACTTGCCCCTGAGGCCTGGGGTCTGGACAGTGAAAATTCTTCATCACTGGGTGCCAGTTGCAGAGACCAAATTCCTCGTTGCACCTCTGACCTTCTCAAATAGGCAGCCCATCAAACCAGGTGAGTACTCCTAGTGTCTCTGGGGGTGGAAATAATCCATCCTGGGCGTCTCCCGGGTCTTCTCCCTCAGGCATTGCAGGTGGGGGGCATGTGGGCTGCCTCAGAGAATAGTGCTCTCTGCTCGGCATTTTTCCCTGCTTGTTTGCAAAGAGAGCCTTCTAATTTTCTACCTGCACACTGAGATGATGTCATCTGTGTATTAGGTACCTAATTATTAGATGCTCTCCCACTGGACTTCCAGAGAGCCCTGATTATATTTAAAACAAGATGGGAAATAAACCCAGGCAGATACTGAGTTTTGGCAAATCTTACTTTTTTAAAAATAGTAATTAAAATAGGAAATTCTTTCCATCAAAAATATGATAACACTAGATGAAAAGACTAGTAAGAAAATATTTGCTACACATAAAAAAAAATACATTCAGAATATATAAAGAAATCCCATAAGTCAAACTACAAGCCAGGGGCCGAATCTGGCCCACTCCCTCTTTTTTAAATAAAGTTTTATTGGGACACAGCCACACCCATTTATTTACATATTGTTTATGGTTTCCTTGGGACTACAGTGGCAGCATCGAGTAATTTTGACACAGATTGCATGGCCCACAAATCCAAAACAACCGACTATCTGGCCCTTTAGAGAAAAGGATTGCTGGCCTTTGCTACAAAGGAGAAAGGAGAAAGAAAGGGAAAAAAAAAAAAGGACAGGGCATAAATGGCCCACACACATATGAAAAGATGCTCAGCCTCATGAATAACGAGAGCAATGCAAATTAAAAGCAAAAAGAGATCCCATTTCATGCCACTATGTTGTGAAATGTTCGAAGGTTAGACAATATCATATGATGGAGGGTTGGAGAATAATGGCTTCCCATGTAGTGCTGGCGGGGGGTGGGGCAAAGTGATAAAACGGGTTTAGAAAATGGCATAGCATCTCCTACCAAAGCTGAACACACACCTCCTACTGCCCAGAAATCCCAGCCTAAGGTGTATGCCCTACAGACGTGTGCAGAAGTAGAGCAGAATTGTTCATAATGGCACCAAACCGGAAGCAGTCCAGATGCCCACATTCAGATGCATGAACACCGCGGGGTCTGTTCAGACAGCGGAGCTCCGTGCCATGCATTGATCTGGATGAGTCTCTACAACATAATGTTGAGAGGAAAATATCACAGAAGAGTCATAATTAGAGCGCATACATTTAAAGTTCAAAAGCAAGCCAAGCCACCGCTACGTTATTTCAGGATTCTCTGTCCATAAAAAGCTGTGAGGAAACGAGTTGTTAATAGGAAATCAGGACAGTGGTTCCTGCTGAGCACAGAGAGGGATGTCAGACTCTTAACGTGCCGCCTTCTTTTTCTTTTCTTACCCAGAGAGTTTACTTTTATTTTTCTGTCCTTTCCTCCTCCCCCTTTGATCACTGGGAACATCTTCCTCCCTGCTCAGTCCTACCTCCCAGAGTAACCACTGCCAACACTTTGGTGTTCATCCTTCTAGAGGTTTCTCAAGGCTTCTAAAGCATCAACACACAAAGTAAGTCACACACACATTGCTGGTGTTTGAAAATGGAGTGATACATTTTGGGGTGAAACTTCTCTTTGGACTTAACGAGTCAATATATATAAAGCTACTAGCTGCCTCGTATTCCACTGGGAGAAAGACCCACAATCTATCTTTCATCCCCTGAGTGGATATACAGTTTCTTTCGGTCGTGGTAGGGTTACAGGTAACGCTGCAAAGATTCTTGAAATTGTCTGTGCCCATGCAGATACATCTATAAAATAGATTCTTAGAAACAGGATTTCTGGATCTCTCTGTATTTGAAATTGTTGGTCTATATCTAACAAATCAGAAACCCAGAAGCCAAAAACGCACTCCAGCCTCTGGTTAGCTAAACTCTCAGTTCTGGGCTGGGTGCCATTTAGCTGGTGACACAAGGAGAGGGGGACATAGACATGGGGAGGGGTTGCCTGGAATCCTAACAAGGGGGTGTTGAAGTGAACTTGTGTGGGCCTCTTCTAAGTTTCTGTGCTGAGCAAGCAGAAAGATCCAGGCCTCATATTTTCTGGAGAAGGAAATCTGATCCTCCCAGCTCCCCTGGGAAGCAGGCAAAAGAACACATCCAGAACTAGCTGGGCCAGAGCCCACCCACTGAGGGCCCTCAAGTGCCCTCCTGATTAGGTTCACATCTTTAGCATCCCTGAGAGTTCCCAAAGAAAGATGCAGAAGAGAGGGATAGAAATAGCATTGTCCTCTTTGCTCCACATACACCTGTCGGATATAACAAAGGAGGGGTCCTGAATCTACCTCCTCACCCCAGTAAAATAGCCTGGGGCCTTTAACTGGGTCCTGATTTTTCCAGTTTTTCCTCCTTAGAGTTTCTGAGGATGGCAAGGCTCTTGTAACCCTGCCCAGGAATAGCCAGGGGTCATTGTACCCCACTGGGAGCTGCCCCCCGCCACATCAGCATTTGTGTCTATTAATGATGTTCCAGTGGCAGGGAACATGAAGGTGGGAGCAACGCAGTTTGTAAAATGATTCATCAGGAGTCATTTGCTATTGATGCGTCCCTGGTAATCTCGAGAAATCTGATGAGGTGGAATTGAGGAAAATTTAATTATAGAGGCAAGCATCACGGGCTAATGCTGTGATAGCATTTCCCCACATTAACCTCGTTTTTCATCAGGGTTTTCTGCATCACCCATAATACGGGGTTCCCAGCGTTCAGATGTCTGTTAGCTGCTCTTTTCACTTTGCATGCCCTGCCTTTTGTCAGTTCAGAGATCTCCCCACCACCAGCTCTGCAGATGTGGAGGCACGGAGAGGCTCTGGTGGACAGATCAGGACCTGCTGGAGAGAGAAGAGGTTTTGTTCTTGGGCAGATGGTTCAGGAGCTACCCGCCCTGTCTGCCAGATTTATAAACACGTTGGGTCCTACCTAAGTCAGCTAAGTCACAGCAAGCCGGGATATATGTTAATGCAGGCTCCTGCCCCTTCTTGTACCTGTTACCCTTGGAGCCCAGCCCCTCTGCTTCTGGGAAGGGGAGGGACGGAGAGGGGATGGAGGGAAGGGAGGGAGGGAGGGATGGATTTTCTTGTCTGCAGTCAAGGCATGTTGTGAATGCCACTAGTTGCAGGTGTATGGGATTTCTTCCCCCTTCGTGAACCTCACTCATGGACCACATATTAGAAAACAGTCTGTGGATTATCTGAGCTCTCCTGGTTGCCAGTGAGGGTGACAGCCACTGCCAAGCGAACAGAAAACGTTTTCTGAATGCCACACTGTCCTATAAGGACATTTCTTAGAACCCTGGCTATCTCAAGCAGGGCAAGAGCTGATTTGCTAAAACACAACTCACCAGAATCACTGGCCCGTGTGTTTTAAGAACCTGTTCTTGTATTTGGCAATAAGTAGGCAATAAGAGAGAACCTCTCCAAAACAGAAGTATCTTGGCTTCTTTCCTTCAGCCCAAACGTGCCCTTTCTGCTTCCCCCATCTTGAAACCCTGGGAAGGAGCCACACAGCCTCCTGAGTGTTCCTTTACTGTTTACAGAGCATATGAACCTTTACCTGAGCCTCTTGCCAGCCCTCGGGGTCAATCTGGTACCAGGAATGAGTATCCAGTTTACAGATGAGGAAACCAAGTCTTTGAAAGACTGGCTTCCAGATGAAAATAAAATTTCAAAACTTAAAACCAGTCTTAAAACCAGCTTCCAGTTGGTTGGATGTGCCTGCAAATAGAGTGTCATGATGATGAGCTTTGGAACCAGCCAGTCCTGGATTGAACCCCTGATCTGTCTCACACAATAGCCACCTGTGTCCCCATCTGTAAAATGGGGATGACAACACCGGTCCTGTGGCTGTGTGAGTGTAGGAGGATTGTGTCCTAAAAACACCAGCCACAGTAACCCTAGCTAAACTTCTTCAAGCACTTAGTACAGGCCTGGCATTGCTTGTGTGCGTGTGTTTGCACCAGATTTTGTCTCGTTTAATTTTAAGTCCATTATAATTAACATGTGGTATTCTATAGTTTCAGGTGCACATGTAGTGATTCAACAAATCTATACATTACCCAGTGCTCATCTCGATAGGCAACTCCTAATCCTCACCTAGTTTACCATCCCCCACCCACCTCACCTCTGGTAACCACCAGTATGTTCTCTGTATTTGAGTCTGGTTTTTTGGTTTCTCTTTTTTCCTTCTTGTCTCTTAAATTCCACCCAGGAGGGAAATCGTAGGGTATTTATCTTTCTCTGACTTATTTCACTTAGCATTATACCCTCTAGTTCCATCCGTGTTGTTGCCAATGGCAAGATTTCATTCTTCTCTGTGACTAATATTCCACTGCATAAATACCACTGTACATAAGTTACCTTCTTTATCTTTATGGATAAAGCAGTACTTGGGCTGCTTGCATAATGTGGCTATTGTAAATAATGCTGCAATAAACATAGGGGTGCATGTGTGTTTTCAAGTCAGTGCTTTCATATTCTCTGGGTAAATATCTAGAGTGTGAGTGCTGGATTGGAGGACGGTTCTATTTTTAACTTTTTGAGGAACCTCCATACTGTTTGTGACAGTGGCTGCACTAGCTTGCGCCCCCACCATGAGGCTTCTTTTTCCTCCACGTCCCCAGCAACACGTGCGTGTGTTATAGTCCTCATTCTGACAGGTGTGAGGTGATACCCCATTGTGGTTTTGATTTGCATTTCTCCAAGAATGACTGATGATGAGCATCTTTTCATGTGTCCGTTGGCCCTCTGGATGTCTTCTGCCGATTTCTAGTTGGATTATTTGGGGGTTTTTTGGTGTTGAGTTGTACAAGTTCTTTCTATATTTGGGATCCTAACACTAGGTGCCTTTTTAAGCACTTAAAAAGAAGTCAACCCTTCTAACCATCACAAAAGGTACTAGGTCAAGGAAACCAGGTGCTCAGTGTTGGTATCAGAATCCACACCCCAAGCGTGTGGGCCGTGGGGATTCAGACCCAGACACCCTGACTGCCATCTTCGTGCTCACGCATGGAGCGCTGCTGTTCAGCAAAGCAGGGCTGTCCTGAGAGACAGCTGAGGTCAACCGACGTGGGTTCAAACCCCCGCTCCGCCTCTCGTTACCTCTGTGATTTGCAGAAAGGCACTTAATGAGGCTTTGTGCTCACTGTTGCCTCTGCCCTGAACGCTCTTTCCTGCCATCTACCTGCGGCTGCTGCTTTCTCATTAACCAGCACTCAGCTCAGCTGTCACCTCACAGAGGCCTGCCTCGCCCCTCTCATCCCAAAGAAACACGCTTGTCACTCTCTAACCCCGGGGCTGCAAGCTTTTACTGCAAAGGGCTACACAGTAAATATTTTCAGCTTGTGGGCCACGTATGGTCTTGATCTGTACTCACCTGTGCTGTGGTAGCACAGAAGCAGCTGCAGACAAGATGTACGCACAGGCATAGCTGTGTTCCCCTGAAACTTTATTTACAACAATACGCGGTGGGCCAGATTTGGTCCAAGGGCTGTAGCTCGCCAACCCCTTGCTCTACCGTCACACCCAGTTTAGTCCCGTTTTGCGTATTGCCAATTGAAATGACCTTGCTTATTTATTGCCATCAGTGTTCCTCCCCTGGGTCGTAATCTTCTTGACCACCTGGTTCACTCCACCACTGGGAGTGGAGCTTGGCACTTAAGAAAAAAGATTTAATGTTGAAGAGAGAGAGTATGTGTGCAAGCCAGGGAGGAGCAGAGAGAGGAGGAGAGAGTTCCAGGCAGGCTATGCCCTGTCATCACAGAGCCCGATGTGGGACTCGATCTCACAAACCTGGAGATCAGGAGTGGAGCTGAAACCAAGAGTGGGGTGCTCGACTGGCAGAGCCATCCAGCCAGCACTGAATACATCTTTATCACATGAATGAATGAAGGAGTGAATGCCTTGCACATAGGAGGTGCTTTAAATGCTCCACATGAATGTGTGGACTAGTAACTGACGCTGCTCTGGGAACATGTGCTGACTGGAGGGACGAGCGGACAGTGCCCTGCACCAAGCAGGCCCCTGGCTGGGGAAGGAACATCCCTGTGGTCGGATTCCTCGTCTGTGCGGTGGGCGCCACTGACCAACTTCCCGAGCTTGTCCCGTGACTGACGTGGTGACAGACGGTGCTCCGGGCCATGCAAGGCCCGCAGCCGGCCCCCACTCTGGTGCGTCTGACCCTCTAATCCCTTTGTGTTTCAGAGGAGGCACTGAGGCTGCACAACGGGCCCCTCCGCAGCGCCTACATGGAACAGAGCTTCCAGAGCCTGAACCCTGTCCTCAGCCTGCCCATCAGCCCTGCCCAGGTGGAGCAGGCTCGTAGGAACGCGGCCACGGCTGGCGCGGGCCTCGAGCGCTGGCTGGACTCGCTGGTAGGTGGGATGTGGGCCGCCATGGACATATGCACCACGGGCCCCACTGCCTGCCCCGTCATGCAGACCTGCAGCCAGACGGCCTGGAGCTCCTTCAGCCCCGACCCCAAGTCGGAGCTGGGGGCCGTCAAACCTGACGGCCGGCTCAGGTAGCACTGGGCACACGTGAGCCACAGCAGATCTCAAAGGGAAACAGCCAGGGGGGCCGGTGGCACCTGGACCCTGGCCTCCCACCCCCGGGAAGGGGGGGGGGTGTCTTTTGTGAGAGGAGCTCTCATGACTACAGAATGATGGAGAAGGAAGGTGTAGAGGTCAAAGCTGTTTCTGCCGACGACCTGCATTTGGCAAGCTGGGTACTGAGGGCAAGGACTGCTTGGTCCCCGCGCCACAGTGGTCTTAACCTCTTTTGGTTGATCCTCAAAGCCTATAGGTTCCTTGTTGTCCCTGCCAGTGACCCAGTCCCCCAGACAAGTGATTCTCAAAACTTTTATTTTGAGCAGCAGACTTTAGTTTACTAAGCGCAGTTAGAAGGGGGAAGTTCAAGGTGCAGTTGAACTCCAGGCTGCTCTGGTTGAAGCCGAGGAGTGTAAGGTTCTTCTCCAAGCACAGCCCACCAGGCCGTCCCTTTATCAGCGGCACCTCCCAAGGTACCTGTCCAGAACCCACAGGCTCTGCAAAAGCCAGTTGGAAAAGCACGGCCCAGACCGTGGGCTTGATTGATCTCCAGCCCCCTGCTTGGGCTCATTTTCCTGCTCCTGGGCCGGAGAAGGAGACTGTCTGAGCCTTCCCCCAGCCTTGTCAGGTTGAGTTGTCCTCCTTAGTCACTAGATGAGCAGGAGAGCCTTTTGATGGAACATGGCCAAGGTTCCCCAAGGTGTCACTGCCACCGAGCCAGGGTTCCAGGCCAGCCTCCCTCCCGACTGCCACCGACAGGCTGATGCTTATACGCATCAAGTCTCCTAGGCATTCGTGGGCCCTGGCCAGTGGGAACTTTGGGGACCACGGCCATGAAACTCAGAGATTGTTGGGAGCCAACTCCTGAGCTGGACGGCACAGCAATACCCTCCCGTGCGTGAGCCCTTCTGCCCTGAGGTCCGGGCACTCCAGAGGTCTGTGAATCATACCTGCCACCCCCATCCCTGGTGCTGTAGGAATGGACCAGACTTTCTACATCCCTGCAAAAGCATTTCAGATTTGGTTTCTAACTCCATGTCCTTCCTCCTGTGAGGTGCCGTGTGAAAGGGGGAAGCTTGGGGATGTGATTGGTTACTACCTTAACAACAGTGTTACTCTAAGTGCTCAAGGTGCAGAAACCTGACATCTGAGCCGTGGCTCCAGGCCCCTTCCTCCTCCAGCCCCCACCCCGTCCCCACGACAGGCTTTCTTTGGCACAGGCCCACCCGTGGCTGCACCGTGTTCTGCTGCAGAGTCTATCCTGTGTCTCTGTGCAGCGTGCGTGTGAAGGGAGCAGAGCCCATGCCTCTTGCCCCTGCCCCACCGGGCCGGATGTCCTGCGGGCCAGGGAGGGGCTGGAAGAGGGACACTTGCAGTATTTATTATTTATATGTTTTAGTCCATGACTAATAGTAGGTGCTGCGTTTGCAGCTTGTTAGTTATGTTCTCTTACTAACTGAAGCTGCCTTTATTCATGAAAGGCCCCCCCCTTCCCTACCCCTTCACCTCCCTCCCCATGGCCAGTGTCTGTCTATCTCCTGTCTGCTCTGTATTCTTCACGTCCTGAGAGAAAGGCAGGGGTGTTGGACACTATGAGGAGAATGTGTGCCTCAGCATCTGCTGATAGTGGGGTGCCCCTCACGACAATGAAGGCTTCCTCCTTCTCAGGCAGGGTGGGAGCCTGGGCCTCCAGTACCGAACAGGCCAATGACTCCAGTGGAGGGAGAGGACCCAGGGCAGAGCCTGGGACCTTAGCAGGTGACAGAGGGAACCTGACTCCTTGCAAGCCTGGGAAGAAGAAAGATCCAGTTTAGAAAAAGGGGGAGTAGTCGGACCGAGCTGGGAGTTAGCCCCTGTCAAGGGGCTGCAGGGGCTGTGGAGGGTCTTGCTCTGCAAGCCCAGGTCATTAGTCCATGAACTTGAGTGCAGAGGCCTCTGCCACCACCTCTTTCCACCCCAGCCCACCCAGGGAGCCTGCCTTTTCTCCCTCCTGGCAGAGTGGCTAGGAGCGTGTGTTTTCCACAGTGTCCTGTGTGGGGCTCAGCCCCATGTCCACACTTGCCCACATCCCTGGCTTTCCCCCCAGAACGAGGGGAAGGGCCAGCTTACTCTGGACACCATCCACAGCCCCCCTCCCTGCAAGGGATTTGGGATGCCAGGCAGTCAGCCCAGGTGTTTCTTTTGGGTCAGGGAATAAAATAAGCAAAAGCCTAAGATGATTTGAGAAAAGATGTTTCCACAAGAGACACACTAATAGTTGAACTCTCTTTTAATCTAAGAGTGATTAATCACAAGCCCCTGGAAACCCAGTCATAGTTGGAAGGGCAGTGCCTGGGGCACTGAGTCACTGACCAGGTTTGAGTCACTCATGCCAGAGGCTGGGGCATGCAGTGTGATTTCCCAACCAGCCTGCCCAAGTCTCGCCAAATGGTCTCCAGGGAGGACAGAAAGCATGGCCTAGACCCCGTGGGTCACAAGGGTGCCCTTTCCTCCCTTTGGAAAGAGACCTTTCTGGTCAGATCAAGGCATCATTTGGACTTCATTTCCCCATGGCAGTTTAACTTTTAAAAGGCCAGCACATTCAGAGAGAACCAGCAAGACCCCAGATGTCGGGGGGCATGGGGGCAGGTGGATGCACTGCCTTCATCGTTCCCTGGCTGGTGCATGGACACCGGCTGGAACCTTGATCTCTTTGCCAGGAAGGGGCAGAGTACGGACGTGTAGGGCTTTAGCTGTCCCTTGACACAGCCCAGTCTATCGGGGACTCAGGACACAAGCTCCCCTACAGCATCCAAGGGGGGATGGAGTAGGAGGGTGTACTGGCAACGGTTGCTGGCCGACACCTGCCGGGTCAGAGCCATGCTGTGTGGCAGGGGTCCCAGACCCTTCCATCGTGGGGTAAGACAGCATGGTGGCTGCTGCCTGGTTTTGCATGTGAGTATGCAGGCACAGTGCAGTCTTCCCTTGGGGCCAGGGAGGACAGGAAATGGTCCTGGAAATCTGATTTTAAGTGTCGGCAAGGCTTTTTCTTTGTTTTGTTGGAGAGAGTGGGCAAAGGGAAATTCCACAGTTCATCCTGGGCACTGCTGGCCCACCTGCTGGCTGGAGAGGTGGTTTACCATGAGGTAGGCAGTGCCCATGTGGAGGAGGAAAAGCGCCACCCTTGGTGAAATCTCACCAAGCACTCTGAAGAAACCATAAACCTCTTACCAGTCATTCCAACCAGGAGAGACCGTCCTGCAGAGAAGGGTCCCAGGAGGAATGGCTTGTTCAGCTGTCCTAAGATGGTGCTTAAAAAAAAAAAAAGAATGTGGAGACCTCAGTCGCTGCCCCTTCAACCTAAAGAGGCCCACACTTTCCAGAATTCCTGCCCACCCAGGCAGAGGTGATGGATGACAGGTTGGCTGGGGGGGCCCGGGAGGTTGTGTCGCAGCCCAGCTCTCTCCAAGTCCTACATTTGAGCAGCTGTCCTTGCGCACGTTTCGGAAGCCCTGCTTGCTCGCAGGATGCCCTCTTTGCCTCAGTTACCTTACTTTGCCCATGGGTCTACCACAGGCGCTACCTCATTGTGTCTGCTGAGAAGTTTACCTGGGGGAGAAACAATTAGGTGTCCCAAATCTGCTCGAGCTGAATGTACAATCTATGCAAATTCTCTCCCTCTGTTTCCTTCTCTGTCTCTCAAAAGTATTTTTTTTTTTACGTTGCAAATCAGATACTTTATAGACCCTAGACTGAGGGCTTTCATGCGCCACCTGTGTCTGCCCCTCACGTTGTCTTTGGTTCTGTCCTTCCCAAGCCCCACCCAGGGAGAAAGCGGCCCCCCTCCTTCGGGCTGGGAAGCCTCCCCACTGCCTCTGCCCACGGAGTCCCCAGGAAAAGCAGGTTCTGCCCCCTTGCACCTCCATCCCCCTCTCCTCCTTCATTTTCCTTCCCTCACCCCCAAAAGCCTTAGGTTTCTCCTTTTTGAAATGTGGCCTTAAAATTATTTTTGGAAAGCTGACTGCCCTCTGCGTCCACCTTCCACCAACATCCGAGAAGAAGGAGCATCCTGAAGCTTTCACGGCAGCCTCCTAAGTGAGAGGCTGCCCGTCTGTAGTTTGCAGATGCCATACACGTGGCTTCTAAACGCCGTCTTTAAGAGAAGCACTCTTCTGTTATTCCTGTGGGTGAAACGAAGGCTCGGGTGCTCACGTGAACGTCAGCCCGTCCTCCGCGCACACTGCCGAGGTACCCTCTTTCCCCCACCCCCACCCAGGCGTGGTGACTTGGAGGTACTTCGTTCAAGGGTAAAGCAGGAGAGTTTCTCAGTTTCTCTCTTCCTCCTTCCTGCCTGGAAAGTGAGAGCATTAAATATTCCCAGCCATGGGTCGTGTTCTCAAAGGGATCACACTTGCGCCTTCTGTTGTTCCAGGCTCTATTGGAGGCCAAAGACAACCCTAGGGTTTCATAGGAAATTTACTGGAATTGAGCGCAACCGTCCTTCGAGTCCGTTCTCAGTCTTTTTTTGTTTCTAATATGTTGTCAATAGCGTGTGTTTGGGTATTTTTTTTTTTAGAGGCCTCACGATAAGTTATTACTGTCCCCCTCATTTTTTTCAAAGACATGTGGTGATATAGTTTTTAAAAATAACTATTTTGTTATAGATCATGATATGCATAAAACTGTACAGAAATATTTTGTAATTATTGATTTAAAAAAAATCTGTAAATAAAGTTTAAAAAAATTCCAATGGCACACACCTGAAAGATGTAGATATTTTGCTATTTATTTAAAGGAGTATTTTAAGAGATATTGAACTATCTGAAATTGACAAGTTATCAAAATTCCAATCCTACGAATGCTTTTCCTCAAGGTAGACAGTGATTCTTGGAAATGATTGCACTACCCGCCCATTTTTGCACCTTTTCTGTCTTTTCATTTAGCAGAAAAACAACAACGAAATTGTGCCTTAGCTGTATTTTTTTGTCTAGGGGAGTTTGTTTCTGTCTGACAAAGCAAAATTTTTTGCAGAAAACAGTGGATGTATTAAATACTGTATCATACCAAAAACACTGCAGGTGTACATAGATGCTTTCTGTCATACTGTGTTTTCAGATGCAGAATTTTAAAATTAAAAAAAAAAAACTGTCTTTACGGAACAGCGGCTTATGGCTTCTCTTCAGCAATATCCCAGGTCTTCGCCAAATCTGGTCCTCTCTCCCCTCCTCTGCTCTGTCCATCCTGTAGTCTGAGGGTGATACTATCAGTTATCCAAAGGGGCACCAACTGGCTGGAATTACCAAGACCACAGGCCTGAGCTGGGCCCCTCCTGGGCAATCCTGGAGGTATGGCTACACTCCCTAATCATCCTGCTCTGTCTCTTGACGAGATTAGGACAGTGCCCTCCTGTATAGGAGTCCCCTGGTTGCAGGAGATGCTGTTAAGGAGAAGCTGCCATTTAAGTGGCCAGGGGTCTTCTCTATCCAAATGGCTGATTGTATAGCAAAGCCGTTTCCCTTTCCTCGCCACACATGCTTGACCACAATTCGCAGACTTCCTGGTGCATAGGTGTGATCCCATGGGGCCAAATTCTGGCCAATGGAATGTGGGTGGAAGGGGCATATTTTGAATCCTCTACATCTGGAGCATTCATTGGTCAGTCTGCTCATTCCTGGCAACCTCACAAAGCCCCCAATTTAAAGGCAGGCAGACTTAGAGTATGTAAGGAGCTAGGCCCCTGATGGTCACATGGAAAGCCATCTGACCAGCTGTTTCTGACTGGTGATGACAATACAACACGTGATGTGTTACACCCCTAAGAACCTGTGTTACACAGGTAGCCTTACCTTAACTGCTAATTCATCCAGAATTGGCAACTGACATCATCTGGGAAAGTCCTTCAGCCCCTTCATTCTACAAGTAAAGGACAGAAACTCGAGTGAGTCAAGTGAGTTGCATGAAGCTACCAAGATACACAATACCAGTATCATGGTCAGAACCAGAACCAAGGTTGCCTATGTAGTCCCAGTGAGACCTCAAGTTGTTAGGAGGACTGGTTTTCTTGGGTTGACCTCACTACCACATCTGTATGTGGCTCTCAAAGGTCATGGACAAAGACAGAGAATGCCCAGGTGATGCATTCACCCTTCATGATCGTTAAAGGCAGAGCGTGCCACTAAGACCCAGATGGGACTACACAGCTGGAATAAAACAGTCTAGAGACCGTGACCTTAGGGTGGAAGTAGGGGGTATGGTGATGGCATGCACTGACCTCCACACTAAATGATGCCCCATTCAGAACTTCCTGGGAAGATGGCAGAATAAGAGGAGCCTAGATAACAGCTCAGTATAAATAACCCAAAAACACGGGGCACCTAGGTGACTCAGTCAACTGAACATCCAACACTTGATTTCGGCTCAGGTCCTAATCTCACGGGTTGGTGAGATGGAGCCCTGTGTTAGGCTCTGGAGGGCAGCACCAAGCCTACTTGGGATTCTCGCCATCTCTCTGTCTGCCCCTTCCCTACTCGCACACAAGCTCTCACACTCTCTCTCCAAATAAACAAACTTAAAAAAAAAAAAAAAAAACAGCACAACCCAAACACTGGCAGAACAGACTCTCCACAGCTAATTGTAGAGAAGGGGCCATAGGAAGGCAGGAAACATGGTCGGGAGCAAACTGACCCATGGGGCTGTGTGCAGGAGGCAGGGACACCACAGGCACAGAGAGAGGAGCAGACGTCAGACCTAAGACATGGGGGCCTGCACTGGGAAGATGAATCCCCCTAACATTTGACTTTGAAAACCACAGAGGCCTAACTTCTAGAGGTCTTACGATCAGTCAGGCTTAACATCCTTAACTTTCACAATCAGGTTCAGCTCTGGGAGAGCCAGGAGGGTGATAGGAACCTGAGCCTCCACCCTTAAAGAGACGGAACAACAAACAGCCCATGGAGATATGTCAATAGAAGCAGCAGTTTGAAAAAATGCTTGGGGTATACAAAAAGAGTTATTTACGAAGAGCTTGTCCCAGAGGGACAGAGAACACTGCAAGACTCCTCCAGGAACAGAGGCACCATTTCCCACCCCCGCCCCCCAGCATAAACACACGGCCACCCGTGGGAACCAGCACAGTGCCAACATCCACCACCTAACTTGACTGCACCATATGCCCCACCACCCGGCGCTGTGCTTTGGTGGATCTGCCCCCTCCACACAGGCCCACTTCAATCCCTCTTGCAGAGGACCAGCTGCTCACAAACCTTGCTTACCAGCACCACCCATCCGCCCCTCACACCCCTGCACATGTGGGTCTGCCCCCCGCCATATGCTCTTGGCAGCAGCCCATCCAAACTGGGGCCACAAGCCCGGCAGTATGCAAGCAGCCCCAACCAGGGCCGCCACCACCACTCCAAGGTGACTCCTCCCCCAGGCAGAGGGACAGATGACCACATAAACCAGTCCAACTAACCCAGACAGTGGGCAGGAGGAAGAAATCTTATCTATAGTCTCATCCACCAACCGAAGCTTCTCAGGTGCTACTTCGTCTCTGGCAAATGCCTGGTCTGACTCAACTCAAGCCCAAGGCAGCCCCAGACAGGCCCACTGCCACCACAGGGACCAAACCCTGCCCACAACAGGCAAAAAGCCACTGCAGCTGACTGGACTGAAGGCAAATAAATGTGGCTTAGCCACAACTACAGGGCACTTGCAACACATGCAGGAGACACCCCTGAAACACCAGGTTCTGATGAACAGGGGACACTGGACTCACTGCAGCACATGACAGGACCTCTTCTTCTTAAGGCCATCACTTTCAAGAGCAAGGGCCATAGCTGACTTTGCTAACACAGAGAGAAAGACACAGAAAGTTAGGCAAAATGAAGAGAAAGAAGATTATGTCCCAAATGAAAGAACAAAATCACAGCAAGAGAGCTAAACGAAACAGAGGTAAGTAATCTGCCTGATAAAGAATTTAAAGTAGTGGTCATAAAGATACTCACTGGAAGAGCCCCTGGGTGGCTCAGTCGGTTAAGCATCCGACTTCGGCTCAGGTCATGATCTCGCAGTCTGTGAGTTCGAACCCTGCGTCAGGCTCTGTGCTGTCAGCTCAGAGCCTGGAGCCTGTTTCGGATTCTTGTCTCCCTCTCTCTCTGACCCTCCCCCGTTCATGCTGTCTCTCCCTGTCTCAAAAATAAATAAACAGTAAAAAAAAAAATTTTTTTAAAGAAAGAAAAAAAAAAGATACTCACTGGACTAGAGAAAAGAGTGGGGGACCTCAGTGAGACCCTTAACAAGATAAAAAAAAAAAAAAAGAACCAATCAGAGATGAAGAACACAGTAAGTGAAATTAAAAATATACTTGATGCTTGATGGGAGACTTCTCAGGGAAGATGAAAAGAGTAAGAGAACCCTAAACTCAACTCATCCCATGGGTACAACTAAGTAACACTCACATAGGAGCCAATACCCAGAAAAGGACCCAAAGACTTGCTGAACAAACTCCACAACTAATGTGAAGAGGCCACATCAAAGGGGAAGGGTGAAAACTCAGCAGGACCCTAAGCCCCAAGGATCTGACTACCAGAGGGAGCCATAGGAGCAGACACAGGTGAGAAACAGTCTATCACAACAGGGAGCGAGCAAAGGAAAGAGAAATCCCCTAACATTTGGCTTTAAATCACAGGGGCCGATTTTTTTTTTAATTCTTACAACCAGCTGGACATAAAGCTTCCAGGCAAACCTAAAAAAACAGCAAAAACCAGCTGGCTCTGCTCTGAGAGAGCCCAGAGGGCAACAGGCACCTTAGTCCCCACCCTTAGAGAGCACAACAAATAGCCTGCTATCTCTGCAGTGAAGCAGCAACATGAAAGGCACGTGGGGCTTACAGGAGGGATAGTTGGTTAACTAATCACAGAGTTCCCTGAGGGACTTCTCCAGGAACAGAGAAGCTGGCAGGCACTATTTACCTCCCCTGCTTCTCATCCTAAACACACAACCACCTTCAGGAACCAGTGAGACACCTGGTCTCCAGGGTGGCTGCACATCCCCTGTAGAGGAGGACAAGCACCACCTATTTAAAAATGCACTTCCACCCACAACTTTCAACAGCAAGAGATGTAGCTGACTTTGCTAACACAGAGAAGCACAGAGTCAGGCAAAATGAGGAGAAAGAGAAATCCATCACAAATCAAAGAACAGAACAAAACCACAGCAAGAAACCTAAGTGAACAAGATCAAAGTAACATGCCTGATAGGGAATTTAAAATAATGATCATAAAGATACTCACTGGACTTAAGAGGGGGAAATCAATGATACCCTTAGCAAAGAAAAAACATAAAAAGGAACTCCTCAGAGATGAACAACACAATAAATAAAATTAAAAATACACTTGATGGACCAATAGCAGACTGGAAGAAGCAGAGGAACGCATTAGTGAACTAGAAGAAAGTAATGCAAAGTAATCAAGCTGAATAAGAGAAAAAAGAATTATGCAAAACAAGAATAGGCTTAGGAAGCACAGCAACTCCATGAAGCATAACATTCACATTGTAGGGATCCCAGAAGGAGATGAGTGAGAAAAGATGGCAGAATATTTATTTGAAGAAATAATAGCTGAAAACTCCCCAAATCTAGGAAAGGAAACAGATTCAGGTCCAAGAATCACAGAGATTCCCCCAACAAAATCAACCAAAGGAGGTCCACACCAAGAATGAAAATGGCAAGGGGTGCCTGGGTGGCTCAGTTGATTAAAGCACCTGACTCTTTATTTGGCTCAAGTCACAATCTCATGGTTTTTGAGTTTGGGCCCCATTTCAGGCTCTGCACTGTCATTGCATATTCTTGAGATTCTTGGTCTCCCTCTCTCTCTGCCCTCATCTACTTGCATGCTCGTGTGCACTCTCTCTCTCTCAAAAATAAACTTTAAGAACAAAAAAAGAAAAAGGCTCAAAAAATTGTGATACAGAAACATTTTAAAAGCAGCAAGAGAAAAGAAACAGTTACATACAAGGGAAACTCCATAAGGCTATCAGCAGATTTTTCAGCATAAACCTTTCAGGCCACAAGAGTGACATGATAAATAAAAGTGCTAAAAGGGAAAAATCTACAGCCAAGAATACTCTATCAAGCAAGGCTGTCAGTCAGAATATAAGGAAAGAGAAAGTTTCTCTAACAAAAACTGAAGGAGTTCGTGACAACTAAACCAGCCATGCAAGAAATATTAATGGGGAATCTCAAATGGAAAGACTGTAAGTGACAGTATGAAAAACAGACACACAAAAGCATTAAAGGATAAGTATTTCTACAGAAAAAAATCAGTTGAGGGATTCACAAAAGGGTGTCAAGTATTACACAATATACTTTAAACACGGGGGGAGAGGAGTAAAGAATGGGTTCAAACTTAAGTGACCATCAACTTAATACAGACTGCTGTATGCAGGTGTTACATACAAACCTAACAAACTACAAATCAAAAGCCAATAATACATACCCAAATAATAAAGAGAAAAATATTCAAGTAGATCACTAAAGAAAACCAGCAAACCATGGGAGAGTACATGAGAAGAAAGGATCAGAGAAAAACTACAGAAACCATAATTAACAAAATAGCAAGAAGTATACATCAATAATTACTTTGCATGTAAATGGATTAAACACTCCAATTGAAAGACAGTGGTTACTGATTAAGACATACAGTGTCAGAGTAGATAAACAAGACTCATCTACATGCAGCCTACAAGAGAGTCATTTCATACCTAAAGACACACTGCAGATTGACAGTGAAGGGATGTAGAAACATTTATCATGCAAATGGATGTCAAACAAAGCTGGAGTAACAATATTTATATGGGACAAAAGAGACTTTAAAATCAAGGCAGCTAGAAGAGACAAAGGAAACTATATAATCATAAAGGGGACAATCTGACAAAAAGATGTAATAATTCTAAATATTTATGTCCACAACACTGAAGCACCGAAATACATAAAACAGTTAATAAAGCAACTAATCAATAGTAACATAATAATAATAGCATATTTTAACACACCACTTATATCACTAGCTAGATCATCCAAACAAACAAACAAAAAAAAAAAAATCAAGGAAACAGTGACTTTAAATAACCAATTGAACCAGATGGATTTAACAGATATATTCAGAACATTCCATTCTAAAACAGAATACAAATTCTTTTCAAGTGCACACAGAACATTCTCCAGACTAGATCACACTTAGACCACAAAACAATGCATATTTTCTGACCACAACATTATGAAACTAGAAATCAATCAAGAAAAAAAAATCTGGAAAGACAACATATACACGGAGGTCAAATAACATGTTACTAAACAATCAGTGGGTCAACCAGGAAACAAAAGAAGAAATCAACAAGTATATGGAAACAAAAATAAAAACACAAAGCCTTTGTGATATAGCAAAAGCAGTTCTAACAGGGAAGTTTATAGCAATACAGGCCTAGCTCAAGAAGAAAAATCTCAAACCATATATCCTTACACCTATAGGAGCTAAAAAAAAAAAAGAACAATCAAAATACAAAACCACCAGAAGAAAGGAAATAAAGATTAGAGCAGAAATAAATAATACAGAAATTAAAAAAAAACAATAGATCAATGTAACCAGGAGCTACTTCTCTGAAAAGATCAATGTAATTGATAATGCACTAACCAGACAGATAAAAAAAGAAAAAGAAAAAAAGGAGTGAAAAAAAAGAGGAGAAAGGACTCAAACAATCACAAATGAAAGAGGAGAAATAACAACCAACACAATAGAATACAAACAACTGTAAGAGAGTATTATGAAAAAGTATATGCCAACAAACTGGACAATCTAGAAAAAAATGGATAAGTTCCTAGAAACATGTAACCTACCAAAACTGAAAGAGGAAGAAATAGACTATTTGAAGAGACCGTTACCAGCAAGGAGAATGAATGAATTATCAAAAACTGCCAAGACACAAAAGTCCACAACAGGCGAATTCTATCAAACATTTTAAGAAGAGTTAATACCAGTCCTTCTCAAATAATTCCTAAAAATATAGAAGGAAAACTGCCAAATTCATACCATGAGGTGAGTATAATCCAGATACCAAATGCAGGTAACAATACCACTAAAAAAGACAACTACAAGCCAATTTCTCTGATGAACATAGAGGCAAAAATCCTTGGGGCACTGGGTGACTCAGTCGGTTGAGTATCCAACCAAGCCTCAGGTCATGATCTTGCAGTTCATGAGTTTGAGCCCCTCATCAGGCTCACTGCCTCAGCCTGTCAGTGTAGAGCCCACTTAGGATCCTCTGTCCATCTCTCTCTGCCCCTCCCCCATTTGCACTCTGCCCAAAATAAAATTTTTTTAAAAAAAAAATCCTCAACAAAATATAAGCAAACTAAATCCAACAATACATTAAAAAAATCATTTGAGGTGGGTCCAAGATGGTGGAGCAGTATGGGATTTTTTTTTCTCTCTCATCACTGAAATGCAGCTAGATCAGCACCAAATCATCTTGCACACCTAGGAAACTGATTTGATGATTAACACAACAATCTAAACAACTTCAGTCACAGAACTCGGCAGGCACACAGCATAGAGAGGTGAAGTGGGGGAGAGAGAAGCCGCAGAGGGTAGGGAGCTATTTCTGCTTATGAAGAGAGGACAGAGACAGGGGGGAGAGTACGGGAAAAGCACCACCCGCCTGAAAGCAGCTGGAGAGAAAAAGAAAGAATGGACTGAACAAAAAAGGGAGAAAGGGACTCCAAGAGACTGAACCAAAAAAAAGGGGAGAAAGGAGAAAGAAGAGTTTTAATTCTATTAAGATGCTATAAACAGTGGAGCACAGAGTCTGAAACTCTGCAGCTCGATACCTGGTGAAGCTCTGGTAGGAAGGGTGAATCCCTAGGAGCATAGTGCAAGATCCAAAAGGTCCTCAGGCCACATAGGGAGAGGCAGTTCCCTCCTGAGAGGACATTTGGGAGAGGCTGTGTGGTCTCCACACAGAAAAATGTCCCAGGGGACCCCAGACAATAGACACATTTGCTGGTGTTGGAACAAGGACATTAAGGGTGAAGCCTAGTGGCAGACGGGTGTTCTAATTTACCATAATCCCTGAAACACTGCTGCCAAATGATCGCACCAACTTTTTCTGGGGTGAGCTGACACCTGGCCACAGTCTCTGGCCATCAGCAGCAGCAGAGTCACATGAACATACCAGGGGGTGGGTGTGTTTGGAAACACAGACCCATCTGAGATAAAATTCAGGAGGGAGGTGTTGCCTGGCAGGCCGATGGCTTGGTCATGGACATTGCAGGATGGGGGAGTGAATGGAAGCTGGAGACAAAGGAGGGGTGTTTGACTGCTGGTAGACAAAGAGCACAGAGTTCTGATACTAGAGAAAGGGTAGCTGGGTGACGCCATTTTCACCTCTCCCTCCGACACATGCACACACATGCCATTAGGACCACAATGATCCATCCCAGTAAACTAAGTAACACCATATAGTGGAGAATGAAGGCACTACACCAAGCCCCACCCAACTGAGCCAACTTGCTCTAGAGGAACACCACACATCTCTCCACCTGCTTAGTTTACTGATTATAAAATGTTTCATGGTTTGACTTCTAGGGGAAACTGGATGGAATTTCAATCATATTTCATTCTGTTCCCTGATCCATCTATTCAATATTTTTTTCTTTTCTTATTCTTGAATACAAAAAAAGAAGAAACTATTTTTATTTTCCGTTTTTATAAGAAAGAATTTTTTTCTGTTATATTTCTTACATTTTTGTAAGTTTTTTAAATTCTATTTTACTTTCATCATTTCATTTTATCCTACCTTATTCGTTTTTTTTCAAACATTTTCTTCTTCCTTTTTCTTATCTTTTCCTTCCCTTTTTTCTCTATCAAGCTTCTTTCAACAACCAGAAAAAACACACGTAGGTGCTAGCATCCTTTCTTAAGTTCGTGTTGTTTTTAACTTTTTAGTTTCTATTTTATTTATTTATTTTATTGATTTTTCTTTCTTCCCTCAAAATGACAAAACAAAGGAATTCACCCTCAAAGAAAGAACAGGAGGAAATGACAACCAGGGACTTAACACAGATAGAAGCAAGATGTCTGAAGGAGAATTTAGAATCATGATAATAAGAATACTAGCTGGAGTTGAAAAAAGCATAGAATCCCTTTCTATAGAGATGAAAGAAGTAAAATCCAGTCAGGACAAAATTAAAAATGCTATACCTAAGCTGCAATTTCAAATAGATGCCACCGCAGCAAGGATGGATGAAGCAGAGCAGCAAATCAGTGATAGAGAGGACAAATTTATGGAGAATAATGAAGCAGAAAAAAAAGAGAGGGAAACTAAGGCAAAAGAGCACACTATAAGAAATAAAGAGCTCAGTGACTAATTAAAAAGGAATAACATCTGAATTATAGGGGTCCCATAAGATGAACAGAGACAAAAAGGGGTAGAAAGTTTAGGTGAGCAAATCATAATGGAAAACTTTCCTAACCTGGGGAAAGACACAGATATCAAAATCCAAGAAGCACAAAAAAATCCCATTAGATTCAACAAAAACCGACCATCGACAAGGCATATCATAGTCAAATTCACAAAATACTCAGGCAAGGACAGAATCATTAAAGCAGCAAGGGAAAAAAAATCCTTAACCTACAAGGGAAGACAGATCAGGTTCACAGCAGACCTAATCACAGAAACTTGGCATGCCAGAAAGGAGTGGCAGGATATATTCAATGTGGTGAAATGGGAAAATATGCATCCAAGAATTCTTTATTCAGCAATGAGGTCATTCAAAATAGGAGAGAGAAAAATTTTCCCAAATAAATTAAAACTAAAGGAGTTCATGACCACTAAACCAGACCTGCAAGAAATTTTAAGGGCGACTCTCTGAGGGGAGAAAAGACAAAAACAAAAAACAAAGAGCAAAAGCAACAAAGACTAGAAAGGACCACAGGAGCCTGGGTGGCTGAGTCAGTTAAACATCCAATTTTGGCTCAAGAGCCTGGAGACTGCTTCAGATTCTGTGTCTCCCTCTCTGCTCTTCCACCACTCATACTCTCTCTCTCCTTCAAAAATAAACAGGAAAGAAAGAAAGAAAGAAAAGAAAGAAAAGAAAGAAAGAAAGAGCCAGAGAACACCACCAGAAACTCCAACTCTACAGGGAATATAATGGCAATAAATTCCTATCTTTCAGTACTCACTCTAAATGTCAATGGACTAAACACTCCAATAAAAAGACATAGGGTAACAGAATGGATAACAGAACAAGATCTATCTGTATGCTGTTTACAAGAGACCCACTTTAGACCTAAAGACACCTTCAAATCGAAAGGGGATGGAGAACCATCTATTATGCAAATAGTCTCCAAGAGAAAGCCACAGTAGTGATACTTAACATCAGACAATCTAGATTTCAAAATAAAGACTGTAACAAGAGATGAAGAAGGGCATTGTATCTTAATTAAGAGGTCTATCCACCAGGAAGATCTAACAATTGTAAACACTTAAGCTCCAAAAGTGGAAGAACCCAAATATATAAATAAATTAATCACAAACATACAGAAGCTCATTGATAATAACACCATAATAGATGACTTCCATGACCTACGTACAGCAAGGGACAGATCATCTAAACAGAAAATCAACAAGGAAACAACAGCTTTGAATGACACACTGGACCGGATGGATTTAGCAGATAGATTCAGAGTATTTCATCCTAAAGCAGAATACACGTTCTTCTCAAGTGCACATGGAATATTCTCCAGAACAGATCACATACTGGCACACAAATCAGGCTTCAACAAGTACAAAACAATCGAGATCATACCATGCATATTTTCACACCACAATGCTATGAAACTCAAAATCAACCACAAGAAAAATTTTGGAAAGACAACAAATACTTGAGAACTAAAGAACACCCTACTAAGAATGAATGGGCTAACCAAGAAGTTAAAGAGGAAACTTAAAAAGTACATGAAAACCAATGAAAATGGTAACAGCACAGTCCAAAACCTCTGAGACACAGCAAAAGCAGTCATAAGAGCCAAGTATATAGCAATCCAGGCCTTCCTAAAGAAGGAAGAAAGGTCTGAGATACACAACTTAACCTTACACCTTAAAGAGCTGGAAAAAGAACATCCAATAAAACCACACAACAGCAGAAGATGAGAAATAATAAAGATTCAAGAGGAAATCAATGCTATCAGGGGAACACACACACACACACACACACACACACACACACACACACAGAGAGAGAGAGAGAGAGAGAGTATAACAGATCAATGAAACCAGGAGCTGGTCCTTTGAAAGAATTAACAAAACTGATAAACCCCTAGCCAGTTTGATCAAAAAGAAAAAGCAAAGAACTCAAATAAATAAAATCAAGAATGAAAGAGGAGAGATCACAACCACCACAGCAGAAATAAAACAATATTATGAGCAATTATATGCCAATAAAATGGGCAATCTGGAAGAGATGGACAAATTCCTAGAAACATATGAAGTACCAAAACTGAAACACGAAGAAATAGACAATTTAAACAGATCCATAACCAGTAAAGAAATCGAATTAGTAATCAAAAATCTCCCAAAAAACAAGAGTCCAGGGCCAGATGGCTTTCCAAGGGAATTCTATCAAACATTTAAAGAAGAATTAACACCTATGCTTTTGAAGCTGTTCCAAGAAATAGAAATGGAAATAAAACTTCCAAACTCATTCTATGAAGCCAGCATTACCCTGATTCCAAAACCAGACAAAGACCCCACTAAAAAGGAGAACTACAGACCAATGTCCCTGATGAACATGGATGCAAAAACCCTCAACAAGATACTACTAGCAAACCAGATCAAACAAAACACTCAAAGAATTATTCACCAACCAAGTGGGATTTATACCTGGGATACAGGGCTGGTTCAGTATCCACAAAACAATCAATGTGATACTTCAAATCAATAAAAGAAAGGACAAGAACCACATGATCCTCTCAATAGATTCAGAGAAAGCATTTGACAAAATACAGCATCCTTTCTTGATAAAAACCCTCAAGAAGCATACTGCAAGATCATAAAAGCCATATATAAAAGACCCACCGCTAATATCATCCTCAATGGGGAAAAACTAATAACTTTCCCCCTAAGGTCAGGAATACAACAGGGATGTCCACTCTTGCCACTGTTATTCAACAGTGTCGGAAGTCCTAGCCTCATCAGACAACCAAAGGAATAAAAGGCATCCAAACTGGCAAGGAGGAAGTCAAACTTTTCCTCTTCACAGATGACATGATACTCTATATGGAAAACCCAAAAGATTCCACCAAAAAACTGCTAGAACTGATCTGTGAATTCAGCAAAGTCGCAGGATATAAAATCAATGCACAGAAATAGGTTGCATTCGTATACACCAATAATGAAGCAACAGAAAGAGCAATCAAGGAATCAACCCCATTTACAATTGCACCAAAAACTATAAAATACCTAGGAAAAAACTTAACAAAAAGGTAAGGAATCTATACACGGAAAACCATAGAAAGCTTATGAAAGAAATTGAAGAAGACACACAAAAAATGGAAAAATATTCCATACTCCAGGATTGGAAGAACAAATATTAAAATATCAATACTACCCAAAGCAATCTACATATTCAATGCAATCCCTATCAAAGTAACACCAGCATTCTTCCCAGAGCTAGAACAAACAATCCTCAAATTTGTATGGAACCAGAAAAGACCCTGAATAGCCAAACCAATCTTGAAAAAGAAAACCAAAGCTGGAAGCATCACAATCCTGGACTTCAGGATGTATTACAAAGCTGTCATCATCAAGACAGTATGGTACGGGCATAAAAACAGACACTCAGACCAATGGAACAGAATAGAGAAACCAGAAATGGACCTACAAATGTATGGCCAACTAATCTTTGACATAAGAAAAAAGAATATCCAATGGAATAAAGACAGTCTCTTCAGCAAATGATGCTGGGAAAACTGGACAGCCTCATGCAGAAAAATTAACCTGGACCACTTTCTTACACTAGACACAAAAATAAACTCAAAATGGATGAAAGACCTAAACATAAGACAGGAAGCTTACAAAATCCTCAAGGAGAAAGCAGGCAAAAACCTGTTTGATCTTGGCCTCGGCAACTTTTTACCCAACATGTCTCTGGAGGCAAGGGAAACAAAAGTAAAAAATCAACTATTGGGAACTTATCAAGATAAAAGCCTTCTGCACAGTGAAGGAAACGGTCAGCAAAACTAAAAGGCAACCGACAGAATGGGAGAAGATATTTGCAAACGACATATCAGATAAAGAGTTAGTACCCAAAATCGACAAAGAACTTATCAAACTCAACACCCAAAAAAAGAATTATCCAATGAAGAAATGGGCAAAAGACATGAATAGACATTTCTCCAAAGACGACATCCAGATGGCCAACTGACACATGAAAAATGCTCAACATCACTCATCATCACGGAAATACAAATCAAAACCACAATGAGATGCCACCTCACACCTGTCAGAATGGCTAACATTAACAACTCAGGCAACAACAGATGTTGGTAAGGATGGAGAGAAAGAGGATCTCTTTTGCATTGCTGGTAGGAATGCAAGCTGGTGCAGCCACTCTGGAAAACAGTATGGAGGTTCCTCAAAAAACTAAAAATAGAACTTCGCTATGACCCAGTAACTGCACTACTAGGTATTTATCCAAGGGATAGGGGTGTGCTGTTTCGAAGGGGCACATGCACCCCAATGTTTATAGCGGCACTTTCGACAATAGCCAAAGTATGGAAAGAGCCCAAATGTCCATCAACAGATGAATGGATAAAGATGTGAGATATATATACAATGGAGTATTACTTGGCAATCAAAAAGAATGAAATCTTGCCATATGTAACTATGTGGATGGAACTAGAGAGTATTATGCTAAGCAAAATTAGAGAACTACAAATATGACTTCCCTCATATGAGGACTTTAAGATGCAAAACAGATGAACATAAGGGAAGGGAAGCAAAAATAATATAAAAACAAGGAGGGGGACAAAACATAAGAGACTCCTAAATACAGAGAACAAATTGAGGATTACTGGAGGGGTTGTGGTTGGGGGAATGGGCTAAATGGGTAAGGGGCATTAGGGAGAACACTGGGTATTCTCCACTGAATACCCAGTTGAGATGAGCACTGGGTATTATACACAGGGGTTGAACCACTGGAATCTACTCCTGAAATCATTATAGCACTATATGCTAAGTTGGATATAAATTAAAAACTAAATAAGAATAAATAAATAAAAATAAACTGAACTTTAGCCCAGAAAAAAAAATCATTCATCCTGACCAGGTGGGATTTCTTCCTGGTTTTCAAGGGTTGTTCCACATTTGTAAATCAATCAATGTGATACATCACATTAGTAACAAAGTATAAAAACCATATAATCATTTCAATAAATGCAAAAAAGGCATCTGACAAAGTACAACAACTATTCATGCTAAAAACCCTCAACAAAGTAAGTTTAGAGAGAATATATCTCAACATAATAAAGACCACATACAAAACAACCCAAGCAAACATCCGTAATGGGGAAAACTGAGAGCTCTACGCCTTAAGGTAAGAAATAAGACAAGGATGTCAACTCTCACCACGTTTACTCAACACAGTACTGGAAGTCCTAGCCAGAGAAATCAGAGAAAAAAAAAATTAACAAAAGGTATCCAAATTGGTAAGGAAAAAGTAAAACTTTCACTACATGCAAATAACATGATACTATATACAGAAAACCCTGAAGACTCCACCAAAAAAACTACTTCAGCTGATAAATGAATTCGGGAAGGCCCCAAGATATAAAATCAAAGCGTAGAAATCCACTGAATTTCTATACACTAAAAATGAAACAGCAGAAAGAGAAATTACAGTTTTACCATTTACAGTTGCACCAAAAATAGTAAGATACCGGGGCACCTGGGTGGTTCAGTTGGTTAAGCATACAACTTTTGATTTTGGCCCAGGTCATGACCTCACGGTCATGAGATTGAGCCCCTCAGAGCACTTGGCGCACTGCGCATGGAGCCTGCTTAAGATTCTCTCTCCCTCTTGGGGCGCCTGGGTGGCTCAGTCGGTTAAGCGGCCAACTTCAGCTCAGGTCATGATCTCGCAGTCCGTGAGTTCGAGCCCCGCGTCGGGCTCTGTACAGAGCTGACAGCTCAGAGCCTGGAGCCTGTTTCAGATTCTTTGTCTCCCTCTCTCTGACCCTCCCCCATTCATGCTCTGTCTCTCTGTCTCAAAAATAAATAAACGTTAAAAAAAATTTAAAAAAAAAAGATTCTCTCTCCCTTTGTTCCTTCCCCCTTCATGCACATGTGAGTTCTCTTGAGAAAAAAAAAATTGTCAGATACCTAGGAATACACTTAACCAAGAGGTGATAGACCTGTACTCTGAAAGCTATAAAACACCAATGAAAAAAATAAAAAATGACACAAAGAAATGGAAAGACACTCCATACCTTGGAAGAACAATTGTTGTTAAAAAGTCTACACTAGCCAAAGCAATCTACAGATCTAATGCAATCTCTCTCAAAATGCCAATAGCATTTTTTACAGATCTAGAGCCACCAATCTTAAAATTTGTCCAGAACCACACAGGGCCCCAAGTAGCCCAAGTAATCTTGAAAATGAAGAACAAATCTGGAAGTAACACAATCCTCGATTGCAAGATACCCTATCATGCTGTAGTAATCAAAATAGTATGGTACTGGCATAAAAACAGACACATAGGTCAACGGAACAGAGTACAAATCCCAGAAATAAATCCACAGTGTTATGGTCAATTTATCCTCGACAAGAGAACCTAGAATATGCAACAGGAAAAAGATGGTCTCTTCAACAAATGATGTTGGGAAAACTGGACAGCTACATGCAAAAGAATGAAACTGGACCACTTTCTTACACCAGACACAAACTCTCAATGAATTAAGAATCCAAATGTGAGACCTCAGACCATAGAAATACTAGAAGAGAGCACAGGCAATAATTTCTCTGACATTAGCTGTAAGAACATTTTTCTAGATAGGTCTCCTGAAGCAAGGGAAACAAAAGCAAAATTATTGGGAATACATCAAATTAAAAAAAGTTCTACACAGCAAAGAAAATGGAGAAGATATTTGTAAATGACATATCCAATAAAGGGTTAGTGTTCAAAATATATGAACAACTTATACAACACCCAAAAACCCAAATAATGCAATCCAAAATGTACAGAAGACATGAACAGACATTTCTCGAGAGAACACATCCAGGTAGCCAACAGACATATGAAAAGATACTCATAATCAGGGAAATGAAAAATCAAAACTACAATGAGAGGTCACTTCACACTTGTCAGAATGGCTAAAATCAAAAACACAAGAAACAACAGATGTTGGTGAGGATGTGGAGAAAGAGGAACCCTCATGCACTACTATTGGGAATACAAGCTGGCACCACCACTGTGAAAAACAGTAGGAGATTCCTCAGAAAATTAAAAATAGAACTACTCTATGATCCAGTAATCATACTATTGGGTATTTACCCAAAGAATACAAAAGCATTAATTCAGAAGGATATATGCACCTCTGTGTGTATTGCGGCAGTATTTACAATAGCCTAGATATGGATGGAGCCCACGTATCCAATGATAAATGAATGGAGAAAGAAAATGTGGTGTGTGTATGTATATGTACATACACACACACACACACACACACACACACACACAAAATGGAATACTACTCAGTCATTAAAAATGAAATGTTGGGGCACGTGGGTGGCTTAGTGGGTTAAACATTCAACTCTTGATCTCAGCTCAGGTCTTGGATCTCAGGGTCATGAGTTCAAGCCCCACATTGGGCTCCACACTGTGCATGAAGCCTACTTAATAACATTTAAAAACTAAAAATTTTTTTAAAAGGGAAATCTTGCCATTCGCAACAACATGGATGAATCCGGAGGGTACAATGCAAAGTGAATTAAGTCAGAGAAAGACTAATACCATGTGATTTCAATCCTATATGGAATTTTAGAAACAAAACAAAGAAAAAAAGAGACAAAAAGAAAACAACCAAAAAAAACCCCCGATTCTTAACTACAGAGAACAAATAGATGGTTACCAGAGGGCAGGAGGGTGAAGGGGGTTAAGAGTGCACTTATCATGATGAGCACTGAGTAAGGTATAGAACTGTTAAGTCACTATATTGTACACCTGAAACTGATATAACACTGCACGTTAATTATACTGCAATTCAATAAAAACAGAAATCAGCTAGAGAAGATAAGTGATTTTGGAAAGATGGATGGTCCAGATCCATTTGCTAAAACCCTTTTTCCATCTGCATTTGCCCAAAGAGACATTCTCAAAAAGAGAGTCTGCCTGCAGGGGGGAGGAAAACCTTCTACACTCTCCACAGGAGGAAGGATCATGGAAGTCTTACTCACTATGGTGTTCGCAGCACTTCACACAGTAAGCCCATGCCATGGGTACTCAGAGTATTTAGTGAATGAACAAGAGAATGAGGCCGTATGTCTTAATATATGGACATGATGAGGTCATTTGTCCAAGATGCGGTCTTGAGAGCCAATATTTAATAAAATTTTGCAAAACATGGGTCACTGTAAAGTCAACATTGATTCTTTTTTCCCTTCATTAAGGACGTTTCTGGGCCTTCTTCATGAAAAGGTTGGCCGGAATGTTTTTCTTGATTTATCTGTCCTGTCACATGTCACCTTTTGTTCAGAGAATAGTAGTAGTTGGTTCAAGTTCATTGGATTAATGGTTTTCAGGAGGTTTTGTCCTGTCTTTTAAACAGAACCGTTTTTCAAACAGAACTGCACATTAAACACCAATATATAAAAGAGAATTAAAAACTGGGGATCTGGGTGTCTCAGTCAGGTGAGCGGCCAACTTTGGCTCCCATCACGATCTCACAATTCATCAGTTCGAGACCTGCATCCCACTGCTGTCAGCTTGGAGCTGCTTCGGATCCTCTGTCCCCCCCCCCTGTACTTTTCCCATTCGAGATCACTCTCGAAAATAAACATTTTTAAAAATACAAATACAAACTCCTTTATCAAAAAAAAGGGGGGGTTGGGAAGGCTCCTCCAGTTGAAATGGGAATGAAGCTCTGTGTTAGCAATGCCCCTGCCCCTACTCCCAGTCCCCAGGCGACCCCTGCAGGCTCCAGGGGATGTGTCCCTTTGAAAGCCATGCCTCTGGAGGAGGCATCGAGGCCTTTTGCATGGTTGGCTGAAGGCCCTGCTGCCAGGATGCCAAAAGTTGAGTTCTAGGCCAGCTAGGCCAGTTCTAGGCCATTCTCTCTGAGAATGAGATCCAAGCAAGTGTAATTCACACCTCACCTGGTCTTGAAAGTCGGAAGGCAGAAACAGAACAGAGACTAAAAGGAGGTACGGCTGGCTGGAGGTGAAGGCTTGGAGACTCTTGACCCTGAGTGTTCCTATTTAGTTGGGTGCCCCACTGTTGTGCCTGGAAGCTGCGTGTCGCCTGACCTCCAACGCCAAGTGCTGGCATGAGAACCAAAAGACCCAGGTGCTCTCCAGCCCTGGGTCTGCCACCAATTTGCAGCGTGATCACAGAGCCTCTTTCCCATGGGGCAGCTCAGTCTCCTCACCCACCGAATGGGTAAAGAGCCTTACTGACCACTGAGGTCAAGTTCAGACATGTAGGTACAGAGTCCCAAGTTCCAACTCAACACCCAACACAGAACCTGTAAGGTGCCAGCTGCTTACAAAAAGCTGCTCTCAAAATAAATTTTTATTGATTCTAGCTGCGTTAGTCAGGGTTCTCACCGGAAAGCCATAGTAGGCCAACTCAAAGGCATTTATTCAGAAGAGCAATCTATTGGTTCATAGAAGTGCATTAGATACCAAGCACAAAAACAAGATGCAAGAATGACAGTGCCCTCGGGGACTCCAGAACTGGAGACTTCATACTTATGGTCCCCTTTTTCTCCAATTCCACTGGCCCCGGTTTGATTTTATGGTCCCCACCAGACAGCAAATGCCACGTGAGAGAAAGACGACCCCACAGGTCCCAGATGCTTTGTCCTTCAAATTCTAACACAGAAACATCAACATCCTTGGTCCTCATTGCCAAGCAAATGGATCTCACAGGCAAGCTGGGAGCACATGCCTAGCCCTCCACCTATCACAGGGGCCAGGCACACAGCGGGCTGTATTTGGCTGAGTCTGGGTCATATGCCCACCTCTGTGGCCAGGGGATTGGGTGAGAAGCTGTGATTGGCAGCCCCATCTCCATCATACGATCCAATGGAAGAGGAGCTGCTCCCCAAAGGGAGAGGATGATGTGAAAGAGACAAAAACAACAGATGTCTATACACTTGCCACCACCAACTCCAGGCTCAGGGGGCTTCTCGGCTTGCCAGTCCGATTCCTTTCTGCTCCTCAAGTGCCCAAATTGCCTCCCCCCAGCTCCTAGATAATTCCTTAAGGAGAAGGGTTCCGGACCTGTCTTCAGCAAATCACTTGAAATAAATATCATATGGATAACACAGCTGATTTCACCCTCACTTCCTCACTCGTGGAGTATTTGTGCTCATGGGACAACACGATGGATTTCTCCTTTTCTCCTTGTCACTAGGCACAAGGTTCATTAAAAAGGTCCCTGTAACTCCCCTTCACTAATTATGGTGCATGAGTCTCACCTGAAGCAGCAGCATCTTCCACGTTTCCATGATACCCTCCTCCCGGGATCCCAGTCTCCTCAGAGCTTCCTGCTGCTCTGTGCCCTCAGCACCACCCAGAGCCCTCCGGCCAGCAAACTCCTCTGTGAGGAGGTGGCCTTGCCTTGCTGAGTTGGTGTGTTTGCATCTAAAAACGGAGCTCTTCAGGTCATGATCTCATGGTTCGTGGATTCAAGCCCCGAGTCAGGCTCTTTGCTGACAGCTCAGAGCCTAGAGCCTGCTTCAGATTCTCTGTCTCCTTCTCTTTCTGCCCCACCCCCACTCATGCCCTGTCTCTCAAAAATAAATAAACGTAAATAAATAAATAAGTAAGTAAATAAATAAATAAAAACAAAGCTGATGAGGAAAGCACTGGTGAGCCCCGTGGTTAGAAAGCATGGACAGCAGATAGGCTGGTAGCCGTCACTGCAGATTGGGTGGGACTCTGGAGGAAGAGGAAGAACTTTTTCAAATCACAATTATCAAGACTGAACCCTTTGCTATGAATTTTCCAGCACCTCCTCCAACTTCGGAGTCAGATCATCCTGTGGCCAAATACTGGTTTCATTATGGGTCAGCTGAGTCAGGTTTGGGTCAAGTTTAACCTCTCAGGACCTCAGCCTACCCATCTGTATGTTGGGGATAATAGTTCCTCACAAAGGTGCTGGGAGAATCTTAGAAGAACAGCACATAGGAAATACACAGCCCACTGTCTGCAATTGGGAGGAGGTCAGTAAAGGTCTGCCCCACCACCTTCACACCCAGAGGTAAAAGGCTGGAAGGCAGGGCTAAGGTCTAAATTTTCAGCACAGATTAAAAGGCTTGGCACGTAAGGCAGTGTGCCAGTGTTTAGTGAATGAGTCCATAATCTCATTTCTTCGGGGGTGCTCCATTTAATCTGGTCTCCACAACCATTCTCTGTTTGAAACTTGGTATCTTCCTTAAGCCCCTGTTCATGACAAGGTGCCAACTATCACCTAAACTTCTGATGTTCAGGGGATATTTTCTCCAACACCCTGAACTGATGGAAAAAAAGTACTGCTCCCCAGTCTCTTTGGAGATTCTTGGAGACACTCAAGGTCAGCTACAGCCCTGGGTTCCACATCCACTGAACTGGTTCATCTTACAGGTCACCCGTCTATTCTTCAGGGGTTCTTGCTCCTTTCTGCACCACACCCCCCTCCCCCACCAGAAGCACCCGAACCCACTGCTCCCCAACGTACTACTGCCAAGATACACAAACCAAAGACTTGACCAGCGCTTTCAGAGAAGGGACTGCAAGATGGCATTTCCAACGATCAGGAATTTAATACTCGATAGCCCCATTCTCAAAAGCCCCAGAAATCTCTCCTCCACCACCATTCGGGCAGTCTCCAGATTCCAGGCATGCTTTGGGCTCCCCATTGCATTTCCAGTCTTTTCTCTCCTTCTGCCTGCTCTCCTCCACCTCCACAGTCCAGCCATCCACTGCAAGTTCTCCCTTGCCAGCAGGAGGGTTAGTCTTTTTAGTCTATTCAGGCATACAACTGTTTGGATCAGGCCCATCCACATTAGGGAAGTTAATCTGCTTTACTCAGTCTATGGATTCAAGTATTAAGCTTACTCCAAGGGAGGGAGCAGACCAGTCCCTCCAGGTCCCACATTCCATACCTAATGAAAACTATAAAGGCAAGTTCTCTCCTACGTTCTATCCTCTCTTAAGAGGGGCTCTGGAGCCAGCTGTGGTAACAATTACCACAAAATACTCCCCTCCACCCGCCCCCAATTATTCTGATTGAACACACTCCCTGGCTAAGTGGTGGCTAAGCACTGGGCTTCATTCCTTGGATAATGCTTTTTTTTTTTTTTTTGTACAACCTTTGGGGTCTCCCACACCACCACAGGAATTATCTCGGCATCTCCAACTTCCATCATGGGCATCTGCTGATTTAACTGGGGATGAATGGTGGGCAGGTAGGTTACAAGGGTCCGAATTTGAACTTGGATGAACTCCAGAATGGAGAATCGTTCAAAACAAAGAACACTCATGCTCTAGGACAGTCCTTCCTGCCAACTTTTGTTTTCCAACCTTGCCTATTCACAATGAGCATCGGCCGACACAAGGCATCTAGGATTTGCTCATCTGATATACGTACTGGTCCAGACTCAGCTTCCAAGACTGGAAACAGGACGAGGAACGAACATCACAGGAAATAAAGGACATACAACCCTCCCTAACTGTATCCTAACTTAAAAGCCTGACCTCTATACAGAAACCTAATTGTTACATCTCTCAGCGTATTAGTCAGGATTTACTGAAGAAAGAGACCAATACAAGACATATCCATATACAGAAAATTATAAACTTTATAAGATGTATTAACATAAATAAGGTTACTATCATGTTGTTATTACAAATTAGACTTATTGTTATAAAGAATGGCTTCCCTGATTATGGAGGCCAAGGCTCAAAATCTTCAGTCAGCCAGCTGGAGACCCAGGAGACTTGATGACTGAAGTTCGAGCCTAAGCCCAAAGGCCTGAAAACCAGGAAAGCCAATGATGTGGTTCCAGTCCCAAAGAAGAGCTAATGTCTAACTTCGTGTCTGAAGAGAGGAAAAGACCGAGGTCAAGGCAGTCAGGCAGGAGGTACTCCCCCTTGCCAGCAGGAGGGTCAGTATTTTTAGTCTATTCAGACCTTCAACTGTTTGGATCAGGCCCATCCACATTAGGGAAGTTAATCTGCTTTACTCAGTCTATGGATTCAAGTATTAAGCTTACTCCAAAACACCCTCACAGACATATCCAGAATACTGCTAAACCAACTATCAGGGCCCAGTCAAGTGTACAAATAAAATTAACCATCAGACTCAGTTTCCCTTCCTTTGGCATAATACTAGCTACATGGAAGCAATCCTGATGCAAATGGAAAAAAACTAACCAGCGAACATGGGCTTAAGTTCTACCCTTTGATTTATTGGTTTGTGACTTTGAGCTAGCCACTCAACTTTGTAATACACTGTTTCCATGTGTTAAAAACACAAGAAGGAGGAGAGAATCTTACCCACCTTACCTATTAGTAAAGGGTTCCCCCAAGATGAAACCAGGGGCTCTCCACCACAGCCACACAATGCACTTAAATGCAGGTTTTTTAAGTGTTCGTGTCCACACCACACTCCAGACCAATTAAGTCAGATCTCTGGAGGCAAAACCCAGGCATCGTTTTTAAAGATCCCAGGTGATTCTAATGTGCGGTCCAGGATGAGAACCACTGAATTAGGTAGATGTGAAACCTTTCCCCAAATGTGAGGGGTTTTCATTATTGCCCTATGCACTTTCATCAGCCCCAGGAGGTAGGAAGAAAGCGGGCTTGAGACCAGAGATGTCACACACATACATCAGTGCCCCAGGCTGCTAAAATCAGAGACACAGGATCAAAGTAAAATCCAAGGTATTAAGAGAAAACATTTCAATGATCCAAGTCAACTCAATTTTCCCGAAAATGTGACCCTTAGAATTGTGTATCCTCCCAAGAACTGGGAAAAACAGTATAAACACACCATCTAGTCTATTGGCCGGCCTCCAGCCACAGCTGGGTTTCATGAGTTCTCTGGGGTGGGGATGGGGACTCTATCACCCACAACCACCCAACCCTACCTTTCTTCTGGATCCCCCCAGGCAGCTTGGCCAGCTTCCCTCTGGCCATTCCTCATGCCACACAACCCCTTTGCCCATACATGAGGGACCCCAGGCTCGACATTCCAGAGCCAGAGCTAAGAGAACTTACAAGAGATTGGAAGTCTTCCTGTACCCCACAGATGCCTTCTTGACTGTCTTTTTCTGGCATCTCCTCCATCATACTGGGCCAATGAAGGGAGAGGGAGCCCAGCACAACAGTAGGTAAGCCCAGGACTAGGCCAACGCTGCCTGTGGCGGGCCTCAGGCTGTCCTACCGGCTGCAGTGTCTTCCCAGCTAGGTTACTCGGCTTGTCTGCGAATAGGATCACGTGTTCTAAGACCCGCCTCCACGAAGCACAGCATCAGCATCACCTGGGAGCTTGTTAGGAAAAAAACAGCATCTCGGCTTCCACCCCAGACCTACTCAATCAGAATCCTCATTTTAAAAAAACCCCAGGTGATTTGCAGGCATGCAAAGTTTAACAAACTTGTTAAACCATTTATGTGTCCAGAACAGATCATTGAGTCATTCAATGGTCACCAAGCACTGTGCAAGGCACTATGGTAGAATCTAGGCATATAACTGGGAACGGAAAGCAGCCCTGATCCTCAAGACACTCATGGGGAGCCGTGGGGGACAGACAGTGACAGCAGTCTGCCAAATGCTCAGTCAGGGGTAAGTGCAGGATGTTGTGGGGGTGTGGACGAGGGGCACTATGGTAGTTTAAAATGTGCCCACAAATTCTTGGATACTCCTTCTTTCATGAGGTAGAGTTTAATTGTCCTTCCCTTAAGGGTGTACTGGACTTAATGAGTCACTGGTAACCAACAGAATATGATAGAAGCCACAGTATGTGACTTCAGGGCCTGGGACATCATCTTAGCCTATCAGGCTGCTATAACAGAATACCACTGGGGGGGGGGAGCTATAAACAACAAAACTTTTTCTCGCACAGTTCTAGAGCCTGAAAGTCCAGGATCAGTGTCAGCACAGTCAGGGGCTGGTGAGGACCCTCTTCCAGACTGCAGACTATTATGCTCTTGTAGCCCCACATGAGGGAGAGAGAGCTCTCAGGGGCCCCCTTTTTTTTAAAAGCATGGCTCCCATTCATGAGGGTTCCATCCTCAGGACCTAATCACCTCCTGAAGGGCCTCACCTGATGCCATCACACTGGGGGATAGGATTTCAACATACAAAGTGGGGAGGGGAACACAAACATTCAGTCTACTGCCAACATGCAAAAGGCATCGTAGCTTCCTCCCTGCTCTCTCTCAGCCCATCAGTCTGGTGGAAGCTGGCTGCCATGTTGTATGGAGTGAGGGACTGAGGCCTCCTGCCAACAGCTATGTGGCTGAGCTATTTTAAAAGGGATCACCTGAGGTGCCTGCATGGCTCTGTGGTTAAGCATCCGACTTCCACTCAGGCTGTGATCTCACGGTCCGTGGGTTTGGGCCCCGCATTGGGCTCTGTGCTGACAGCTCGGAGCCTGGAGCCTGCTTTGGATTCTGTGTCTCCCTCTCTCTCTCAAAAATAAGTAAGTAAACATTAAAAAAAATAAAAGGGACCACCCAGCCCTGGTCAAGCCCTAGATGAATGAAGCCCAGGCCAATGTCATGACACCTTGATCCAGAACCACCCAACTTAGCCACCCCTGGAGAATGCTAAATTGGGGTAATTCGTCAAGCAGCAATGGGGAAATAATATAGGCACCAAACCACATTCTGAAGAGACAGGGAAGGCCCCCAAAATAATCTCTAATTAATCTCTAAGCCAAAGCCTGAAAGATGAGCAGGAGCTGGTCAGGTGCTATGGGCAGGAGAATGTTCCAGAGAGGGCCGCAACATGTGCAAAGGCCTGCCAGGGAGTGGCGGCACCTCTGCAGGGACTGCCGGTGATTCATATGGCCGAGGGGGACGGAGCTAGAGGACGCTGGAGTGGCCAGCAGGGGCCAGGTTATGCAGGGCCTCGTGCACCATGGACAGAGCCTCAGCTATCTTGAGGACCATGTGGGACACGCATCAGCGCAAGAGTGACGGGGTCAGATTCATGCTTTATAGCGTTTATCCTGACGTTGCAGGAAGAACAGGTTGGGAGGGAAGCAAGGTGGGAGGTGGGGAAACCAGAGAGCAGGCTGCTGCCGCCATCCAGGTGGGGAATTACACCAGCTCGGCCTAAGGTGAGGCTCCTGTGACCAGGACGTGCTGATTACTGCTTGGAGATGCACCTGAGCAGGGGACCAGAGCCTCTTCTGTGTGCACACATACGCACATTTATGCTCAGGGTTTGCTGGCTGGAAGCATGGCAGCTGAGGTAGGGCTTAGAGGCAGAAGGTAAGGTCACGAAGGAGTGATTATGCGGCCAGCACCCCCAGAAACCGAGTGTGTAAAGCAATGGAAATTTGGATCCTTGAGGCAGCTCCAAGGGAAATGGAGTCCAAGAGGCCTCATTTGGGAGGTGAGGATGGTAAAGGCTCCTGCCTTGCCCCTCACTCTCACAAGAGAACTGTTTGTTTCTCTGTCCACAACAGTCAAATCCATACAGAAAGTAGATTACTGCTTGCCTAGGATTGGGGGTGGAGGTTGGGGTATAGGATGGTGTTAGCTAAAGCTTATAGTTTCTTTTTGGAGTGATGAAATGTTCTTTTTTTCCCCCTAATGTTTCTTTATTTTTGAGATAGCAGAGCACACGCACACAAGTAGGGGAGGGGCAGAGAGATAGGGGGACAGAGGATCCAAAGTGGGCTCCATGCTGACAGCAGAGAGCCCAGTGCAGGGCTCGAACTCACCAACCATGAGATCATGGCCTGAACTGAAGATGGACACTCAACCAACTGCACTGCTCAGGCACCCCTGGGATGATGAAATGTTCTAAAATTGTCTGTGGTGGTGACTGCACATATGTGTGAACATACGAAAACCCATCAAACTGTATACTTCCAGGGGTTAATTTCTATAGTATGTGACTTATATCTCAATAAAGCTATTTTTTAAAAAGATGATCTTTTCTTGGTGCACCTGGGTGGCTCAGTCAGTTGAGCGTCTGACTTTGGCTCAGGTCATTATCTCATGGTCCATGAGTTTGAGCCCTGCGGCGGGCTCTGTGCTGACAGCTCAGAGCCTGGAGCCTGCTATGGATTCTCCCTATCTCTCTGCCTCTCTTCCACTTGTGTCTGTCTGTCTCTCTCTCTCAAAATTAAATAAACATTAAAAAAAAATTTTAAGATGATCTTTTCTCATACTTAAGAGAGAATGCTGAAGCACTGGATAGAAATGCTACCTGAAGTCCTATCGTGTATTCATTCAGTTATTGTTTACCTACCTCAGATAGACTGTAAGCTTCATGAGGACAGAAATTTTGTTTTATTCATCACTGGGTCTCCAGAGCCCAGAACGGCCTGACACATAGCAGAACGACTTCCTCAGCAAGCCTTGGAGATGTTTTTTAAATAAGCCACACTTCTCAGAGGTGATGGAAAGGGTTCCTGTGGGGTAAGATTCTATTTCTAATTTCAAAAACTCCCCAAGTACCTCCTGCTTTTTGGCACAAGAAAAGATTCAATGAATAAATGAATGATAGGTAGATCTTGAGAAACTTAACAGAAGACCATGGGGGAGGGGCAGGGGAAAATAAAAAAGTTACAGAGAGGGAGGGAGGCAAACCATAAGAGACTCTTGGATGCTAAGAACAAACTGAGGGTTGATGAGGGGTAGGGGAAAGGGGAAAGTGGCTGATGGACAATGAGGAGGGCACTTGTTGGGATGAGCACTGGGTGTTGTATGGAAACCAATTTGTCAATAAATGATATTTAAAAAATAAAATAATAACATAAAATGAATGAATGAATGAATGAGCATCTTGACCCAATCCTCAAGCTCGCCAGCATCCAAAGCAAACCCTCTCCTTGTTCTAATGCAAGAAGTGTCCCTCCACTTTTCAAAGGTCTGTGGGGATGATACTGTCTTCCCTAAGAGCAGCTTGGAAGAAAGTGCCAGAGGTAGCCTATGCTATCGGCATCCATGCAGAAAACGAATTCCCAGAGGCCTTGGATCCCTCCGTCACACCAGTGTGCTCCTCTTCCATCTGACCCCATCCCTTGTAAACCAGTTGAGTCAGCACCAATTAACACTTATTAATCCAATTTTCAGGAAATTGGACAAGCAAACCCAGAAGTTCACAGAGCAGAGCGAATTACTGGAAACCAGACTCAAACACCTCTTCTGGCTTCTTAGCCTGCTAAGATGTTAAGGGGCCCCTCCAGTGGGAACTGGAAAGCAGGTAGCTGTTCAGGGTCG